>NC_069720.1:9045534-9378034 GCF_027358585.1 Pangasianodon hypophthalmus
CACACATGTCTTATACCTCAGGTGATTTGGAAGAAGCTGATCATCAAAGTTATTATTATAAATTTCCTATTGTTAACTTATTTTTATTAAAGTGTTACTAATGTTGTTCTTCTATAAGGTAGGTGGGGCATTTGCTTGCCTGTCAGCACAGGATAATATTACAAGATACAGTCATTCCAACTTAGATAATATAGAGATGAGTTATTAAGGACCCTTAAAATAGTTTTAATAATCTTCTGATAATCTATAAATGTTTGTTTTTTTAATATAAAATAACATATTATTAAACATAGAATGACTGCTGGATGGGTGTGAATTCTAAAAAAAAAACATTTTTCAAGGTCATTATTATTATATAATTATAATTATAATAATTAATAATTAGCATTTGTTTTTAGACAATTAGTATGTGTTTTTTTTTTTTTCAGTGGAATTGGAATGAAATCTTTAAATATAATTTTCTTCCTTTTCACTTTTGGAGGTAATCAGATTGTGAAATGCCAGAACTGATTGAGACATATGAAAAAAGATAAACTTTTTTCAATACAGGAAAGCCTGTAGTTTGAAATAGAATGTAATTGTAAATGTAAAGATTTCACCATGTGAAGGCTTTTCCCTGGCCACCAGATTAATCCTCAGTGGAGCTGAAGAAGAATGTATGTAAACAGAAATACTTCTGCAGCTGAATGTATGGTCACATTTGTGTGGTGTATCTGCTACATGCAGTACATGTCATTTGTTTCACCATCCACATACGGGCTAAATGCATATCGATCTTTGTATTATGAAACATTAAACTTGTAAACTAGCACACTACATCTGACTGGAAAACAAGTGACAGGATGGTAATAAAGGAGATAATGTATTTTAGGGTGAACTCTCGTCACTGTGGACAGAACAGGTGCTGTATGTATACACTTATTAGACACTACCTATAGTTCTTGTTCTAGCAGGCCAATGTTTTTTTTTAAATTTAAACAATACCTATCCAGATGATTGATGGTTAACTTTCTTGTCAGACATCAACATAATTCCACTCCACATCAATGCATCAAAAGTTCAGCGAAGCTCAAATGAACACATATGAGTGCAGCGACAGCTCGTGGAAAGACATGACCAAATCCACGTAAATGTCATAGAAACATCCATCGACAATGAGCAGAGAGAGATCATGCAGCAGGATGCACTGAGTGGACTCACAGCATGAGCAAATATTCTGGAGCGCTTTGAGCCACCAGCGGTGTCCAGTCTTATTCACAAAGGGCTGGTGCATGTGCAGGTTTTCATTCCAATCAAGCAGGAGCCACACCTGATTCCACCTGTTTAATCAGTTGATCTTGGCTTTGAGTAGACTCAGGTGTGGCTTCTGCTTGGTTGGAATGAAAACCTGCACCCACACCGGCCCTTTCCAGATAAGACATCCCTGTGCTAGATGCTAGATGCTTTGACTCGGTTCAAACCAAGCAGTTGCAAAACAAACAAAATGGGTGATTTAATGACTTAATGGGGAGAGATTTGTATCCCAATGATATTACATTTACAAATATACAGTGGGGTCCAAAAGTCTGAGACCACATTGAAAATCTGGAATTTTTTTTTTTTCATTTAAAATTAATACTAAACAGAATATTTAAAACAAAGAAGATCAAAGTTGTTCAAGAGCGTGAATATTTAATAATTAAGATTCTGCACTATTTCTATGTCCCTATTTAAATGTAAGCAAATTTGTGATATTGACCATGTTAACAGGTTTGTACAAAAGGTCAGATTTTCCTCATGCCTAATCTCTTCTACTGAAGCATGTGTTCAGATGACACTCCGATGGATTTGATCTAAAATGGATCATAAGGTTTTGCACAAACTTGTGGAGTCCGTGTCAGCTTGAGTACACACTGTCATTAAAGCAAAAAGGGGACGAACCAAATACTAAGAAACGCTGAAATTCATGTAAATATTTCAAAGATTCTACTTTTCACTCAAGTTGTTGTCAATCATATAATTTGTAATGAAAACTGTTGTATTATATTAGAAAAGAATGCAAAATAGAAGCATTTAACTAGTTGTCTCAGATTTTTGGACTCCACTGTATGTGTATAGTAAAGTGAAAGGACATTTTAAACACAGGTAATGTGTCCTTCACAACACCACGTGTGTGTTCTGGATAAATAACTTAAATAACTGTATAAATATTATTAATATAATAATATGTTAATTTATGTATTTTTAACATTAACAGACGCTCTAAAGCACTTAGAAAACAGCATTTTTGCCTGTCCCAGTCCACTATAACTGCACTTTTAACTCGAAATATAGTCATTAAAATAGTTCCAAATTACAAATAATCTTGTAATTTTTGCATTAATGTATGAATCCATTTAACATTGTGTGCTTGACACATCCGTTTCCATGAGTCATCCATTATAGGTTATTAAAAATGTACTGAATGAAAATGATATGATGTTTCGCATTTTCTGAATTTCCTAAACATCGTGGGAAGAAGAAAATGTAGTTCTCTCATTCTTTTTTTCTTTATTTTCAAAAATACTGTGATTGACAAGGTCACTGTAAAAGTACAACCCTGTTCCACAAATTATAGGTTAAAAATAAATTATTATTATTATTATTATTATAATTATTATGAAAAAAATGTCAAAAAGGTCAATCATTGTAATGTCCTTACTGTTCAAGCGGCATTAGCACTGAGCATTAGCAAAACTACATTTTGTGTATTTGTTAGTTTTATGCTAAAAACTCAACCTATAACTTATTTAAGAGTAAAATGCAGCCAGTGTGAGTGAAGCAACCTTGTAAAAGTGAGATGTTGTCTGAGATGGGTTTTTTAAATGGTTAAATATATGTTTTCATAGATTCAACATTGAAAAATGATTAAAAAACGTAAAGTGTTGCAAGGGCTAAATGGCACCCTAATGATGGAATCACCCCAGTGACAGCTTGTGGATGATGTACTGCTGCAGTTGTTTCCTTAAGTTTTTTCAATAGCAAACAACTAGCAAAGCAAAAAGACATAATTCATTTTATGCCCACCGCTGTTGAAGTGTCTTATCATGGGAAAAGAGACATGCTTAACTGATGGTGATGGTGGAAAAAGAGAAATGCTTAACTGATGGTGATGGTACAAAGGTCCTTAAAGAAATGATTCTTTTCTTCATGTCCCTGATGTAGAGTCAAATTGCATCTCTAGAAGGCGATAGAAAAAAACAACTTCTCCAGTGATGCGGGACAGACTTGATCTTTTTGAGCCTGTGATTTTAGTGGATGTGTTAATAAATTTGGAAGGTTCACATCTTGAACAGTTGCATGCTACAGTATCTGTATTAAATGCATCTTCAATCACGACCCCCTGAAACCTCACACTGCCTCTCTGCATTGTTTTGTACAGCTGGAGATTTGTCTTTTACCTAGGAGCCTTTATTGGCGGCATTGTAGCCCTGTATGATGTAAGTATTTTTAGTTTCTTCTCATTATAACCATTCATACTGTCAGAAGAACAATGAGGTGATGGTGGAACTTGCTACAAAACTTGTTAGGAAATGAACTTCATTGTAGTCAGACATGCATTATAGGCTGTATTCATAAGAGCTTTAGGTAGTACTGAATAGACAAAATCATGAATAGGGATTTCTTTGAATTAAAATAGAGCCGTTTAGCAAGCTTTCTCTTTTCTTTTTTTGAGTGTCTAAATCAAAAGCACCATGGCTGGATGACAGGAGAGGCTTAGAACCTGTAGCTTCAACACTGGTGCTCTTTTGGTTGTTGTTATTCAGTGGATATAAAGAATGTCTATTTGAGGGAAGATAAAAACAAAGCTGAACTTATCAGCTGACCAGTGACTCACCTTGAAATGCATTAGTGTTGAAAGCTGGCTATTGTGAACATAGAAAGATGATCACTGTTGAAACAGGATACATACAGTATACTACGTATATGATCCAGGTATTAGCGGTGTAACGCAATGCCATTTAAACCCTAAGGGGGTGTGGCCTAAGGCTGAAGGGGAAAACCAGAGATAGAAATACCTGCACTGTCAGCATGGCCTGTGAATTCTGGCTTTGATAATTCCCGCACCTCAGCTACTCCACTTCAGGATTGGTCTCAACTAGAGAAGTGCTGGGACTGTTTTTTTTTTTTTTTAATCAGCTCACACAATTATTATTTTTGTTGTACCTGCCCACTTAGTTGGTTCTACTTCCCAAAAATAGAAACAACTAGCCTAATTTAAACCACCACAACCTTGACCAGGCAGTTACTAAGGATGTTGTAAATGCACCACTCATGTTCATGATGTTGTAAATGTTGAAACTTCTGCAAGTTTCATATCTCACTTGTATGTTCTATTGTCCCTACATGAAAGTTTAAAAAACCTGACTTATTTTGTGTCTAGTCCCAATGCACACCTAATGCACACCTCTAGTCTCAAACAGGTGCCCTGCAAACCTTGCTGGAATGTTTTCTTTAAAAAAAAAAAAACATTTAGTACATGTCTGTTTAGAACACATTATCTGTTCATCCATTCATATAATGCATTCAGAGTCAGAGTGAGAAAGAGAGTGAGAGAGAGAGAGATGGAGAAGCTGATATTCTATGTTTGTATAGCCAGTGTTGTGTGATACAATTAGCCAGTTTAGGATTGCTACCAATATGGGAGAATGAATGCTCATAAGAGCTTCATCTGTGATACATCTAGCCAAAGATCTAATCAGCTTACACTTAAATATGCTTGGAGGCAATCAGTGGAGAAGTGCTTATTCACAGCTTGTCACAGTATTTTTTTTTTTAAATCATTCAATTCAAAGTCTGTAATCATTCAATTCAATTAAATTTTATTTGTACTGTGCTTTTAACAATGGCCATTGTCAGAAAGCAGCTTTACAGAAATATATAAATTTAGGATATAAATTTTAAGCTTACAAATTTATCCCTAATGAGCAATCCAGAGGCGACAATGGCAAGGAAAAACTCCCTGAGATGATATAAGGAAGAAATGTTGAGTGGAACCAGACTCAAAAGGAAACACATCCTCATCTGGGTGACAACAAATAGTTAATTTGTTAAAATTAATGTCATTTTTAAAACACTTCCCACATTAGCTATGTAAAAGTATGTCATTTTTTAAAAACAAATTAGAAATAGTTATTGCTGCTTTCAAGTGCCATAGAAATAAATATAAATAAGAGTTCCCCACCTAAACATTTCACATGACATTGCTTCATATTATATACAAAGGGGAACTTTGATAACAATTATTATATCAGTATTTCTGAATTGTTACAGCCTTTAAGGGAAAGGTTGGCTTTAGTGATTGGTGGTAGGTAAATTCTTAACTTTACATAAATACAATATGTATTTAAAAGCAGTGGAAATCTTCTGCTGGTGGCTTTAGTGTATTACATTTTAGCCACAAGGAGCCAAAAAACGGCTCAAATAAATTTTTGAGAAATTAAAAAGTAGATGAGCATGAAAGATAGAACAAGTGCAAAGGAAACAAAAATGAGAAAGAATAAACAGGAAAAGAAATGCAAATTGGCACAAAAAGTGTACAAGGAAATATATTCCTGGCATGCAGTAGATGGTAGCGGGGGAAAGGTTTGACATTTCTAGACTGACTGGATTGATCACTTCTACAATTATACAGGAAAACTGAATGTAGTTCATCACTAAGAATGACCAAAAATGTCTTCCAAAATGACAATGTTTAATGTGTGTTTTTATATTTAAGTTTGTGCTTCAGTGTTTTATAGTTATAGTTTTAAGCCGTTTAAAATGAATTTATATGGTATATCTGATGCTGTTATTTCTCACAAGAGCTTTTTATGCAAGTGATTTTAGGCTAATCAGAATGTTTCCCCAACCTTTAAAGATTGAAAGAAAATGTATTATTAGAATTCTTTCTAAATAAAGTGACAAGTAATGGTTGAGATAACTGGTCCATCCTGCTGTATGTTATCTCACTGATAATCCTTATAATTTTGTTAACAGCTCTACTTTATCAGGCTCTTATTTTCCCAGGACTCTATGTTGCCAGGGTCCTAAGTTCCCTTTTAGAAATTTCCTAGGGAATAAACCTAGGTTCCCAGTGCCCTATGTTTCAGCCCCATGTTGCAAACTCCTATGTTCCGTTAGAAGACTAACATTTGTATCTATGCTTTCATGTCAGATATTATTTACTCAACATATAATATCATGATTCTAGACTAAACCTTTATTAAATGCAGTTGAGTTCTACTTAGATGGTTGTTATCTAAGGGTGTTTTGAGGTATGACATTTGGTGACCCCGTGACTACAACATTAGGAACCCTTTCCCGGGAAACATAAACAGATACATATGGGTTTTAACAGTGTACATAGATACTATATGACAAAGCAGAGAGAATGCCATAAATTTGTGCCATTTTATTGAATTTAGTGTGGCTAATGTGCAGTTTATATACTATATGACATACATATGTATTATATAGCTCTCTGTAAAAATCAACATACCAGAAAACAGAAAGCAAAGAGAAAGTAGGCTAAATAATTATAATCTCTAGTTATAAGTTGCAGATAAATTACAAATGGATAGTGGTTTATTTATAACAAATCACTACTGAATTGTTGATATTGATTGGTGAGAAGGTTGATTAATTCAGTTAAGCAAATCACAAGTATATACACTATATGGCCAAACGTTTGTGGACACCTGACCATCACACTCGTATGTGGTTCTTCCCCATACAATTGTATAAGATGTCCTTGTGTGCTGTAGCATTCCAATTTGCCTTCACTGGAACAAAGCAGCCCAAACATGTTCCTGCATGACAATACCCCTGTGCACAAAGCAAGCTCCAGGAAGACAAGGTGTGTCAAGGTTGGAGTGGAAAAACTCGAGTGGCCTGCACAGAGCTCTTGCCTCAACCCCAATGAACACCTTTGGGATGACCTGACACGCCAGCTGCACCCCAAGCCTTCTTGCCCAGCATCAGTGCTTGACCTCACTAATGCTTTTGTAGCTGAATGAGCACAAATCCCCACAGCCACGCTCCAAAATCTAGTGGAAAGCCTTCCCAGAAGACTGAAGGTTATTATAACAGCAAAAGGGGGTACTAAATCTGGAATGGGATGTTCAAAAAGCACATATGGGTGTGATGGTCAGGAATCCACAAACTCTTGGCCATATACTGTATTAATGTTAATTGTCAATATGCTGAAGTCTTCTGTGAGCAGACATATATTTAGCTTTTTTGGGAGGCATCTTCAAGATCAGTGCTTTGTAAATCTTCAGGTTGGGAGGCTTTGCAGTTTCTTGATAAGCTGACAAGCCAAATGATTTGTCTTATTGACTATAAGTGAGAGAAAAAAGAGAGGCTGGTGAGGGAATCAGTATTTATAGCTGCTATATGTAATGCTCCACAATATTAAATGTAACTATAAATGGATAAAAAGTATCATTTGTTGTTCTTTAATAAATGAAAAAATGTTGCTGTTGGCAAATTGCTGTGGTATAAGAGGAATAAAACACTCCAGGACATGTTGTTATAGGAAAATAATCAACTTTAGAGTGGTAAGATTAACTCTGATTCATTTCGCACCACATTACACCATGCGGTCTATGATTATTTTCCTAGATCAGCACGGCCGTTGTGTATTACTGTTTACCTATCACACAGATGAAGGTGTAACCTAATATTTGCATAGTGCATAAAATTTGTAAACCAACTTGCAGCCATTTCTCACTGTTAAATCCAATGTATGTTCACAGTGCATTGTGGGTAATACATTTTACCTTGTAAAAGGACAGCATATGACTGCTGGAATATACCAAATATTAAGACTTCTTGTTGTATTTGTAGCATTTAGGGCAAAGTGATGATAAAATTTCATTAAAAAGACAAACAGAGCTCTCTCTTGGTTTGTGTGGTCTTAAAAGGATTTCATATAATCAGTGCTCAGCGCTTTTGTCAATGAACAGTGCATTATGGGGTAGGGCAGACATTTGATCACATCCTTGTTGTATTGTTTTGCATACAAAGAAGATTAATGAAAGGTACAAACTCTCAAGAAGACCGGTTTCTCTCAACAGTGTGGCCAATGACTCTTTGATTCTTTTGTCTTGATTCCCCTTTTTAGAAACCCTGGTTTTACGATTTACGAGAAGTGTGGAATGCTTATCCAAAACAGGTGGGGCTTTTTTTTTTTTGATCTTCTGTGTTTTTGCGAGATAATTTAAGGCTTTAACGTGCCTGCATTTACACTATACACCCAATAAAAATGGGTTGCTCTTATCACTGGCACAAATAAGAACAAAACACATAAGATTTTAATAATATTGAACCAGAACTCTATAAATGTTTATGTGATACTCAAATTTACAACCTCCTCATAAATAAACTCCATGATAAACTGCTTCTCAGGTTCAAACACAACATCACTGCAGAACATATTTAGCTGGTAATAAAAGAATGAATCTGAGATAGTTTAGTTACCTCTAAAGTGGGTGCCAATGCATTGATGTCATTAATACTGACCACCTTAATACCGCATAAGTCCGCTCTGATGCTGGATTTTCTATAATTCTCATAATACAAGATCTTTAATAGCCCATATGTGCTGAACTTCAGTGAATTACGCATTATTATTATTATTATTATTATTATTGTATTGGTCTTTTGCATTGTTGTTGTAATAATACTCATTTAATTTCAGATACATACCAAAATTGGCAGCCAGAATGACTTATTGCTGTATTTTCTTCCTTGTAGTCCATGTTGGAGTCTCAGTACTGGTACTACATCCTGGAGATGAGCTTTTACTGGTCTCTTCTGTTCAGCATCACGTTCGATGTGAAACGAAAAGTGAGTATCAAACAGGAAAGCCCATGATTCTTCTTACAGTTCCCCTCTTGCAGTAGATGATACTGATGTACAAATAATAATAACTATCCTAAAGGCATCAGCTAACGATTGCTCTATTGTGTTAATGAACAATAGCAATCACTGCAGATTAAGGCTACCTTTGGAGCAGTGCACAGATTTTTGTGTAAAGCATTTTATACTACACTGAAAAAGTTTCAAAGAATCGTGCAGCAAAAGATTAAATTTACACCATTTTCTACTCACGTCAAATGAAGTCAATCAGCCAAGACATGTTTAGTGCCTTGTTTGATTCTGTAGCTTTGCACTGGAGCTACAATTTCCATTACAAAAAGTAATGGACGTTTTTACGTAACCTCACACACATCATAGGACACAGTGTGACTTAATGTAATTTATGAACATAAACTAAACATTACTGTTTCATCTGTACACTGTAACATAAGGACAGCCATCTTAGACTTTTTTGTTTTGTTTCCATTACACACGAGTCAGTAGGGTGAGATCTGGATTTTAGACAAATCATAGCCTATCTTAGGCTACTTTAAAAAATGAGCATTATAATATAGTTTGAACTTAAATATGGAACATACCTGTTATTGCTTATTTAACAATTATATGATGTACTCTAGCTTAATGATGTCATAAGATTTGGGCATGTATTTATGGAAAAGATTTTGAGTGATGAAGACTTAACAGCTGTAATAAATGTATTGCATTTTAGTCAGCAGCATAAACAATCCGTTACATACTGCGTATGTGTGGTGGTCTGGGAAAACCCATCGGCTTCGGCTAAATTCTGGCAAACACAAAGAATATAAATCAGGTTTTGGCCAAAACACTTTGACACCTTAACTTTAAGCAGCAATAAATATATTTCACCAAAACAATGTGGAAATGTTTTAATTAACTTTTTATTTACTTTCTAAAAGATCAGTTTACCTTAAGATCTCTAAAACCTTGCTAGCTAAGTGTGACGTCCTCACACAGTGAATGTCAGGCTTTAATCAAGTTGTTGGATAGCTATGTGCCGTTGTGAAACACACGTAAGTCTGATCATTTCAGTTTGTAATCAGATACCAGCTGTCAAAATGTCCATGATGCTCCTGTACTGCAGTGTAAGTAGAATCTTTAAATGCAGTTTTCTCCCTTTTTACTTTTGGGCGTAACCAGGCTTTAAACCGTTATAACACATTTCAGTTCAGGAAAGTCTTTTGTAAGTATATGTAATAGAAAATGTCAAAATTTGACCATCTAAAGGGTTTTTGAAGACCACTGCTCCTGTTACTCTATATTAACTATGAGACCAAAGGTAAACAACAGGAGAATGTTTTATTAATATTTGCAGGACTTCAAGGAGCAGATAATTCACCACTTGGCCACATTGACGCTGCTGGCGTTTTCCTGGTGTGGAAACTATATTCGAGTGGGAACGTTGGTCATGCTTGTTCATGATGCCTCTGATGTGTTTCTGGAGGTGAGTGATGCAGATTACTGAAGTCTTTTTCCCTTATTCACAAAAACCACAAACACTGAAGAGTTATATTGTCTGTTTATCTATTATGACTTGAATGTATAAGAGTGTAGCTCAATTTTGGTCTCTACGAACTTTCTTTTATTGTCCAGTCTGCCAAGATTTTTAACTACGCCAAATGGGAGAAAACCTGCAATGGCATTTTTGTTCTGTTCGCTGCTGTGTTCATGGTGACAAGACTTGTTATCTTTCCATTTTGGTAAGATGCTTTTTTAGTCGATGTGTGTATATGGATGTTTGAGGTTATGAGAATACTGGTTGGTCAATACATTCCAATTAAGTTATATAATATAAGTTATACATTGCAATATAACTGTAGTTTACAATTACAGTGTCTCTGAAACATCTCTGTTGTCTTTGTTTAAGGATCATTCACTGCACGTGGGTCTACCCACCTGACTACTACCCTGTTTTCTTCGGGTATTACTTCTTTAATGCTGTGCTTGTCATCCTATTGATGCTACACATATTCTGGGCCTACCTGATCCTCCGCATGGTGAAGAAATTTCTCTTTGGGAGTGTAAGTTGATTTATTATCCAATTATTAAACTCGCTCTGCATAAAGAAAAAATCTCATTTAAAGTGGGCAAAAATGAAATATGCACAGTTTCTAACCTCACTCCATATGTAGTCCTCAGCAAAGACATTTTTAGTTTTTTACATGTCAATGTACAATGTAGCTAGCAAATAAGAGAAGCTTATAGTTGCCAATTTAACATTGTGCAATCTGCCTGACTAAATCGTCACACACTCATCTCATAATTAAATTCTTCACCAACATTACATAAAGTAAAACAACTACAATTACCATACCTTCTTGGCTCTTTCAGTTTGCTAGTAGCCCAAAAGACAAGGCTAAAACACATCTAGCATTAGTAAGCAAACAGAACTGATGTTTGTTCTCTAGAAACCTTACTCCATGACATATCTGGTGACTGTTCTTCATATGTGGATTCCTGAGTTAGCCAGACTGGATTGTTGATGAATTGACCTGATCCTTGATTTGTCTGTTGTTGGATTTGTTAACATTTCTGTAAGCTCTAACCTGCACAGGGGCAGGCTTATTCAATGGAAGCAAGATTAGATTGTTTTAAAAAAATACAGAAAGTCACAGGCATGCTTAATTACTTAGTATACTATATATCTTGCATTTACTAAATTGAAGTAATTGCTATTGCAAGTCCGGGATTGAATTAAGTATATCTAATTGTGTGGTGCATGGTTTCTTTGGATCAACAAAAATAAACAACGTGTGGGCACAATTTTATTCTCATGCTTCATATAATTTGAATTATAGGGATTGTGGGTTTGAGCCCCACGCTGGGTGCCAGCCCCAGCCACTGGGGGTGCCAAGGCTAGTGCACTTTCAGCATCAGTCCCAAGCCTGGATAAATGGAGAGGGTTGCATCAGGAAGGGCATCCAGTGTAAAACCTGTGCCAAATCAATATGCATTCAATGGAATGTAATCTGCCTTGGTGACCCCTAATGGGAGCAGCTACAGCAACAACAATTTGCATATATCAAATCTCATCTGAGGCAAAATAAAAATACAGATTAAACATAAAGTATTAACGTTCAGTTCGCTGTTCTCTATCACACACCTTTTTTGGGCTTGAACACCAGTTCTTGTTTTAAACCAGACTGATCTAGAATTTTAAAAAAAAATGTAATGCTTCAAAACCTGGAAAAACTTCCGCACTGTTAACTGGATCCAGATCATTATAGTAATCAAGTTAAACCCCTGAGTAGCATGAGTTTGAATGTACATCACTTTCACTGCATTAAATTTTGAATTGCGTTTAATGACCAAATCTGAATCAGCCCAAAGTGGTTAAGAACCGGTCAGTTTTTCTGGACTCGCAGTACACGACTGTATTAAAAAATTAAATGGATATGCTAATTTTAGGATACAATAATTTGTCACTAATTTTCAGTCCTCTGCTAACAAACTGACATGCATCACCCTTAGGCTTGAAAGTGAATCTATGACAGTGAAAATGCCTTCAGAATATGTCTCTAAAAGTGAAATCAAGCATTACAGCTTCTTCAACCTACCACTGCAGGTTTTACAGTATGTTCTGTAGTGCAATGTTGATAATAAATGGTGTAAAGGCATCTGCAAATATAAGGCCTGGCATTTATGTAAATAGGCATTAATAAGTGTTAATTTGTGGAAATGGTAGTTGGTGCCAAAGTTTCAGGGAAAGATCGTTTATCACTTTAAATAACACCTCTATTCATTCAGCTGCTTCCTGTTAAGCTTGCCTCATCACTGGTTCCACCACTTTAAGCAGTCTTGTAATGACAGATGCTGTCATCAAGACATCACGCCTGCACATAGCAAATAAGTTGCACTGATCAACATGAAGCTTTAACACTGCAAATAAATGCAAATATACTGTACAGTGGGGTCCAAAAGATTGAGACTACTAGTGAGTATGCTTTATTTTGCATTTTTTTTCTAATTTAATACAACACTCTTCATTACAAGTTATATTATTGACAACAATTTGAGTGAAAAGTATTTGGTATGTCCCCTTTTTGTTTTAATGACAGTGTGTACTCGAGCTGGCATGGACTCCACAAGTTTGTGCAAAACTTTATGATCCATTTTAGATCAAATCCATCAGAGTGTCATCTGAACACATGCTTCAGTAGAAGAGATTAGGCATGAGAAAGTTTTGTACAAAGCAGTTAACATGGTCAATATCACAAATTTGCTTCCATTTAAATAGGGACTTAGAGTTAGAGCAGAATCTTGAATATAAAATATTTAAGATATTGAACATTTACTTTCTTTGTTCGAAATATTTCAAAATTCTAAAACCTTATATTTATTTCCAATTTGAAATGAAAAAAAAATCCCAGATTTTCAGTGTGGTCTCAGACTTTTGGACCCCACTGTATACAGAATATGCCCTAGATTAAAATTATCCAAAGGGCTACAGCTGTTTGCATGAATTAAAATAATTATATTAAAACTGCTGTCATTTGGCAATGTCTTGAAATGCATTTCTATTAAAATCTAGTTGCAGTTGCACTTATTTTTTCATGGCATGGCTGCAAATTTCAAATCAATCCCCATATTGAATGTGCTAGTATGCAGTTTGCAGTTAATCAGCTAAATGTAAAGATGAGATTTCATTTCCATTTCATTGTCTTTCTTTAGTTTACCACGTATGTCTCAGTATTTAGTATGGAAATACAAAGAAAGAGCTTTTTCTGACAAAGTACTTCCTTGACATTTGTCTTGGTCATAACCTGATAATGATGTGTTATTTTGTCTTGGACTGCAATGAAGAGACTGAAATTCTGTGTAAACATATCTGCCAGAGGTGAGGTGCCTGGCCTAAATTTTTGTGCTTTGACTATACCAGGAAATAAATATTTGGACTGAATCCAGGAGTGTGAGATTATATACGTTCTAAAAGAAATAGCCTGGATGGTTGAAGATCTTTACTCTAGCGATGAGCTGGCGATTGATCACTTAACCCTCATTTCTTAAGTTCTGTGCTTGGATTGAATTGGCTTTATAAAAACAAACCACACGTGAAATATCAGTGGGTTTTACATTTTACATGTAGCTTTTAAAGTTGTTTCTCTTTTTGTGTAGCTATGAAACAAAGTTAATCTTAGTGTATCATGTATAATAAGTAATCCACTTACAGTAGAGTCAAAAGTCTGAGGTGACTACTACAGGTATAAGGTGATGACTTCTAATAAACATTAAGTACAGAATAAAACTTTGGGATGTGCTGGTTTAGGAAAATAATCAACGATGCGGTGGAGTGATGCGATGAAGTGAAGAGAAGTTAATCTTACCTTCCCAAAGTTGTTTATTTTCCTATAACAGCATGTCCCTAATTGTTTTATTTCTTTCATATCACTGCAATTTGTAGATGATTACAATTTTTATACTGTATGTTAATGACTAACACAGCATACTTTTTTATCTGTTTATAGAAAAATTTAAAGTTGTGGAACGTCTGTAAGACAAGTTAGTTCCTGCTATCACTTATAGCAGCTATTAACATTCGTTCCCTCACCAGCCTCTCTTTTCTTTCTCTTAAAATTAATAAGACAAAAAATATGCAGATTGTCATGTTACTGAGAAACCAGATAGTGCAATGTCGTCTGTCCTGAAAAGGAAGTCTCTCTGCCATGGGAGAGCAGAGCAGACACTTGAGACTCCTTCCATAACTGTTAAATAAATGTCTCCTTGCAGAAAGCTTGACCATATTAACAATTATCAGTTTTTCTTTCTTAATAACAACATTTTATTATCTGTTTATTATTAGCCTTAGATTTTGTGGAGCATTCGCCATACAAATGAATTAGTTGTTACTACATGAACAATAACATATTAGTTAGTAAAACAAGCACATTAATCTAATACTCTGATCTGAATTTCAACTGGAACACTTGTCATAGTTAATTATCTGTTAAAGAAATTAATCAACACATTCTGACCAATCAGAATATTCAGAGAATTCAACAGTGATGTGGAAAAATTGTTGTTAATAAGTCTCTTAACCACTAAAACCTGTTATTGACTCCATTAGTATAAATCTATTATCTATTATAGTCCTTCCTGCAATTTTTTGGACTAATGGAATCTTGCATGAGAAATTTGTCAAAACTGTACTAATAAAGTAATAAGGCAGACTCTGAATTTTTTGAATTTTTTGCTGTTGAATTTTTTGACCCATTCAGGTCTGTGCCTTTCTTTAGCCCTCTCTCGCTAGATGCCGTTAAAGTAAACAGTGCCAGCTCATTTCCCTGCCTTGTTGTTTTTTCTACAATGAAACTGCTGAGTCATTAGTGTGTGTGTGTGTGTGTGTGAGTGTGTGTAATGATCGGACTGGCTAGGTGCTCAATCCCTGAGAATACAGTGGCCAGTGTGTGTGCCAGATATTCATTAATTCCTCAAGGCTGTTTTGATTTATGGTGTGCAGGTTTGGTGCACTTGTGATCAGTTTCTCATGATGGATGGTTAAAATATTCCCATATCAGGCCTAATTGAGTTTGATTTTTTAGTGAGTATTCCTGCTGGAAGTGTAGCCTTTTATGAATAAGTCACGCTTATTCATCAGTCACGCTTTTATGAATAAAAAATGAGTTAGCTTACAGTTTTAAAGGAAACCAGTCTATCATAAGGCATATATTCTATGCTATTGGTGTATCAATGAAGATTTATTCAGTTTCATCGTTATCAGGTTTCTTTTTTTTTCTTTCTTTATTCTCTTAAAAATTTTTAAAAATATATCCTTGGATGTTTGCCAAAGCCCTTGACCCAAGTTTTGTTATTTTGCTATATCCATTTACTATACACCATATTTCTGTCACATTTATGCTCCTAATATATTGTGTGTAATTTGTGAATAAATAACACAGTCCTCTATGTGTTATGTGCTGTTTATTAGTGAAGAATGATGAAAACTTTTTTTTGGAAAATATAATTTAGATTTGTTTTTCATTCATAGCGTAGTTATTGGCTCAGTTGTTAACAATTTTTATGATTATTATTATTATTATTATTTTATTATTATTGTCTATAGGTTATGTTTCTATTGGTTTCAATTAAGAAGAACACAATGTTTTGAAATATAATTGAAAGACGTGTTGAAGTACACGGGAAAATTCAGTTCTTGGTAGTCGACTCTGATTTTCAGACCCGATCCACCCTGTGCTTTGTAAAGCCAATGTGTTTGTTGTATTGATGCTAAAGTTCATCCAGTTCAGTCAATCTGATATTACCCAGGTCTGCAGTTTGCCATCTTTGGCTCGCTCTCTTTCTCTAGATGCTATTAAAATAAACAGTGCCAGCTCGTTTCCCTGTCCTGTTGTTCTTTGTGCAATGAAATGGGTGAATCATAATGTGTGCGATCATACTGGCAAGGAGCTTGATCCCTAACGATTACAGTGGGCAGTGTTTGCCAAATTGAATGACCTCACCTTGTAAATGCACCAAAAGCCTGTTGCTCTCAATGTGGTAATTAGGTGTGATTGAATGCTCATCAAACTGCATACAGTAATGTTGCTGGAGTTACTGATTGTTCTCTGAGTCTGGTTTATAAGAGACACTTATGTTAATTACTCAAGGCTGTTTTGATACAGTGCACTTGAGGCCGGTTTCATATGATGGATGGGAATAAGAATAGTTTGGATAAGAAAACGTTTACACAGTTTTCCACCTACCTCAAAATGTAGTTGATTACCCAAGACTTGCTTCATGACAGACATTTGCTTCTTTAATTTTTCACTAGAGTTACGAGGCTAAAGTTCAAATCTTGTAATGGAAGTTGATCTCACTTAAAAGCTTCCTGTAAAATATATGCTTCATACCATATCCAGTTCTTCATATAAGTAATTCACACAGACTTGCTGATGTGGTTTGGGACACAGCATGATGTGATCTCATAAGTCTGATATATGACATTGGGGTCAAGAGGTGTGAATTGGTCTGAACCCACAAGGAAAACATGCCATGACATATAAGTGCAATCCAATGTAATGAGGAATTCCTCAAGTCCCAATGTAGTAAGACCAATTAAACATGCTGCAGATAACCCCTACCCCCAGCAACACCCCAATCAGACATGGTTTGTTCCAATCTGAAATATATGGATTCTATAATTATCTTTCAAGCCAGTTATCTTCCTGATCCTGTGTACAAAATTCTTTTCAAAAGAGTGTTCAAAAGACTGTTGAGTCTTGACCTGAAGAGTGTCTCTTTTCCTTCAGGTGTAGGTAGACTGCTGAGTATTGAACTGAAGATTGTCTCTTCTCCTTCAGGTCAAGATGGACCACTTAATTTTGCCCTGAGTGGTGACCTTTGTCATTTAGGTGGAGGTAGACTGACAAGTCTTGACCTGAGGAGTACCCCTTCAGATATAGGTAGACCCCTAAGTCTTGACCTGAGTAATGTCTCCTCTACTTCAGGTGTAGGTAGTGACAGTCTACGAGTGTCACTTCTGTATCAGGTATAGGTACCCTGACAAGTCTTGACCTGAGAAGTGTCTCTTCTCTATCAGGTGTAGCTGGCCTGTTGAGCATCCTAAGCTCGAGGTAGACCACTGAGTCAGACATATGGGGTGACCATTGTTCTTTGGAGTGTGGGTTATGTGAGGTTTTATACAGGTATACCACTGAGCCTTGACATATAGAAATGGTCCTGCATAGTAACCTAGCTAGCTAGAAAATGTAGATAATGCTAAGGATGGAATTCTGATTGTTATGGTATATTTGGAAATGTTTGGCCACTGTTTATTAACTATTTAACATTGCAGATCAACACTCTTGTGTATACTTGTGTCATGCATATTCATATATATTTGGAATTTCTTCTGAGCGTAAAGGTTTAAAGATATTCCTAGGCCATTTTAGCAATCTATTGGGCATTATGAGCAAATTAAACATGTATTATTCAGCAAATGTTTTTTTAATGGTTAAAATGTACAAGGTTTTGTAAGTTTCTCTTCCTTCTCTTGATAGTTAACCAAAGATGAGAGGAGTGACAATGAAGAAGACGAAGACGATGAAGGGGAGAACAGCACACTCGAGGACCATGATGGACACCCAAAAGTCACCAATGGCTGTGGAGCCAACCATCACTAACCAACTGGACACTTCTGCAGTTTCTCCTGTTGCTGATGACTGAAGGAACCTAATGAAGTTTTTTTTCCCTCTTTTTTTTAGTTTTTATTTTTTGGATGAAGACCTAGACTCCTATGGTGTTCAGCCTCAATTGGCTTCAGACTATGAGAGACACTTTTGATTTATTACAACCATGAAAGTGCCAGAGACTTGACCAGAAACACACTTCTATCTGTCGGCAATACAAACCCAAACAAGTGCTTGTTTCCTTTTCCTTAGTGCCAATAGAGACTGATTGCCTTGGCTCCTCCATTGTGGCCACACTCTCTATATGAACCACAAACCAACCAAGAAGAAAAAGATCCCAAAATGAAAAATTTTCCATTGTGCTTAATCTGATCCTTATTGTTCATTGGAACACAATACTACAGAGTGACCTGGATGCTGCTGAGGCTCCTCTGCTGTTTCTCATCAGTGAGATGAAATCATACTATTGTTTTTTTTTACCTTGCATGAAGACACTACAGAAAAAAAAATCCTAATCCCATGAATCCCATGATCTTGTATTGAAAAGTTGCATTTTAGAAAAAAGCGTTACACTGAGTGTAGTTCCCCAGCCAAGACAAGTTTGGTGTTCAAAGTTTGCTTGTTCAGCTTCGTGGAGGAGAAATAAGGCTAATATTGCTAACAAGTAAGTGAGAGAGTGCAGGAGAGAGCCAAGAACAAATGAATGCGAATGGAGAACAAGTAGAAGTAATTGTGATTTTTGTTGACTTGAACTATATACTTGTAGTTGTTTTTTTAACGTTTATGTTAAATATATTCCAATACATGTGTGCTTTGACATTTGATAAAAATGGTCAGAAGAAAGATTTTATCATTGAAAGTTGACTATAAAGTATTTTGTTTTAATAAAAACATGTTTTATCAAAGAAATTGTTAGGTGATTAATCTTATCTCAGTCTTACTTGATGTAAAAGCAAGCAGTTTATCAGAGATAAAAGCCATGTGATGTAGTCAAGAATATAATCAACAATCACTTGGTGATGAGCCTTCCTGACTGATTTCGGTGACTTGCCTGCAGCCTAGTATTCAATTTTTAATTCATTAATTTATTTGTCTTTATAACTGCATTATCCTGGTTGGAGTCACTCTATGGGAGGAAATGTATTAGGGATAAAGTAATCAGGATTAAAAGTTTAGGAGGGAACCCATGTGAACATGGAGACACTCCATACAGACAATAACCCAAACTCAGGACTCAGGAGCTATGAGGCAGCAACACTGCATTAAAAGTGGGACACTGTGCTGCCCATTCAATGTTTCAGTACATATGATTTATAATTAGGGCAGTGACAGTGGTTAAGGTTCAGTGACAGCGGTTGGAAGAGTGAGTTTAAATTTCAATACAGGCAAAAAGCCACTGCTGGGCCCTTGAACAAAACCCGCAAACCTCAACTGCTCAGCAGTATTATTGGATTGGGTTCTGTCCCAGTTGTAGGTCCCTTCAGATGAAGGCATCTACCATATGCATAAATGAAGAAAAAAAATCAGACCATGAAGTATGTCAGTTGACCTCTAGAGGGAGCAATTCACCACAAAAACTGTAAAATCAAGGGGAAGGGAGATTGCTTCTGTATCTGTTCTCAGGTTAAGGTTCCGCCAAAAATCTCCCTTCTCTTAGGGGAAGATAAGCTGTTTGCGGTAGGTGGCCATTGGCTGTCTGCTCCCAAAGTGTGGCCTATTCAGTAACTGTTTTGTCTGGAGCTTGGACCTCTTTTGGTGTCCTTCATCAGCACCAGCATCATTAACATTTGAAAAAGAGAAGAGAGTGGAGAGGAAAAATAAAAAAAGAGAAAGATCCAAGGACTATGATGGACACCGGAAAGTCACCAATGGCTGTGGAGGAAATTGTGGAGAAAAAGATCACTAATAGTTTAAGACGCTTCACTGGTTCATTGTTGACAACTAAAAAGTTTTTGCATTCTCCATTTTGATGGCTAGATAGGCTTAGATGTCAGATCAAGACCTCCAAAGAGTTTTACTGTGCATGATGCCCTACCATAATCATGACGCGTTTGGGGTTAGTTATAAGAAGTTCCCTTGAATGGTGACATATTTTTACTCTTGTCCATGCAAACTCATTTTCAAATTAGGTTGCGATGTGTCTGTCTGACAGACCTTCTGTGAGTGTGTTACATGGACAGGCCTCTTATTTACTGTGATTCAGACTATCACTGTGGCAGCTGAACTCTCAAGCTGGACACTTCTGCCAAGCTGCTCTCTTATAATGGCCAGCTCAGTCATGCCAGCTGCTTTGCTGGCTCTCAGAGGTAGCTAAAGGTCTCCTTGGCAGCTGTGCCAATTAAAAAAGAAAACAGGACTAATCCCTCCCTGACCCACTCTAAAGTCAGCCGGGGTTTTTTTTCTCAGATCCACCACCAGGTTCCCAATCAGACCCTACGAAATGATGTTCCCCACAGAACTGATCTCAGAAGGACTCATAAAATGTAGAAGCTAAGAGGTGTTTTGTAATGTTTGATGGGTTAAACAACTTAACTGATGGCACACACAACTGATGTGTCAGTGTTTCAGGCTTGGAATTACCAGCATTGTACAAAATCACATCCCTAACACGTTTTAAATCCTATGAAAATGTTCAGTTACACCTCAGGGTTCCTAGTGCACAGCATGAGTTCAGCTAAAAAAAACAGTTAGTCAGGGTCAAAGGTGAAGTTCATATTGTTGGGCCCCACTGGTTATAAGGCTTGATAATTCAAAATGCTGGTTCTTTTGGCAATAATATCCTGTTCTGTTTGATTTATTTTTGTATTGTTTTTGCTTCCTGACGGATCCAAACAATGTTATAAAAATTGATATGTTGAATCAGGTGTGTTACACTATCAATAAACGTGATAAAACGGTCACCAGGTCAGAACAAAGAATGACGGCATGTTATGTATAACTGCCTATTTCACCGCCTCTGTATTTAACTGAACCTCCTCAAAAGCCTCAAATAGCAATGCTCTCATGCCTTTGTGGTTTTACAGCCTTATTCTTTTGATTTTACTCTCGTTGGAGCTATAATCTGCACGTCTGCATGTGAATGCAGAGTTCTTTGGAGTGGGGTCAGAGAGGGATTAGTCCTGTTTTGAGTGGCTTTGATTTCTCTTTTTTTATTCACTTGCACAGCTGCCAAGGAGACCTGGCAGCTGCTGTGACTGAGCTGGCCATGATAAGAGAGCAGCTTGGCAGAACTGCCCAGGTTGAGAGTACTCGATAGCTAGTGATTTGACATGACTTGACAGATGAGCCATGGCAAGTAGATGCTGCTGTCCATTCACGTTAATGTTTTTTTTTTTAAATATAGTGTAATAGTAATGTAGTATTAATATCAGCTTACTTCTTGTGTTTTTGTCTTCTCTTACCTCAAGAGTTCAACTTCATCACCAATAGCTGGAAAAATACATGCATACTAAAAACAGATATATAGTGTTATACAGTATATGTTCCTATATTTGACATTTACCTTATATCCAAATTACTTACACGTCTATATGAGGTCTCTGGAGGACTAGTGGTTAGGCCTCAGCCCGCTCACCGCCATGGCCCAGGTTCGATTCCTGGCCAGGGAACCAACCCCAGCCACTACTGCTGCACAAGACAGTGGACTCCCAGTGCCGGTTTAAGCCCGGATAAAATTGGGAATAAAATCCGCTGTGGCGACCCCAAACACGATCAGCCAAAAGAACAACAACTTATGTGTCTATGTGATCATGAAGGTACACATTCATCATGCAAATAAGTATGCATGACAGTAACATTGTCTAAATATAGCAAGGTAACTGAGAGTGCAAGTGGTATACCTATGGTGGCCTTTTTCCATTGATTGACAGGTAAAGGGGGTGTGACAATCTGTGCAGAGCAACAGACAGGCTACATATAGTTGCATTTCAACCATTTAAGTTATATGTTGTGTATATTTGGACAAATGATTGACATTGATGATCTTGTATATGCAGCACATTGTACAGTTTTTGCCCATTGAACAGATTTAGATAAACATCACTGCCAGTCATATGTCTACATATATGCAACATATGACATATCTACTTGTAGCCCATCGGTTGCTCTGCACAGTTTGTCAGCCCACCTCTACCTGTCTTTGGAAAAAAAACCACTGACCATATTATTTGGGTGTTGGACTATTCCCAACATTGTCATGTAAATATAGGTGTGTTTATCAAGTATTACTTTATTATGCCTTATATGTGAGTGACACGTTGACATATCAATCAATGCTATACACCACATTTATTTGAAAATAATAATTCATTTTAAGTGTTTGGCATTTATAAATATAAAGGGATTCATTTATAAATATAATTAGGGATTAATCTATAAATAATTAATCCCTTTATAAAACATTTAAGGATAATCATATTGCATAGTAGATTTTCGAACTGTGAAAAAAATACTTATTTCAAAGCAAAATACTGAATAAGCCTCCTCCTGTGGATTAAACATCTGGGTTCACTACCTGCACTTTATCTGCAGCGTGGAAACCACGTGTACGCGTTCCGCCCACCGCTGTGAGTGATCGCGCGACTGTCCAATCACCTCGCAGAGACCTGTTTCGCATAAATCTCGCCGGCCAATCCGGTGTCAGTGGGCGTGTCTTCCCCTTCGGTTTTGTCCGCTTTGCTGCAGCGATTCATTTCTCCCAAAACTTTGCCCGACTTGTGCTGACTTCGCCCTCGCTTCTCCGGCAGTGATGCGTAGCTACAGGGCTCCTCCGCTTCTGCTGCCCCTTCTCCTTCTTTCTGTTGGACTGAAGGCAACAGTAGGTAAGAATGTAGCAGCTGCATTTCTTCATTAAAAGCGTCCTGTCTGCATTGTAGTAACACTTCTCTGCGTGTTAACGGGTTTGCTGCACAAGTTACAGATTTGCAGGAGCCCCTTCTGCAGCACCCTTCTACTGCACAGCGTCTGCATGGACTGACTCAAGTTCTCATCAAGAGCTTTGTTTATGCAGTACTTTAATGCATGCACTACAGAGACAGGACTATTTCTATCACTTCAACTCCTCTTTCCTGTATATAATAATCTCCCCTCTGCTTCCCTACACTTACTCTTACTCTCTCAATACTCATTCATACTGCCTCTTATAATAATTTATACACCTATACTCAGTCCTACTGCCTCTATAATAATCCTGCTGCTCTATGCTCACTGCTGGTGGCTGTACATTAATCCCCTCCTGTCTCCCTTTACTCAGTCTTCTTGCCTCTATAATAAATCCCCTCTGTTCTCTCTATACTCTTACTACCTCAATAATAATGCCTTCCTGCTCCCTCTCTACTCACTCCTACTGCCCTGTACTCACAGCTCCTGCCTCTATAATAATCCTACTGCCCTGTACTCACTGCTGATGCCTGTACAATAATCCCCTCCTGCCTCCCTTTACTCACTCCTACTGCCTCTATAATAATCCTGCTGCCCTGTACTCACTGCTGATGCCTGTACATTAATCCCCTCCTGCCTCCCTTTACTCACTCCTACTGCCTCTATAATAATCCTGCTGCCCTGTACTCATTGCTGATGCCTGTACAATAATCCCCTCCTGCCTCCCTTTACTCACTCCTACTGCCTCTATAATAATCCTGCTGCCCTGTACTCACTGCTGATGCCTGTACATTAATCCCCTCCTGCCTCCCTTTACTCACTCCTACTGCCTCTATAATAATCCTGCTGCCCTGTACTCACTGCTGATGCCTGTACAATAATCCCCTCCTGCCTCCCTTTACTCACTCCTACTGCCTCTATAATAATCCTGCTGCCCTGTACTCACTGCTGATGCCTGTACATTAATCCCCTCCTGCCTCCCTTTACTCACTCCTACTGCCTCTATAATAATCCTGCTGCCCTGTACTCACTGCTGATGCCTGTACATTAATCCCCTCCTGCCTCCCTTTACTCACTCCTACTGCCTCTATAATAATCCTGCTGCCCTGTACTCACTGCTGATGCCTGTACATTAATCCCCTCCTGCCTCCCTTTACTCACTCCTACTGCCTCTATAATAATCCTGCTGCCCTGTACTCACTGCTGATGCCTGTACATTAATCCCCTCCTGCCTCCCTTTACTCACTCCTACTGCCTCTATAATAATCCTGCTGCCCTGTACTCACTGCTGATGCCTGTACATTAATCCCCTCCTGCCTCCCTTTACTCACTCCTACTGCCTCTATAATAATCCTGCTGCCCTGTACTCACTGCTGATGCCTGTACATTAATCCCCTCCTGCCTCCCTTTACTCACTCCTACTGCCTCTATAATAATCCTGCTGCCCTGTACTCACTGCTGGTGGCTAATCCATTCATACTTCATCTATACTCACTCTCACTTCACCTCCCACCTGCTCCCTTGATACATACAATTGCTTCTATAATAATCTACTACTGCTCCTTTTATACTCCTGCTGCCTCAATAATAATAGTAATCTCCACCTCAACTACATAAATAAAGGGGCAGATGAGTCTGTTTAATAATCTCATCTGCCCCTTTATATGCACTCCTAGTGCCTCTATCCTGTCCACTTATACTCACTTTTGCTGCTTATATACTCAGTCCTGCTCTCTCTCTCTACTCACTCCTACTACCTCTAATATCTATTATATACTATACTGCCTTTAATAATCCACACCTACTGTCTCTATACTCACCTCTCCCTCTACTGCCTGTATAATAATTCACCCCTGCTCCCTCTATACTCATCTCTGATCTCTCTGTACTCACTCCTGCTGCCTATATACTCATCACTGCTCTCTCTGTACTCACTCATGTTGCCTGTATACTCACTCCTGCTCTCTCTACCCTCACTCCCACTGCGTTTTTAATAATCTACACCTACTGCTTTTACAGTAGTCCACTCCCATGCTCTCTATACTCATCTCTGCTCTCTCTGTACTCATACCTACTGCGTCTATAGTAATACATTCCCATTACATCTACATTAAAACCAGAGCAATATGAAAAATGTGTTACACCTAAGGAGCTGTAAACTTTGATAACCAATAATATCGGATGAATTAGTTTTATTTGGCTAAGCAGACACTAATAGTTTTAAACAGGTCTTCAGTCGGGTAATTTGAATTTCTCAACCTCAAAAGCAGAAACTGAAACACAAGGCATGTTTATAACATAACTATAAAAACAAATAAAAATGATTTTTTTTTTCAGATTTATAGTTCACAGTCTGAAGTCTGTTGAGTGGTGCATTTGTTTCTAAAGTTATAATCCTGATTATAACACAGCTGTACATAAGAGCTCAACAGTACTGTAGGGTGCAAGTGTTCACACACTAGCACTTGTTCACACACTAGCACCTTACTGTGCTGGGTTAGTACATTCTCCACCCCAGGTTGCACTATAAATGCACGTAGTGGGTCTATGCCTTAATTGTGTTTATATTTGCATATCCTGGCTTGCTAGGAAGCTGGGCTCAGGTGCTGGGTCAGCCATGATATCACACCCCTGGAGCAGAGAGGTTTAAGGGCCTTGCCCAAGGACCCGGCAGTGGCAGACTTAGCAGTGCCAGGGCTTGAACTCCCAAACCTTCTGATCAGTAGCCTAGAGCTTTAACCAATGAGCCACCACCTCCCATTATGTACAGCATCTATCATTATTATCATAAAGATATTTCAATCTATTGAAGCTAAAGCCACCATTTTGGTGCAGCATTTGAGCTTCAGAGATAAAAGTGTGTCCTATTTAGAAAGCAGCATAAGGACAGCTGTCCTCTAATGTCCTTTATGCTTTTAAAGGAGTGTCCTTTTCTGGCTAGGGAAACACATACTTCTGTTCAAAGGATGCCATGAAACTGTGAAAAGCCTGTCGAACAGAACTATCCTTCTGGAGGGGAAATAATTTTCAGTGAAGTTATTTACAGCTTTGTAATAATAGTGCAGTAATTTCAATATGAAAATGTATATATTATAAAACTTACATAGTAACTTAACTTTTACACTGTTATTAGTGTTATTATTGAAAAGATGCAACATTTCTGATAGGGAAACACTGATAGGGTTCTACGTAGAGGGTTCCCCCAGAGGGACAACTGAAGTACTCAAGAAATTGAGAGCTGAGATTTGACATCTCAAAACAGTGCTGTCCCAAATTGAAGTCGTCTTTCCCTCCTCCCCAGCACGCTCTGTAGAGTACGAGACAGACTTAGTAGTGCCCTCGGAGCTGCAGCAGGAGCAGGTGGAGCTGATTTGGGAAGCATCCCGGTGGAGCAGAGGGCGCAGGAGGCGCTCAGAGAACCAGCATGGCCACTTGTTCGTGTCATTGCCTGCCTTCGGTCAAGAGCTTTACCTGGAGCTCCAGAGGGATGAGGCTTTCCTCGCCGAGGGCTTCATGGTTGAGGAGCGGAGTCGAGGAGAGAGCGTCCAGCATGAACCAGCTTTTAAAGGACGGGTCTGTTTCTACACTGGCACTGTCTTCAATCACACTGACTCGTTTGCTTCGCTGGACACTTGTGGTGGCCTGGTGAGTGAAAATGTTCTTTGCATTCCTGGTTCACCACATTTTGAGTGAAGTTCAGAGACACGAACGCATTTCATCCTTAACATTTTTGTCTATAGACGTTTTTAGTCATCCTGGTCATTGACAGTATTGTAACAATGGAAAACAATTCCTCACTCATATGGTCAATTTCTGTCAATATCAACCACATATCCTGTTGCAATATATCAGATGATACAGGATATTCATGCATGTGACTATGTGCAAAATAGTGCAACACTGTAAAGATATTTGTCTTGCTGTTTTCTTTGTCAGAATTGTCAGCAGTCCTGGTGCAATCTGAGTTTGGAGAGAACAGCAAATGTTAGCTAGCTAGCTATTTGAGCCGCATCACGTGTGCATTATTTTCACATAATCGCACAGTCTACCGTACGTCAGTCTACTTCCTTACGTAACATGGGAAAATCTTCAGGACAGATGGCTTTGTGGTTTCACAGTGACATGACAAGCTACATTTCTTTGCATATTTTTTCATATTATTTGCAAGAAAGTTAAAAAAAAGAAAGGCTGGTAAGGGAATGACAGTTTATAGCTGTAATATCATGAGTGATATCAGTAACTAACTTGTTTCCACAACATTAAATATAATTCTAAATGGACAAAAATATGATGTGTTCTTTAATAAATAGGAAAAAAATAGGAAAATATTTGACTTTGTTGTGGTAAAAGTAACTCCACTTCATGTCAGTCCACATCATACTACCTCACTGTTGATTAATTTCCTATAGCAGCACACCCTGTCATGTTTTATTCTTGACTTATATTTTAAATATTGGATGGTGCTTTTTATCATGATAGAAATGACAACCTTTTGACTTTAATTTAAATCAAAGTCTTCAATTTAAATCGATGACTCTTTTGCTTCGTTGAAATGAGGTCATGTTCAGTGTGTTTACAGGATGATTCTATATGAACAGCTTCTCTTGTGATATTCACCAGATCAGAATGTCAGTGTTGGAATGTTGATGTTTCTCAATATGGCCGAGCCCATGGATGTTAAGTTAGCGATTGTGTAAATTGCAGTTTATTTATAGTCATATGGAGTCTTTTTTTAGTCATTTACTGGCACATTTGGGGGAAATGTTGATATTTCTGATGGTTTTGATTAGACTTCACTGCGATTCTACCTTTTTATTTATATTATTCGAAATAAATGACTTAATGGCTACATGTTAGCTAGCTCTATCACTAGCCTAAGTTTGTAACTAGTTTATTCTCTATGTCTAATGCTCCTGGTTCGCCTAGCAACAGTGTCGTCATGGTTTTGATCAGTAAAAACGGTGGGCTTATTTTGTCTTTCCATAGCAAAAAGTGTTTTTCTATTCAGTATAAACTATAAGAAAATAAACCATAGATCTATACCATAGTTTTGATGTTTTTCTTGATTCTCGTTTTGCATACACCTTCAAGGTCAGTGAATGGTGTATATGTAGGGAAAGTCGGTGCAAAGCGGAGTTACTCATTGATCCCTCTTTTCAGTTTGTATGTTCTTTCCCACACAAGTGAAATGGCTTTATCATCAAAGCGTAACTTTGGTCTTAAGATAAGCAGAAGTGCGAACAATATAGTAAATGCTCGGGTTACTTTGCTGAAAAATCCAGCTTGGTCTGACCGAACTGGTCAAACTTGTAAACCATCCTTGCCAGCTGGTAGAAAGGAAATCATTTCTGAATAACTGATACTAATGCTGCATTGGAAGGAAGTTATTTTTAGTAACAGTTAAACTGAAACATGTATTGATCAGATTAGTCAAGAAATAAGGAACTTGGAACGTATCTTAGCAGCTTGAGCAGCCTGGCCTGTTTTGGCAGCTGGTAGCTGGTGAACCCACACTGCGGTTTTCAGCAGGTTAGTATGGGTAACTAAACACCAGCTGCACAGAACAACAGGAGAGGCATGCTAACTGAGGCTGAATGTACAAATTGCATACAGTTTAGACCCCCCGTACACAGAAGCATATGAAGCCTTTTGGCTGAGTTGAGACAGGCCACTGCTTGATTTATGTAACTACAACTTACTACTTACAACAGTCTTCTTGATACTGTTTTTTTTTTTTGGGGATTTGTGTAAAATTTACCATTTTGCATGTTTGTTATGTAGGACTATGTGGTGCTTGTTCTTATTTGTCATGTACGATACGATTCCCTGGCTCAGATCCAGCTATAACCAGTTCCTGTGAATAGCATGAGCTGCCATCAGCCTGACGGCTGAATGGGACGAGTAGCACCACTGTGACAGGCTGTCACTCGGTTTTTGGCTGGGCCGAAAGGTCACGCTCACACCCCCAGGCCCCCACTGCTTAGTCTGAATGCTGAGACACTGAAAAAGAGAGATAGAGGGAGTGAAAGTAGCGGATGGTGTGTAAGTGTAGTGAGCACCAATTGAGAAGACATGTGCATAGTTTGAAGTCTGCAGAATCTTCTCTGAAAGCATTCTCCACTAGATGGTCTTCACCTTTCTGACTCTGCTCTAACTGTCTCTCTCACTTCTTCTAACCTCTGCTGTACACTCCATATTGGGCCATTGCAACACAGTCACTCTGGATCATACAACAGTGACAAACTTGGCTTTCTCTGCACACTGTTTGCATTTTCTCTCACCATATAAGCTCCGTTGAGGCTGCACCTTTGGAAAATGAGATCATTGTCGTAACAGATGTGCCAGGCGGTAGAGGCTCAAGCTTTTCTGACACCTCTGTGTGGGTTGACGAGGAGCAGATCAGCTGGAGATCAGCTGGATGTTTTGTCTCATGGTTCCAAATGGAAATTGCTTCTTCCAGACCAGCAGATAGTTGGCAGAAGGAAAAATGCAGGTCATCATTAGGGATGTGCATGGATGCTTGAGTGACACCAATGATCGATCACGACAACACAACAGTGCATGAATGAACATTAGGGCTGCACAAATAATTGTATTAAAAAAAAAAGATCCATGCATAACCTCACCATTGCATGACCTCATGCACACACCTAAAGTGTGACGAGTCTACGGAAAAAAGGGGAGAAACAGCACTGGAAAACTGTGAGTGAATTTTAAAATGACCCAAACACCTGCTTGTAGTAAGAAGAAACAAATTTGTAAACAAATTTTAGTATAAATTCAGTGGATATAAAATTCCCAATTACTACACAAACGACGACTAAATGTACGAGATGAATGATTGGCCAGGCATCTAGCTCAAAACTTGCCAGTGCCGCATCAAGCATGTTTATCAAGACCAATTGTCATGCTTTTCTTATTTCATTTTTGTGATTTTCTTATGAGTTGCTTTCAGCAGAAGAACAGAAAAACTGCCACGACTAATTATTTAACCAGCTGTCAACATTGCTGGTTTCCATTTAAATTTGGGAGAGCACAATGTGCTCTTGGCACCTCTAATATGATTTTTATACTAAATAGCTGTTATTTTTACTCAGGATTTGGGCTGTTTCAGTACAAATGTGCCAATTAGTCAGTAATTCAAATTGCAGACGAGCAGTCATTTAGAAACATCCACTAAGAAAATATAGCTATCGTGATATACATCAATAATATGAATAATGTGAATTTAATAAATACACATTGCTCCTTACAGAATTGGTCAAAGAAATATGAATTCCAAATCATAACGTTGTATGTATGTATGTGTACATGTGTGTGTGTGTGTGTGTGTATATATATATATATATATATATACATATATATACATATATATATATGTAATATATATATATATATATATATATATATATATATATATATGTAATCCAGTCCATTTTTTTGTTATTGAAAAAGATCCTGTTACATCTGCCATAAATTCAGTAGTATTCTTTAAATAAAAGGATACTACTGAATTTATGGCAGATGTAACAGGATCTTTTTCAATAACAAAAAAATGGACTGGATTACACAGATGAGAGTTGATCATTTCAGACTTGAGTGCTACAGCCTCTTATTTAAGGCCAGAACTGTACAGCTAGCTAGCTAATTATAGTTTGTGCATTGCTGTGAAAACACTGAGAAAGGTTTGCAAAATACAAAACATAGCCCCTCATATTTACCATTATGATAGACTCATGCATGAGTTCCCTAGAATGGCTTTCACGTGGAAATTAATTCTCCATGGTATATTCTCCATGTGTTTTTTTTTTCATGCCAGGCCTCCTTACAGGAATAGTTCAGCCAAAAAATGAAGTATGCAAATGTTCCACTTACCCCAAATGTAGAAAGACATATCTGATGTTTGAAGATTGCTTCTTTGGTTTTGGCACTGTACCTACAATGCTAATGTTGTTAAGTAAGGGAATTTTATAGCTGTATTTTAGCAAACACTGGAATCACTTTCATTCTCAGGACAGAGTTTGGTGTCACTACACACAAACAACAGACTCGATAGGTGTGGCTCAGTATTTTAGATCAGATGGGATTTGGACAATCATAGTCAGCTCAGTCGCCTTAATATTCAGCCCGGACCTGTGTTTTGTAAATGTACTAAGAGTACTGCTTGGATAAAATGAAACTTGTAAATATAACAATGCTTTGGTGGCCAAACATTTTTGACTTTGTTAGTTCATCACTGGCTTAATATTTTTATCCAGAGCCAAGCAGTTACAATTCCATTTAAGAGCATGTTTTTCTTTCATGATCTCATATTTTGGTCATTTCTGTCTTTAACCAGAAGTAATGGTCCGTTATTAGCACATGATACAAAATCGTTGGGTTTGACCTGACTCAAAAACCGTGATATGTACCTGTACTGGGGGCGGGGCTTATTTCAGTTACATGCCGTCAAAACAAATCTCTTTTTTTCATCTATTTTCTACTGTGGTAGTGAAAAAGCAACTTGTGTTTGTCTTAATATGTAACTGATTTGCATAAAACTGTAAAACATGCATCTACTTAAGGCTGTTGTTATTTGCTTGTTTGTTTGCTTGTTTGTTTTGCTTTCATAGTTTTCTATAGGTTTACTTGGTTTTATAGGATTTCTTGAATGGGACACACACAACTCAAAATTAATGATTGATAAAAACTCCTTCAGACCCAATTTATATCAACTGAAGTACAGATCTAAGCAACAAAGAAGACTAATTCTTCCATAAATGGAGCAGTAACCTGTATTTATTGTGCAGATCAGGCTTTGTCCATCACATTGTCCATTCATTCACTGAATGTAGAACTCCATCTTTGTGCTCTCATTATGACTAAATAAATACTGTATATTATGGAAATTGTCTATATCAAACAACATTGCCACTCAATAATAGTAGCTCAGTTATCATTGATTGCACAAAGCCATTTTCTCCGTGTTGGCTTTAAAAGAAATGGTGCCTGTTATAATGCTTTCAGTGAGATTTTAACTTGAACAATAATGTTGAACAATAATGAAACTGTGCGAGAGACATCACAGGCTGTGTTACACGTAAGTCTTAGTGAGGGCGTAAATAAAACAGGCTTATAAAGTCGTGATCAGCTCCTTTAAGTGTCTTTCCTTATTCTCGTGAGGAGTTAGTGTTTGTCTGCAGCTGTGATGTCATTTCTAGCTCACTGTATAACAGAAGAAAATAAAAGATGTCAATCATAACAGATCATTGTCTGATTTTGCTGATAGCTTCTAAAAACAAAAGAGCAAAAGCATATTTCCTCTCACACCATTTTCCAGTGATGTTCAATGTCATTTTAATGAGAAATTCAACATAGAAATAGTGAGATAGTTCCAGAATGCAATGCAGCTATAGGGCTCAGAGTTACGACAGAGACTTGACTTAGCTAGTTAGCGATCTACGGGATGACAGTCACGATGGAGTTGACACCAGTATTAGCATTAAAGTTGGAAGCTGATCTGTTTCAGCTGAGTGTACCGATAAGGATGTGAGAGAGCTGGACTGACTAAGGGACTAAAGCGCTACTGCATCAGTCTCTTAAAGTAGAGATGAGGCAAGAGATGATTCTCACTGGCGTCACTATCAGTAGATGAATGGCATTGTGGGTAATGTAGGAAACTGTTAACCAAAGTCAAAATAGGTTGCTTGTCAATGAAAGAAGTTTAAAAAAAAAAATCAGAATTCAATTACAAAATAAATTTTATATGTTTATTATAATTATAAAGCTTAATAAGCACATTGTTCAGGACAGGTTAATTATACTTATATTTTAATTAATAATACTGCTGTAGCCATATCGATTTCAAGCCACTGTTGAACACATTCTTTTTGCTGTTATATGTCATAATCACTGATGTTAGCCTGTAATCTGAGGGTATGTTCAGGACTAACTAAATATCCCCTCTGAGCCCAGAAATCAGTTGCTGCAGCTCAAGTTGCCACAAGCATTATCCGAGCCCTCAAGTGTCAGTGTGGCTGGAGGAAAGGAAAAAAGATTCCTGCTCTGTTAATGTCATTTCCATTGCTCTCCCTCCACTGAGGCAGCCATATTCCTATATATGCTGCCTGTAACCCAGTCCCAAGTGTGTGTGTGGGGTTTGTCTGTACGTGTCGGGGATGAAAGCGCTTGCTTTACGGCCCCCTTTCACCTTGCCCTGTCAGCACTCCTGTCTTCTTTTTCCTCTCCTCCTCCTCCTTCACACCCGCCTTGAGGCTCCATCGTTCATTCCTTGTCCTTTCTTTTCCTTTATCCATCCATCTTTTTTTCTTTACTGTCTTCAGATAAATGGATCCCGTAGGGTGACAGCCAAGGCCGCATGATTGAACGGAACCAATTTTGACTGCATGCTGACTCAGGGGTTTGGGCCAAATGAGAGTTTCGGTCCGAAGCTGCCAATGGCAACTTGTGTTATGTTAAAGAGGCTTGGACAGACAGACAAGCCAACCATATGTTGTACGTTCCCTGGAGGGCTGTTGATGAATGGACATATACACTGGGAGTCCTTCCATCTTTAACACAACTACCAGTGTGACAGGGTCCTGGGATTCATTTTTTTTTAAAAAACTCATAGCAATTCTTTACACTAGCTACTTTCTGATAAATGGACAGGGTTTCCTATGGAGAATAGAGAAATCACACTGAACAGAAATTATGAGGTCTTAAAGAGTGATGGATCCAATTGTATTTCTTTTTTTTTTAACAAAACACAGATTAAGCCCAGACTTTACTGTAAATATTTTCAGATTCTGTTTATAGATTTGGACTGTGGTAAATTTGTATTTGTTTAGTGCCAATCTAGCCATGAGTATTGCAATGTGGAAGTAAAGTAATCCGCGATAGGAATCCTGAAATTGTGCTTTCCAACACTATTAGTGGAAAAATGCCTGAATGACAGCTCATAGTTTTATTCTGATTTGCTAGAATTCAGTCAAAGGCTGTTGGAAATATACTCAATCCTTTCTCCTTCCCTTGTGATGGAATGAGGCAGTTTTATTGCTTTATCTTTATGTTGTATTTTGTGGACTATGCTGCAGTTTATACACTAAAGGTATGTACATGTTATCATTTTTAATTAGCTTATTTGTAACATGCCCATTTGGTAGTGTATTTATGGTAAATGTATGCCCATTTGTTCGCATTTAACAGAAGGCTAAAGGAAGGTATACTACTAGGCTTGGCACTAGGTTCTAGGTTTAATTAGCATTATCATAGTGACAGTGGTCAGACAAACAAAAGCTACTCATAAAGTAATGACAAGACAGATTTTTTCCAGGCCTGACCAAGATATCAAGATCAGGACTCTAAGAACAACATAAGGTCTTAGTACTATATTACATACTGGAAATGCTACTCTGTGGTTTAACTCCCTTCTGTCTTTTGTGTCTCTCAGACTGGCTTGGTTCAAATGGGAGATGAGACTCTGTTTATCACGCCTGTTCGCGAGGAACTTGAGTCTTTCTCCGGCGGGGAACACAAAGTCATCAGACAAAAACGTTCTTCTGACAAAACGTCCCGGTCTACACGCAGCGGCCCGAAACACTGCCAAATCATCCAAGGTGAGCAGCCTTTTGGGAAGACTTTTTCTGTTTTTAACAGGGGACCTATATATAATGGAATATTGTTGTTGTAGTTTTGTCGCAGCTATATCTTCCTTTCCTGCCAGTGTGAATGTAGTGTCATTGGTTCCTCAATAATGGAAGGAAATGCAGCCAATTACAAACCTAGATTCTTTTTGAGGGGAACATGTCTCAGACAGTGCACCTTTATTGGCATCCTATGCTGAGATTTCTTCAATTTATACAAATGAGTTGTGATGTAGTAAAACAACATATCTGTATGATGAATGGCTTCAATACATGCCTTTGACCAATCATGTGGCATGAACTCAGTTTTGTCATTATAGAGTTTACCCAGCTTCACTCTTGCTGAATAAATGCAGTCAAAACATGTTTTGTTTATGTGAAATAAAATTTTCCAGACTTCGATAGCTGGCTGCATGCACATCTTTGGATAGTCCAATGAGGTACTGTAAAAGAATAAAAAAAAAAAACATAAATCAATCAAAGAGCAATCATTCTCAAACCCGGTCTTAGCTTTCACTGTTGTGCACTGTGCAGGGTCACTGTGGATCTGACCTATCCTGGAACATTGGGTGCAAGGTTGGATGATTCACTGTGTATGGACACACACAGCTAGGACCAGTTTAGTGTAGCCAATCCTTCTACTTGCATGATTCTGGACAGTGTTAGGAAAGCAGAGAACCTGAAGGAAACTCAAGCAGACCCAAGGAGAACATGCGGAACTCCATGCCGAGAGTAACCTGAGCTCTGGAGCTGTGAGGCAACAGCACTACCTGCTGCGCCACCATGCCATAGACACTTAGCACCGAATATTTAAATGCTTTACCTAGCAGACATTGACATGTCAGTTTTTTGACAAATGTGACAGTGTCTGAGAGAAGTGTAGACAGGAAGGGTAGCCAACTAACACACAATATCTGGAATGTTTCACATTTTCACAGTTTCACATCAGCACAGATTGTGGGTCTTTTTAGAACTTGTGTAAAGTTTAAGTGCAACATCACTTTCTCTTGTTCCTTGGCTTTGATTTAGTCTACCAATTTCACCAAGAAACATACCATGAAACAACCACCTGAAGGGGCAACAACCACCTGAACGTTGCAAACACGTGTGAATAAATTCTTTCCATACGTCCAGATCAGGGCTTCAAGTAACCACAACCTAAAAAAAAGAGATGGAAATTGGGGGAATGAAAGAAAGAAGGGATCAGAGCCAGTCGTATGTCTGGGGATTTTGAAGGCTGAGTGGGGTCTATGTGATTGTGTGCAAATGTACTTGGACTTAACTGCTCTGCAGTGAAACTCCAGGTGCTTTAGCCATTCTGCTCTAACCAGCACCTGGCGTCTACAGAGAGGCACGAGAAGACGAAATTTGGGGGAAATTATTTCCTCTGCTTTCTCGTATGTTCCAAGCTGTTTCAAGACCATGCCAGAAGTTCTTATCATCTCCCTGTCTCTCTCTTTTTTCTCTCATCTGCCTATGTGTTGAAAAGTTGTGGGAGAACTGCATCCCTGAAACCCCCACCACTACCAAACCACACCATCCCTGGAGAAAGATACTGACTGAGACAGACTGTATATCTATTAAACTTTGTTTCCTTAGTACTTCAGAGGCTTCCCGATGCATGCACACACGCACACACACACACACACACACACAGTCTGGATGTGTAAGGGAAGCTCATGTTACACCGAGGACAGAGTAGGAGTGTTAAAAGCAACAGAAGGAGGCGATCTGCTGCTCTTGCGTTCTCCTCTCGCAATCTCTTCCATCTGGGCCGGTGAAATACGGCCACATTGACACACCGGTCGCATTGGAACGTTGTTGTGCAATCTGTGGAAAAGGGTGCGCTTGATCGGTTAGAACACACATGCAAGTCAGGAAGCATAAATCTGAAAACCACAAAAGTAAAATGCCAGTCCATTCATTTACATTTTTATTCACTTGCCAGATGCTTTTATCCAGAGCAACGTGTACGTAAAGAAGGATGTGATCCAAGCATGAAGCCTAACTGAGGGTTAAAGGTCTTGCTCAAGAGCCCAAAACTGTCTCTCAGGCAGATGTGGGATTTGAAGTCACAACCTTTTTGGTCACTAGTGTTCATATACCCTCCATATTCCTATTTGTCTCTGATGTTGTTAATATTCCCAACATGAATGGAATGGGAGGAGACTGGTCAGTTAAACAAAGTGAAGGACTGACTGGAGGGAGATGCTGACTGGGATCAAAGAGGAAGAAAGGGGTGTGGATTTTCTCCAGCAGACCCAAGAGAAGCAGTGGACTCACTCTTAGCCTGAAGGAGATAGCAGGCGAGAGAGTGGACCTTGCATAAGTAGGTGCCTGCTTTAGCAACAACGACTGTCCCGTGACCTTAAAATACACTTTGAACACAAAAGGCTTGCTGCATTACTCTCCCTGATTCCACAAGACCATGTCTGAATCCTGTTTTATGTAGTAATATACCTAAAAGGGTGCCAGTGAAGGAGAATGCACTGAGAACATCTTTTAAAACGGAGCAGAAGAGAACAGGAAGTTGAGAAAGAGTGTGGGGTAGTGTGGTTTTGGCGCAAAACTGAAAGAAGGAAAGATATAGAGAATGGTCATCAGATGGACACAAAATGAAAATGAATCTTAGAAAGGTTTAGATGTAGAAAGTACATTTGTATTTATTCATTTGACAGGTGACTTGACAAGTGAGGCGTAATCACATAATAGTTCAAGCTTAGAGCTGAAGAGTTCAGAGTCTCTGGAAGGCCTAAGAGTTGAGTGAACATTCCAGTCACTGGTTAATACTGTAGCAGGAGAAGCAGGGGAAACAGTCAAATGCTGATGAAAAAGGGGATAGGACTGATGCCAAGGGGAGATTCGGAAAAGATTCAGGTTATAGAGGCTTCATTTCTTCTTTCTTTGTCTTACCAAGTGTTTAGGTTTTACCAATTTTCACCCCATTGTGTATGTTTGTCCTATCCCTATGAGCAGTCTAGGGGAGTGAGGGCTACTTCCTAGAACAGCTGAATGTGCTTGGTCGAGAGTGACTGTCCTATTCTGTTTACGCATGGATAGATAGACATCCATGGTTGGCAAGCTTCACAGAAAGAATAAAGAAGGAAACAAGTCCATCCTTCCCACCCAGAAAGTAAGGCCAGTTAGGGTTCCTTGGACCCTTGGCCATGGATGTCTGTGGTAATCTCCTGATGATTAGGATTAGGGAGACCATGTCAGCATAACATTAATGCCTAAAGTACAAACAATTTCGGGACAGTCTAATATAAGTATGTGAACCAGTCACAGTGTCAATGAAGTGGAAGGATTATATTTAACAACTAGTGAAAAATAAGCTCCCCAGACTGAAAATAAGCCACATCCACTAATAACAAGGCATCATTGTGCAATGTCAATAGGTGGTGGACCTGGACGATTGTAACTTGGCGTAAAACTGCATGGTCAATTGAAGGCCAGACTCTGAGATTGTGTTCTGTGCTTCGTGTCCAAACAGAACACATCACTGACCAGGGCCAAATCTGTGTGTATCAGGGCCAAATCTGTGTGTGACTTGTCTGAGAAGCAAGTTGGTACACTTGGACATTTTGACCTACAAAATCACAGGAATCTCTGGTGGTTTTACCGGTTTGGTGCTGTTGTTAGGGTGAGAGGAGGGTAGTCAAGTATTAGGAAAGAAATGACACGTGTCAATTTTATTATTCACAGATCAGACGTGCTCCATTTCTCGAAAACATCAGTCTCACTGTGCAGCTTAAAGAAAAAAAAAATCTAATATACTCAAAGTCATAACAGAGGAATTCATGGCATTGGCAGTATTATTTAAATGGTAATAGCTACTTCTATGAAGCATAGAACTTTCTGAGGATTTTATGTGTTAAGTGCGTTAAATCATCTTATGGAGTTTAAAAACAAAGTATTTCAAGAGTAAGGGCATCTCTCAGATTGGGTATAAAAATACTTTGCTACAGTGATCCCTACAATTAATCATTGTTTTTATCTGGCATACAGATATCTATCTTGTGTAGTCACAGCTGTGGGTAATAGATCCAACATATTTGTGATGGAGCTGGAGGCTGGGTTTTGTGATTTGAATCACTATGAGCTGCGGTCTGCCTCCGAACCAGACGGAATCCCAAAAATGTTGGAACTTTTCTCTGACTTACCCTCATGAAAATCCAGAACAACTTCCAATTCATCACCGCCCATTCCTTTTCCTTTCAGCTCGCTCTCTCTCTTCACGCCGACTTGGACATTTTTATTCCACTCACTGGCTTTTTGGCCTTCAAATAGCAGACACGCACACACAGGCATACGTTACGGAAGCTGGAGCAGGACTGCGGTATGAAGTGCACATTCCCCATTTTTGCGCATAAGTCTATTTTAGAGCAAGGTTCTTGGGTTCAGTTTTTCCCTACTTTAAACACACCTGATTAACAAATTATAATGTTTTTTGGATCAGGTTAGGGAAAACTGTGCAAGGCAGTGTGTCTACAGGACTGACGTTAAGAACGCCTGGTTTAGAGTCAAGCACCCGGGTTAGCTGTCAGCCAAAGGACTGCTTTGAATACAGACTTCCAGTAAAGATGTATTCCAACACACACCATGTATTTCACATTCTCAGTTTTCTCAAAATTATTTTTCTAATTCAGATTTTCTAAGTTATCCTTTTTAAATGTATCTAGGCTATGATACAAATTTAGCATGCTGAACTAATGATGGTGGTAGTGCTAAATGGTGGAGCTGAGCTAATAAAGTCCATGCTACTACCTAAGTGAGCAGGGTGCTAAATAGACCACGACATGATGCCAATCAAGTGCTGAGCTAATGAAAGTTATAAAAAAAATTGGGATATTGTTGCACAAGAAGCAAGGCAGGATTTCTGTGAAAATTAGTGTTCACATGGATTTCTCAATTTCTGCAATTTCTCAAAATATCCAACATGTTCATGTAAATCTAGCCAGCCAGACTCAGTTAATATAATCTTTTAAACACCAGATCTCATAGCTGAAACAATTGCCAATGACTTGTTGACGTTTTGTCAAGAGCACAAACAGGATGTGCTACATTAAAAGCTTTGTTAATTTCTTTTAAGTCTGTATAATTGCACTTAACTAGCTAAAAAGCTCACTTTACATTGTTACATTACATTAGCTACCAGTTTTCAGCTTAGTTATTTAGGTTTCAGTGCAAATAAAACATGGGTCTAGGCAGCACACTGGAGCTTCCACTTGTCTAGTGGCTAGGTGGTATACTTACGATTCTTCCACCCCTGAACATGTCATGACGTAACAAAAAATCAGTAGTTTTAACACTGGTCTACTAACAAATCTCTTTCTCACTGAGGACTATTTCTTTCTGTTATCAAACCGTCATGTAATGTTGGAAGAAAAAAAACATTGCTTGTATATTGCTTTCTCTAGCTTTTTGTATCTAGACACATTTTTGAATCTTTTGACAATGGTGGATCATTTCACAGCCAGTCAGTATTATTAGGTATAAAATATGAGATTACTTACTGAAACTCTGAAGATGCCTAAAAACTCCATATGTATCATGGTAGGCCAAGGAAATGGTTCTTCCAGTTATGGACTGCTATAAAAACAAACATACCTTCCCATGATTAAAGGCAGCTGAGCTATTCACAACTTATCAGATCGCAAAGATCCAAGCAATTAGTCTACTTGAGTCTTAACAACTGTTCACTTCACCCCCACTGATAGCCTGAGGTTGAAAAGATTTAAACAACCACATAGCATTAGTTTGAGTGCACTCATCATATCTGTTTACATTTTAGTAATAATTCACAGTAATGAAGTGCTGTAAAGCAATGTGTTCATATACCAAACGTTTCTTAGCTTGGTTGATTCACTGCATTTGGTGTACGCTGTGTACATTGCAACTTTTGCTGAACAACTGCTTTAAAAACAGGCCAATAGGCCAATTACCCATTTGTTTGAATTGCTATCAAGAAACCTCAGCCAGATATTAAGCTGTGAGCAGGCATTACAAGTCCTGCTTTTTATTATATATGGTATGATATGGAGTGGTTGGTGTGTCTTTGTCCTTTATAGATTATAGGATCCTAATTTGTAGCTAGGGCATTAAGCAGGTGATCAGATGACAAGATCTTAATTTGTAGGTTTGATATTGACATTGTGTGCATTGGCAAGTGTGTGTTTCTTTAAACCAGTGGTTCTCAAATTTTGGAGATAGTTAGACACACACACAAACACATACCCTGGTGAATTGGGTGCAGGATGAGCATGAATTATGATTGGTTAGCTCATGTCATTTTCAAACACATAGCACTTTTCTGTATTTGTGTGTAGGGAAGCGTAAGGATCGGAGGTCTAAAAGCATGGAGGATGCTCGTGGGAGGAGAAACGCCATCCGGATGAGTGGAGAGTACACTGTAGAGACGGTGGTGGTGGCCGATGCAGACATGGTGCAGTACCACGGAGCCGAGGCAGCGAAGCGCTTCCTCCTTACTGTCATGAACATGGTGCGTCTCACACACTCACACACACGACTAAATGCAAAATTAAGTATATGTAGTTTTACTCTTATTGGTTCCTGACTTTTTGGACACTCTATAATATACAGGCTTTTAATAGAAATATTCTTACTGTAGATTTCTACATTGTTTAGAACTAAAACAAGATAATGTTTGCATTGATATTAAACTTTTACTATTTTAAGAGACTGTATTAAACCATTAATGAAGTTAATAAATAAGGCCATGTATTAAGTTTTGATCTGAAATGAGTTCTAAGAAGATATAGCTTTTCATCTTTTTTTACAGCAATATTTTGGTGTACTTCTCATATGTATACATTTTTTATTTTTGCCAATCAGATTTATAAAGACTTATAATTCCAGGTTTTCAGAAAAAAGTTATGAAATTAGTAGGATAAAATGGTTAATATTTGACTTGTATTACACTTATAGTGTGATAATGATCTTCTTGTTGTTGCTAAGGTTGTTGCCAAACATACTATATCACTAGGAATGCTGAGATTTATTTAGAATATATTTGACAGTGGTCGAGTTTGGGCAGAATTTTGTTGAGCGCTAGTCACATTCAGATTCAAAATTAACTGCTGTGGGTCAGATTGGGTCCGAACAGTTGGTTGATGTTCCAAATCCCAGGCCCAAATTAAGAATAATGACCTAGAAAGACCCTTCATATGGCTAGGGGAGTTGCACAAGCAAGTCCAAATTTTAAAACACATGTTTATAAATGGCTGATAAATCTATACAATCTTGAATCTTTGTTCTTTACCACACAAATCATGATGAACTAAGGTAAACTGACACACGCTTCCTCACGCCATATTATTCCCCATGGCTGCTTTATTCAGTACAATCAAAAGCAGAACTTTTCTTCCCTCACGCACCAACATATGTCAAAACACCGGAGATACACCGTGAACTTTGCACTATATATACCATGTACATTAAACACTGAAATTACTATACCAATGAGGTTATATGTTTCATCTGTTTCCAGGTGTAGCCCTTGAACTTCTTATTGTGATTTTCAAAAAAGGTTTAGCGAAATCATTTTTAACTATCTGATAATGTTTTTGAAAAATAAGCAGTGCAATAGTGATAAAAAAGAGCGTGTAGTGTCGTATCAGACTTTACTGAGTCTCCATTTCTACCCAAATTTTGCTGATACACGCTGTTCACAAATATTACAACTAGTGCAAAAAAAAAACAAAAAAACAATTCAATTCCAATTCAATTCAACTCAATCCCTCATGATTAAGCCAGAGCAAATGACAGTGGCATGGAAAAACTCCCTGAGACAACATGAGGGAGAAACCTTGAGAGGAACCAGTCTCAGTAGGGAACCTACAGTATCTTCTTCTGAGTGGCACAGGGTAGTGGAAGTATAAATCATTACCATATACAGCTGTACAAGAGTAAAGCCGTAGAGTACTGTTTGTTAAAAGGATGTTCAGTATGAGCATAGTGTGAATAAGAGGCTTGGGGTGAGCACAGAACATTCTTTATGATTACAGCAGCAGTTCTTGGGTAGAAATCTACACTATCCTAGTGAGATTATCCAATGAAGCAAGGGCGAGACTTGTGCAAACTGTTTTAGGGAAGTGCAAATTTTTAGGGCATCCAAGTGGGACCATCTAGAGCAGCAGAAAGTGAGTCACAAGTGCAGAAACCCCTGCTCTTGTGGAAGGATAGGTGAATATTTACACCATTATCACATCTAGGTTTTATATATTGCAGTGTCCATCCAGCCTGTTGTAAATGTCATGATAAACTGTGCCAGCCTGCACTGAGTGGATCAGTAACACCTAAGCTTAAGCACATCTAAGCTTATCTTAAGGTAATCTGCTTTCCCATGAACACACACCTGCAGCGCTGGCCAGATGAAGTGCCTTTGAAAGTGGTGTGATGATGGCGCGAGAACAGAGAGGGAGTGAGTTCCAGAAGTTCAGGATTTCTACATCACACACTCTTTTTACAAGTCCCTTGGCAAGCGCTTTAACCACTTTATCTGAGTTAGAGCTCAGCTTCCTTTATGCACACACACACACACACACACACACACAGATTATGCTCTCAATGACATAATGGCTTCAAGCTACAATAAGCGAATTGAATAATAGATTTTTTTCATGTCTTTGAAAAGGGAAATGACCTTGAATTGGTCCAAGCGGATTTTCAAAAGGCCATTAATCACTTTGGAATTGATTTCAATTGCAGCAAAGATTTTAAATGGCAGTACTTTGTTATCATATTTCTAGTTCTTCATGAAAGTTCTGTCAAATTAGGAAATATTACATTTGGTGTTTAGCCAAAAAGTGTGATTCAGATGATAAGGTAGGGTTTTACTTTAGCAGAAGTCATGTTAGATTCAGTTAAATTAACTTTTGGTCTTCAGTGTGTGTATGACACACTTTTAGTATAATGGATTTTAGTTGGTAATGTACTTTGATACTTTATCATCAGTTGAAATATACTATACTCTACATGAAACAATACTCTCCTATGCTATATATACGAAACTAGACTATTATAAACTGGATCTTGCTTGAATTTCTGAATGGGAATTCCGACCTAGGTGACCATTCTGTTTTTCTTTATTTAGTTCCTACACTTTTTTCATGCTCTAAATTTTCATTGATTGTTAACGGGATCTCTTACACACTCAGTGTCACAGTCGAAATGATGATGCAGTTGGTGAGCTCCAAGCAGTACTCAGTAGTCCACCTTGTTAACATTACTATGGAATTGTGAGAAAGCAAAAGGTACTTTGTAAGTGATTGACTTTGTTTTTCGGGCAAATAAATCTTTAAAGTAGATAAAAATGAAAATGGAATGGAATGCAGCATAGGTCCAGAATCTGTCCAAAAAAAACAACATGTGATTCACTCTGACCAGTCAAGAAGCGAGAAATTGGTATCGCTTACCATTGCACAGTTTTGAATTTTCTGTGCTAACTATCTAGTTTTTAGCTTTAGTGTGAATTGTGGCTATAATCACACCAAAAAACTTTTAAATAACTATGGCTTCACTTCCCAGTTTATTAGGAACAAGATGTGTATACCTAACTGTGTATGATGGTAAACTGGGGTGTAGCATCCATTCATTCATTCGTTCATCTTCAGTGACCGCTTTATCCTGGTCAGCCTATCCTGGAATACATTCTGGTCACTTTATCCTGGTCAGCCTATCCTGGAATACATTCTGGATGGGATGCCAGTTCACCGAAGAGCACCATGCATACACACATTCACATACTTATTCACACTTAGGGGCAAAATTCACCAATTCACCTACATGCATGTTTTTTGGGACGTGGGATTTCGAGAAAACCAGAGAAACCCACACAGAACAGGGGGAGAACATGATCAATCCAGACCCTGGAGCTGTGAAGTGACAACACTGCCCCCTGTACCACCATGCTGCCTTCTTGTACTCAAATTCTGAATGGCTACATATGAGTCATCAGTTCCAATACACATGGGTGTTCTGACGTCATTCATGACACTCAAATCCACACTTCTTTTTAAGGTGTGTGCGTAAGTAAGAGAACTGAATCATTTAGATAACCTCATTAGGAGCATAGCAGGTCTCTCACACTCATACACAAAAAACACAAGGTGACACACTGCAGAGCCGTGTGTTAAATGGCTAATAAAATAAAAAAAAATCTAATCTGAAATCATTCTGTTCCATACACACAAACACCTATTCGTAAACCTATCCCTATCCTTATGAGGACATTTGGTCCCCATCAAAATATAAAAACATACCCACACAGACACACAGACATACACACACACAAACTTTCGACAAACTTTCTGCAAGCATGTCGAACTGTCTCACTCTAACACAAAGCAAAAATATCTTTTATTCATGTTTAATTCGATTGAATTCAGCTCAGATACTTAGTCTGGAACAGTATTTTACTCTGACAACCGTTCATCAGATGGAGGCGAATGTCATGCCACAGGACTCATCATTTCCATGCTGAGCTCTCCTCTCTCCAGCACCGGCTTGTCTCCTGAAGGCCTCCTCCGTAGCTCAAGCTTTGTTCTCATGTCTCAGCCAAATGAGGACGAGGCAGGGTGTGATTTAACTCAGACCTTCACTTGTCCTCCCTCAGCTCTTTCACTCCTCATTGTTCAAGAGCAGTGAGGACACTATTGCGGAAAATATTCCTCTTTTTTAACGTAAATGCACTGTTTTGAACTTTCTCCTTGAGGTCTTCCTTTCCAGATGTTAATTCTTTATTCTGTCCACTCATCATGCTACTTATTTGACCTTATAAATGTTACCAGCTGTGTCTCTTTTATCCAGAGCTGTCGTAATGTTTTTTTTAAAAATCTAATGCTTCTGTCATTCTGTGGGAAAGATCTCTCTTCTCTTCTCTTCTCTTCTCTTCTCTTCTCTTCTCTTCTCTTCTCTTCTTTTCTCTTCTCTTCTCTTCTCTTCTCTTCTCTTCTCTTCTCTCTGATTGAGTTTCAAATGATTAAATAAGTCTTGCTGCTGTGTTACACTAAACATATATAAATTTGCCCCCCCCTTCTCTCTTTCAGGTGTATAACATGTTTCAGCACCAGAGTCTGGGAGTGAAGCTGAATGTTCGACTCACCAAACTGGTCCTCCTGCACTCCCGCCCAGTAAGTGTGACCCCTCCTGACAGACTAGAACCCATGAAACCCATTGAAATGCACTAAATCTTTCCATGACATCAATCCAGCTTTCTTCCTGTTTTATTCCTGCCTTTAGGGCCTTTTTTGCTGTGTGTGTGTGTGTGTGTTTGTTTGTTTGTTTGTTTCAGCCATTGCTTTCCAGGCTAAAAGTTCTAAAAAAAAACAATACTGAAGACTAGGAAATGAAGTTGGATGTTGGATTGGTGTTAATGATTGTGCACTATCAATAGCATTTTATTTTGTTCAATAAACATTTTGTACCACTTTACATATAGTTCTCAAGATAGTTCCTGTTAATGTTAGGAATTAATGTTGCTAATAATGTGTTTATTATCTCCCACATACCACATGTTGGACTGTCACATTGATTGGATTGAGGATTGAAAGAACAGGGTTAGAAACATTAAAGCTTGTAGTGAATTATTAGTGCTTGCTGATGATGACATTTTTCCAAATGTCATTGGGTTCTCAGGTCCTAACTGGAAAAGGGAAGGCTAACATGTGCTTTTGCTGAGACATGTCACCAGTCAGAGCTTCTGTTCCAACTGCACAGGGCAGCTAAACACACTTGGTAGAAAGTGCTAATTGCCCAATTCTGTATACATGATCTACCAGAAGCCACAAGCCATGGGACAGATTAAAGACATCTTTCCCTCTTAGAACACAGATCAGTTATTCTCTGGCTGTTCAAGGATTTGAACTTGTGATCATCTGACAATAGGGAGAAACCATAGACAGATGGATGACTTGGAAGCCCAAGAATTCCTCCTTGAAAGTATAGCCTCCCTTTTCTTGAAGCTAGAATTCTTGGGACCAAATGAGGAGTGGGCAGCTTTTCAGTACTGTTTGTAACATGGACGTGTCAAGGTTCTCTTGCCTTTTCACATTGGTGGAATCCCCATTGACACGTTAAGGGCTGTTTCAATACTTCAATCTCCTCAAGTGAAATTTGTTAGATGATTCCTTGGAGGAATCAAAGGAAATGCAAGGAGACAAGGAAATTGCTTCACCTACATTGTTCTGGCTGCATGTGCATTCTGACTGAAACATGTGCTGTTGATTAGATCACCATGATGGGTGGCATCGTTGATACCATAAGATGATGTCAAAGGTGAGAGAAAGGAAGTAAAATACAATATAAGAATGCAAGAGTGGTGTAATGATATGAATCCTTCCTCAGGCTGTTATACTTGCTCATAAGGTTAATAGTATTTATTAGCATAATGGGAAGGAAATCATACTCGGCTTTTGGTCATTGTTATCCAGGTTAGCCAGTTGTCTTTTGTGTTAAAGGATAGTCTAATGCCATACATGAGAGACATGGAGGACGAGAGCAAGTCAGTCCAATTTAATTGAATAGATTGTGCCATATATGGATGTACTCAAAGTGACGATCAACGTCTCTGTCCAATTCCATCTTTAGAAGAAGCTGAAGGTTGGCCATCATGGAGAGAAAACACTGGAGAGCTTCTGCCACTGGCAGCATGAAGAATTCGGAGGGGCTCGATATTTAGGAAATAACCATGTCCCTGGAGGCAGAGATGATCCACCACCCATGGATGTTGCAGTACTGGTCACAAGGTACATCCTTTTTTTGCATTTCACCTTGTTGCCATGTCTGTTGGCGACAAGTTGATATCTTTCTGCTTTTTGAATGACAGTTCTCATTTTTTTCTCTGACTTGTTCTCTCACTTTCCCTCATCATTTCACCTCTTTGATGCTCAGCCTCTGTCAGCACTGTGCTGCTTTTAGAGGATTAGAACACTTTTTTTCCCCATCGTTCATTAAGCCCTGACATAATTCAGACCCTTCAGTAGGTCAGCCATGATGGTCCCTAATGAGCCTCTCATTTAGCAGTCCGTCAGCGAGGCAGGTTTGTTCCCAATCTTCCTCCTTCAGCACTCTAGCCGGTTGCTTCTGGCAGCCAAAATAGTTTGCTCTCGGTGTCTCCCGGATTAGGTATTATTACCTTGTGATAATTTTCAGAGCGCAGGGAACAAAAAAGGAATCCTTTTGTTGAGAACGGGGGGGGGGGGGGGGGGGGGGGGTCATGTTAGCCTGTCAGATACTATCCGTCTTCCTGGGTCTGAGGATCTAGAGGGGGCAACCGGCGGTGACAGACAGAGGGAGCTTTTGTTTCCACCTTCGCAAGGTTAAATACGATCCACTGCGTCTGGCATGAGGGCCTCACTGTGAGAGGATGCAGCGTGCAGGATCAACATCTGTCGGAGTGCTAATGCCAAAATGGCTTTGGGCGGCAGGAGTACGTCACAGGCAAATTACAGCATGTCAAGGTGCACTGTCGGTTTTTCTCTCCTGCAGCAAACTATCTGCAGCCATTACAGACAAAAATCTTCGCAATTAATTATTATAGCATTATAAGTCTCACACAATATCGGTATTTACTGTTCAGAACAATATTATTAGACTGAAAAAAATGACAAATTGATTGGGCTAAAACAATGTAACTCGAACTGTAGAGTTCATTTTTGTGTGTAATTACCTCAGTGCAGCCTGTCATTTGAAATCAGAGATTATAATTGAAATATGCAGTACAGATGTATGAAGGGGGAACACCTACACTAATTTAGCCCAGATTTCTGGCTAAGCAGTGAAAACCCAAACAACGGGGTTATTTTAGTACAATACATTTAAAAGACTATGTCTTTTCATCCAAAAGATCTTAGACATACATAACTAATTTGAATCATAGTGCAGATTAATGCCAGATGAAACACACAGAACAAATGAAAATTCCTTCAGAAATTATTTGTTTAATGCACTACAACACATTTGTGGTGGTCTTTAGCTGGCAAAAGTCTGACGTGTATATTTGCAGTGGTGACAGGACAATGTTGCTTCATTCTGCTCGAATCCTCCATGTTGTCTATGAGATGCGGGCTGTGCGACTGTAGACTGGTGGATGTGTCTTTGATTGAGACTGAGACTGATGGGTGTGTCTTTCAGCCTGTAAAGGAACCCCAGAGGAACTTCCTACAAATGTTTCTAAATAGGCATAAGACCGTTAGTTTTTTAAATTAGGTTTTTACAGAGAAGTTAGCTTATGTTGCCCAGATAGCTAGCATTAGCAGAGAACATTCTGAGAAAGTTACCTGGTCTTACCTGGGCTCCAGTTTCAGCTAGTCAGGCTGTTCAGGTTTGATGATTTCAGATTGGTTTTGGTCACTTTCAGACTGGTTCTAGCTGGTCTGGCTGGTCAGTTTCCATGGTTTTAGAGGGGATTTATGAATAAGATTTAAAAATCCTTTCAGAAACCTTGTAAAGTTTGCTTATGTCAGCTAACTAGCTAGTATTAGAAGGGGAATGTATGAACATTTATAAACATGTCTTAAAATCCTCTCAGAAATCCATTCAGGTTAGCTTATGTCAGCTAGTTGTTTAGAATAGGCATGGAAAGTTAAAAACACATTTATAAATCCTCTTAGATGTCCTTTTCGGGTTAGCTTATTTTTTGCTAGCTGACTAACATTAACAGGGAGATTTGTGAACATTTATAAATATAACTTAAAATCCTCTCAGAAATCATTTTAGGTTAGCACATGTGAGCTGGATACCTAGCACTGGCAATGAAAATTACATTTATGAATATAAAAAATCTCTCAAGAATCCTGAGAGGTTTGCTCATGGTAGCACCGATCAGCCGTAACATGTAAACTACTGACAGGCGAAGTGAATAACACTGATTATCTCATTACAGCAACACCTGTCACGGGGTGGGATATATTAGGCAGCAAGTGAACAGTCAGTTCTCAAAGTTGATGTGTTGGAAGCAGGAAAAATTGGCAAGCATAAGGATCTGAGTGACTTTGACAAGAGCCAAATTATGCTGGCTAAATCCATGGAGGACCCACCTCACAACTTACAGGACTTAAAGGATCTGCTGCTAACGTCTTGGTGCCAGATACCACAGCACACCTTCAGAGGTCTTGTGGAGTCCAAGCCTCAGCGGGTCAGAGCTGTTTTGGTGACCCAAGGGGGACCTACACAATATTAGGGAGGTGGTTTTAATGTTAAGGCTGATCGGTGTATGTGCTTCCTCGATTTCTGCTAGTCATCACCCTTTCTGTAGATTGGAAAAGTGCACTTTAAGACCCAAGCCTGTGTGTGGGGGTCCAAAACAGTGTGTGACGAGAAAGATGAATAGTGATCAATCATTTTTTACTGACTGAGCTGAACCTTTATCATGGCATAATGATGATAATAATAATAATAATAATAATAATAATAAAACATCTTTCTGGTTAAAAGAACCTATTTATTGTAACATTACAAATATGTGTTACACTTTTATACATTGTGTAACCCAGTAGCTCCCTAGATCTTATTGTTGCTGTTTCTCTTACCAATTGTTTCCTCATTATTCTGCACTTATAGAGCCAGTGGTAATGAAATGTGAACCTTCAGAATCCTCCTGTCCAGGAGAACTTGCTGGACCTCGTCACCTGTTAGTCAATCCAACATCAGAGCTCAAAATAAGATTTTCGGTTGAGTCAAATTACAGGGTTAGAGTATACCGCTGCTGCCCACTTGCAGCATGACCCTAACAGTAATTACAAGGGGAAGCAGACGGATTTAGCTTCGCACCATCTGTGGCTCTGGAGTCATTGATGCTGGTGAATGGAATATGACAGTCTAAGGCATGCAAGTGCTTTTTATCTTCCTCCTCTTCCTCTTCCTCCTCATGGTGTCATCCCAAACCCACTAATTGTGGGGTTTGAAGACCACCACAAATTTAAATTCATGGTAACCTTTTAAGTACGTCTTGTTGACAGTGGAACTTTGCTTTAATGTGTGTTAGAGTGTGTTAGAGTGTAGTCCTGGCTGCTGGTGAGAAGGAAAACAGCAGATTTTAAGACCACCTCGGATGTCAAATGTTTTTGAGAGGGAGATGTGCTGTCTGGTATTGATTTGCAACTCAAAGCGATGCAGCCCTTGGATCTGTTTGAAAGCTGTCTGATGGATGAAGGGAGTTAAGGGGGTGAGAGGCCATCGCTCTCTTCTTAGCAAGTTTTTGGATTGTATCCAGAACCTGGCTTGGGTCCTGGTAGAGGTGCCTGCCTATCGCTCACATTTACTCTCTCTATTTCTATTTCTATCTCTTTTTGTGTCCGCATATCTTCCCCTCTGACCTGTTCATGGTCATGTGGCGTTTCAGGATGATGATGTGAAGCTGTCGACACCTTGCTCTGTCATGGGACAGCAGGTCGTGGGAAAATGGTGCCTTCAGTAGTGTCTGCTATTTCACACACACCTATCACTCTCTTTGTTCTAAGGGATTTACGCTAATTCTCAGGCTAAAGAATTTAGCTTTACAGCACCACCACACTACCTTGCACATAGGGGTGGGAAATTGAGAATACAGATGAGAAGTCTTGTTAAAATTCTCAAGTTTATTATGTATTTTCGAAGCTTTTTCATGGATGCTGAACAATCAAGTCCGAGGAACTGTCTCAATACGTTGGAAAACTGGTTTTTCTATTTTGCTGGTTGGGTCACTATTCTTTTGCTGGCTTAAAAGCGATGTTTAGTTTTCTTTTCTCTTTTCTTACATATAACATTTAAATATTTAAAATATCAGCCTCAAACAGTAATTCATATTGATTAAATAACTGTTACTGTAAAGAGTCTCACTGAGGACATGGAAACGTTCTTAATTTCATCTGTTTATTTGTTTTTTAAATGTCAGGCTCTAACAAGAAATCACACAAGCAGATGCATTAGCTAAAGAAAACACTCTTAGTGAGCTAGTTAACGCAGTGTTAATGATCATAGCCCCTGTCTCATTGTATACATTCCTGCCTTCATGTCTGCTTGTAAGATCTGTTAACATACAGTCTGTAACATACAGTCTCCTTCTTATATTTTTTCAGGACAGATTTTTGTGTCCACAAGGATGAGCCCTGTGACACTGTTGGTGAGTAACTGCATTACATGATTCTTATATATTTTTTTTTTACAGTTAGAGAGACACAGTGCTCAAGCTCTTGCAGTCCTAAAAAAGCCAAAAATCAATGCTGGTATATTGATAAATATTGTTCCTCCTTTCTTCAGAGACGTTTTTGTCTTCTTCTTAAGTGCAGCACAAGACTGCAGTGGACAAATCATAAATTTATTAGCAAGTAAAATCTAATTGTCTAGACCAAAAATTGGTAGCTAATGTGATGTAGTAATGTGCAGTATGTCCAAGTTAGTTAAGTTTTCCAATCCTGCAACACAGATACACTGGCCCCTGTTCATCAAAGTTGTGTACGGTCAAATCTGATCATAAAAAAAGATTTTCTTTGTTCAACAATTTCATCTTTGGTATATCTGTGTAATCGAACTCATGTGGGGTCGTGTCTGCCTTCAAATTTAAACATAACATTTTACCAATCTGATAAAAACCTCATTTGCAGTCAAAGAATCAAAGTCAATATCAGTGTCATCAGTAGGTCAGCAAGTATAGCAAGTCGAGTAGCAAGTAGCAAGTAAAAAAGCAAGTATAAGGGCAAATACTGTTGATAATCACATTTGCACATGTGGGAATCTCATACAGTAATAAGGTTTAGTGTCAGTGTAATTTGTCAGTGTGAATCAGAGACACGGTCATGGATCTTTATTAGCTCATTAGTACTTCAGTTGAGTAATTGGCACATTTGCATACATGAAGCACCATGACGCACTAACCTAGATGTCTCAGACAGATGAACCACGTGTCTAGGGTATTTAAAGATGCTTGGGTATCATCAGATGTTTTTTAATGTTTGGTTACATCAGCACGAAAACATAGCAGACAAGCTATTTTCTTCTTCGCTCTGCATTTTCTATCCCTGATTTTTTTTAATTAAGGGCAAGTTCATTCATTTTAAATACAATGGTCTGGAGACTTTTGAGAAACCCAGTATCCGAAGGTCCTACTCAAGAAATATCTGTCATCCTCAGATGTGTGAACTACACACAGGTAATTGGCATCATCTGAATGATGTATCCAGAAAACTCAGCTGTGTAAACAAACTCTGAATACGCATAGCTTTTGGATTTAAGTTGCCAACGCTACTACACGGCCATTTGGTGGTCTGTTTTTCAGTGTTTGTTTAATTGATATGGACTAAAGTTAGTTTATTTGCTCAGGATGGAAACTTGTTTATTATTTATTGAAAGAGGCCACTGCCATTAGGGCATACCATTGCCATGAAGGGGTGTACTGGGTCTGTAACAGTGTTTAGGTGGCTTAGGTGCTATCGCTTACCCAGGTAAGTGATGCACACGCACCCGGCGGTCCACATGATGTAAAAGAAAACATGATTCATCAGACCAGGCCAGCTTCTTCCATTGCTCCATGGTCCAGTTCTGATGCTCACATGGCCATTGTAGGCGCTTTCGGCAATGAACAGGGGTCACCATGGGCACTCTGACCGATCTGCGGCTACGCAGCCCCATACACAGCAAGCTGCGATGCACTGTGTGTTCTGACACCTTTCCATCATAACCAGCATTAACTTTTTCAGCAATCTATGCTACAGTAGCTCTTCTGTGGGATCGGACCAGATGGGCTAACCTTCACTCCGCATATGCATCAGTGAGCTTTGGGTGCCCATGACCCTGTCGCTGGTTCACTGGTTGTCCTTCCCTGGACCACTACTGGTAGGTACTAACCACTACATACCAGGAACACCCCACAAGACCTGCCATTTTGGAGATGCTCTGACCCAGTTGTCTAGCCATCACAATTTGGCCTGTGTCAAAGTTGCTCAGATCCTTGCGCTCGCCCATTTTTCCTGCTTCCAACACATCAACTTTGAGAACTGTCTGTTCACTTGATGCCTAATATATCACACTCCTTGACAGGTGCCAATGTAACGATAATCAATGCTATCGTTTGTGTGTGTGTGTGTGTGTATGTATATATATGTATATATATATATATATATATATATATATATATATATATATATATATATATATATATATATATATATATATATGAAGATTTAATTAAATCTGATTTTAGTTAAAGCTATAAAGTTAACATAACTACCTGCAGGTGAAGTTGGAAACAGTTCATGTTAACCTTAAACACCTTTTTAAAAAACAGAGCACACTTCCATAACTGTCTTTATTTGCAGCAGCCTTGCAGAAAAGCACTCCTAACTCAGCTTCACTGAAATGTATTTTTCCTCCCATCCATTTACTTCTTTCCTTAAATATTCCTCAGATGTGTATGAAGGTTAATTGGGGCATGCAGTACGCATTTGACATGCAAATAAGGGACTAGAGGGTGGGAGTTTGCATCTGTGCAGCTAAAGCTGATTCATCATTCACAGTCAAATCACAGCTCGTTTTGATGACAGTTTATGAAGCATATGCAGATTTATTCATATGCCATTCTGTACACTGAGGTCTGTACACTTGTTTATATGCAGTGTAGATGGAAAAAAAAGGCTATGGTCTCAAAACCATAGAGTTTGTAAATATGTAAACTTTGAATGACCATTTTGAACACCAGAGCTCCTTCATAAAACAAAGCACACACTTTTCCTGGTTAGTGGCAGCTGCTCCATTCTGGACCTCTCTGTGGGGGGTTTTTGAAAATAGTGCAGTTTCCACCTACTGCAAAGAGAGACAGATGTCTCTAAGTCCTCCAGTCCACCCAGTCTACTCACAGAGCAAAATAGGAGCGTGCTGAAATGTGTCTGTCTTCAGAGCTTAGTGAAAATGAGCAGTGGCACACTTGCAGCTGCGTTTACCAAAGCTGTTCCCAACGGATTAAGAGATGTGTTAAAAAAGAGACATCAGTTGGAATGCTGTGTTTCCAATCACCTCCATAAAATTCTGAAGGGTATTTGTTTGCGGTGTACCCTCCTGGAAGTGTGTGAATAAGAGAGGGGCCAAGGCAGAGCGTGTCGAGTTTGTACGCTGCAGGCAGAAGGGCTTAAACCAGCTGAAGGAGTGTATTGTCAGAACCCGAGAGCTCGACTCGAACATAATTGATATGGCATGATGGAACCGGCTCGGTCACAGTGGTGCTATTATGCAGACACAAAAACACTACGCTCTTGAAATAGCACGTCTGCATGGACGTCTCTCCTCCTGGGTGGCCAATTTTCCCCTAAAGGGAGGAATGAATGACAGACAGAGACATAGCCGTCCTTCTATAGAATCAGACAGCCAACATTACCCTGTCAAGACACGTTAAACAAATCCAGCCATTTCCACTTCAAATCGCCACTACCTTTGTTTCTACTTATGACATATATTTTGGATGATTAGAGTTTTAGGATTATGCTATTTGCCAGCTGTTTTACTCTATATGGTCATCTAGAAAGAGTTTAGAATAACAGCTTGGCCCGGGTCTGGCAAGACTCCATCTGAATGACAACAATTGGGATAAAGAGCTAAAAATTCACTAAGGCCCCATCATGGAACAGTACCAAAGCAATGAGCTCATAGATATCAGGTGATGGAAGTGTTCTCTTAGAAAACACACGACTCACATTTTATGCAGCAGGCCATTCTTTAGTAGTGGCTTGATTGAATTTGACCATAAAATGTTTTGAATTTTGAATAGTAAATTGCTTAATGTCACTGTTCCAGATGAAGTATCATTAGACAACACACACCTAATTTATTTAAACACACCCTTTTCAAGAAATCCAGAACTATGAATATGTAACATAAATGCCCTAATCCTGCATGTAATATTTTTTACATGGCCTACCTTTGCATGTTGCATATTGGCTGTTCTATTTTGTGACGTAATAACGTGCTTGTTGCTTGTTCAATACCTCAATACGTCTGATATTCTAATAAAATACTCAGCTCTGTTTCTTAAAAGAATGGCAAACCCTTTGCACTGACAATTTTCACATTTTAGCCAATGTACAATGTGCAAATGAATTTACCTGAAAGACTGTATTCATAAGAAATATAAAGTTTAATTTGACCTTAAAGCAAATGAGTATGGAGTATTAATTTTACACTATAGAAAATAAGAAAATCTAAGGTTTCAGATATGTAAGTGGACATCATTCAACAACTTCTCTCCAGCCCTTGAATTGTGATTTCCTAACATAATCCAAATGTACACTGTAAAAACAGTGAAATAAAAAAATAGCTTCACCTCACACTTAATTCCAACTTTCTAGCAATTTCTCTAGCATAAGTATACAACATAACCTATATAACAAATAAACCTTAAACTAGGTAACTTTAGCCTATACATGGCTCTTCAGCAAAATACACAATATATTATGGTAAAGCCATTAATCTTTAGACTATAGACTATTTTATTGTAGCTTATTCCATCACTTGTAACACTGTGTATTGGTATTAACCCAAAAAGGCAAAAACAATCCCATAATTCTTCAGCGAAAGTTGATTTCTGATTATAACTGTAGATGAGTAATATCCTAGAATGTATCACAATATATTATTATGGTATTATTAAGTGCAAGCTAGATACAAAAATACTAATGATATCTTTTTTATGAATTAAATGCTTGAAGTTTGGCCAGTTTATTTCCTTTTATTGTTGCCTTTTTGTGACTTAAATCGTTCTGAACATAGCCAGTTATAAATGAGGATATCATCTAGAATTACCCAGATTATATAAGGCTGGAAAGCCCCTTTCATAATCAACTGCTGACTTATAGTCAGGTCCATGAATATATGGACAATGACACAATTTGCGTAATTTTACCTCTGTACACTGCCACAATGGATTGAAATGTAGACTTTCAGCTTTAATTTAAGGGGTTGAACAAAAATATTGCATCAACTGTTTAGGAATTACAGCCATTTTTATAAAGTCCCTCCATTTTCACAGGCTCAATAATTGGACAATTGACTGATAAGCAGTTTCATGGCCATGTGTGGAGGTCTGGAGTTGATTCCAAGCATTGGATTTGCATTTGGTAGCTGTTCATGGGAACTCTCAATATGCGCTCCTAAGAAGGTGTCAATGCACGTGAAGAAGGCTGTCGTTAGGCTGAAAAAACAAAACAGACCTATCAGAGAGATAGCAGAAACTTTAGGAGTGGCCATATCAACAATTTGGTACATTCTTAAAAAGAAAGAATGCACTGGCGAGCTCAGCAACACCGAAAGGCCTGGAAGACCACAGAAGACAACTAAAGTGGATGAATGCTTTATTCTTTCCTTATTGAAGAAAAAACCCTTCACAACATCTAGCCAAGTCAGGAACACTCTGGAGGAGGTAGGCATATCATTGTCAAAGTGTACAATCAAGAGACACCTTCATGAATGTAAATACAAATGATTTACCTTAAGATGCAAACCACTGGTAACGCTCAAGGACAGATGGGCCTGATTAGACATGCTAAAAAAACCTCTAAAAAAAAGAAAGCCTGACCAGTTCTGATTCAAGATTAACTTGTAACAGAATGATGGGAAGAGAGAGTATGGAGAAGGAAAGGAAGGGCTCATGATCCAAAACATACCATATCATCTGCCAAACATGTGGAGGCAGTGTTATGGCATGGGCATGTATGGCTTCCAATGGAACTGGGTTACTGGTGTTTATTGATGATGTGACTGCTGATAGAAGTAGCAGGATGAATTCTGAAGTGTGTAGAGCTATACTTTCTGCTCAGATTCAGTCAAAACTGACAGGACGGCGCTTCACAGTACAGATGGATAATGACCCAAAACATGCCGCGAAAGCAACCCAGCAGCTTCTTAAGGCAAAAAAAAAAAAGATGTTCTTAAATGTCTGATGACCTCAACCCAATTGAGCATGCTTTTCACTTACTGACAAGACAAAACTGAAGGCAAAAAGACCCACAAACGAGCAGCAACTGAAGGCAGCTGCAGTAAAGGCCTTTCGGAAACTCAGCATTTGGTGATGTCCATGGGTTCCAGATTCCAGTCATTCATTGACTGCAAAGGATTTGCATCCAAGTATTAAAAATAATCCTAGTATTTATGATTATGCTTGTTTGTCCAACTACTTTTGAGTTTGTGAAAATGGAGGGACACTGCAAAAAATGGCTGTATTTCCTAAACAATTAATGCAATATTTTTGTTAAACCCCTTTAAAGGTGAAAGTCTACACTTCAATCACATCTTGATTGCTTTATTTCAAATTCATTGTGGTGGTGTACAGAGGCAAAATTACGAAAATTGTGATTGTGTGTCACTGTCCAAATACTTACGTACCTGACTGTATGTCTTTTAAACCAAGTCAGGTTTTTCCACTTTGTTCCACAAGTTTTTCCACTTTGGGGAATTATTTAGTGAAAACAATATCAATTTCTTTTCATGGAATTTGGCAGAAAGTGTATTTGTCAAGATAAAAGCTAAGAAGGTGATGGAATGGACTATCTAACGAATTGCCTTGTAGTAGCAAGTCTAGGTGACTGAAGTCCCACTTGTCCCAGGGGCTTAATAAGTTCTACCGAATGGAGGGACATTTCCTGCTATTTAAACACTGTGTGTGATTTGCAATTGAAATGTCATGAGACTGACGTTTTGGGGTTGGTTTGTGCGGACTGGTGTCTAACTGCTGGGGGCAAACATGTTAAAGCAAATTTATAAGTGGTAGGTGGCATGATTTATTCCAGTTTGAGATAGATGGCTTCCATTACTCATCTTTCAAGCCAGTTGCCTTATCTGTCCAAAATGTGTACTGGTAGAATGTTGAGACTGGTAGACTGTTGAGACATGACCTGAGGTCATTCATGTCCTCTTGTCATTCAGGTACAAGTACACTTCTGAGTTTTGACCCTATAACTGTCGTTTACCTTCAGGTGTAGGTCAACAGTTAGGTCAGTGTAGGTCGGAGGAACTGACCCTTGTAAGTTGGGACATGCACAAAGTGGTTAATCATCTGCACCTTTAGCCAAAGGTTTGGAAATTACGCTAACTTGTTAACAGCAAGCTAAAAAGCAGGGTAATAGGTGACTTGTAAATGTTGCTATGGTGCTAAAATAGAGCTACTTCTTGAACAGATAATGTTGTAAAATCATCCATGGGGTCATGCTACATTTTATTTCGACTCTGAAGTCGTTTAACTGCTTGCTGTAAATTAGAGTGGGCTTCAACTAAAAATAAATTAACTTTTCAAGCTGTACTATGTAACTAATGAAAGAAACTACAATGCCTTCTATAAGTATTCACCCCTTGAACTTTTCCACACTTGATAGTATTACAATCTGGAACTTAAATGGATTTCGTTAGAAATATATGTTATGAATCTGCACAAAATCAAAACGAATCTAGGACAAAAAATATCCTAAACAGGACAATGACCCTACTGCCAAAACTACACAGGAGTGGTTCAGAACCAAGTACCTGTCTGGGCTAGAATGGCCCAGTCCAAGTCCAGACCTCAGTCCGAGAATCTGGGGGCTTGAGCAATTTTGCCAAGAAAACTGGGCAAAAATATCAGAATTTTGACCCAGAGGGGGTGAATACTTATTTACTGAAGTAAGTGAATACTTATGCAACCAACAAATTTCTGTTTTTTTTTTTTTTTTAATTAAATTTGCTAAACGTTTGTCTCACAAAAAATGAACCTTCAAATGATATATAGTGTAAATCAATTTAATCCCAATTAAGTCCCATTTCAGTTCCAGGATGTAGCACTACAAATGTAGAAAAGTTTGAGGGGGTTAATACTTATGCAGGGTGCTATACATCTAGTTTGTTCCTTTGATACATCATTGTAGAAAGAGTTAAGAAAATTTACCTTGTCTATGACACCACCTAACATCTTTAATATTATAAAACATTCACCTAGACATCCAAGACATTGATCATGTACCTGGATGATGGAAAGCATTCATACATCAAACTAAGAGTTTAATTAAACTTCATCTTTTATGCTCTATTGAGCAGCTGCTTTAACAGAAAATCTGAGATAACCCTTTAATCAGGCAGATCTCGCCGCTATAATTACTGACAGAGAGGAATTCCCCATCTCACACCAACAGGAAGGATTTTCCAGAGTTGGGAGTGTCTCATTGTTTAGTTCCTGAAGATCAAAGTTATCTACAAGGAGATGTAGGTTGAACGCAACGCAAGATAAGCTCATCCCTGAGGGTGCTAGTCTGTACTAGATGGAGATGGAGATGTAGACGGCTTTCTGTGCCTTTAAAATCACTTGTCTAGCTTTGTACTTTTTGCCACAAATCGATGGTCAAATCAGCTTTGATCAAATGCAACCTGTTATATATATTTAGGAAAAGATTAGTTCTGTGGGCATACATGGGGCTTATATAATTTTTACTACTGTTAAAGTGATTTTGTGATTTATTCATAAAAACTGTCTGAGAACTGTATAGCTCTCTTACATTCCTTAAGGCAGAGTTTTTTGTTTTGCTTTTAGAAGAATCGTACTGCCAGTATACTACACTCATTTTTTTTTTTTTTTTTTTTTTTTTTTTTTTTTATTATAAGAGTTCCTTAGCTTCAGTGTGCTGTCCAGTCCCATGTTTTTGTTGCTGACTAGGCTAAATGGGTAAAAAACGGTAGCTAACTTAATGTTATAATGTAGTCCCGGCTAGTTAGCTAGTTACATGCCTTAACTAGCTGGCCCTGCATTATTACATTATACGAACAAACTTGTTATTTATAGGAATTCATAGGAATTCCCAGGGGGGCCTGTGTAGCACAGAACAAAACGTCAGCAAGTCATTGGTGAATGTTTCAGGTGTGAGCTGTGGTGTTCTCATCAAATAAAAATATTACTCAAGTCTGTCTAGTGTCACTTGAAGTGACTAAATGTTGTTCTTGTAGGAAGTCACACCTCGGCTGATGTGTAGTGCAGCAGGTGGTGGTATTTGGAAGCTGTGCTATAGTTACAGTATTGAGGTGGAACACATTATATTTAAATATACCAAGTGAAAATGTGTGTTCTGCAAAAGTCAGTAGGAGGTGAGGTTTATTTTCTTTCTCTGGTTGTTGAACCTGCTTGTCTGCTGTGCATCTACGAATTAAAAACGAATAACCCACACTCTGGTCTATTGTGCACTGCCACGTTGTCTCCCTCAAATTTTCCACTATATGTTGCTGATTGTGTACACTGCTGAGCGATGTCAAATCAACATAGCTGCGCACAGCATCAGAAATAAACAAAGTAAAACTTCTTACCTTTAAATGAGTTATACTGTATATGCAAGTATTAGCTTTAGAATAATGAACATAGACATATTTGTTTGTTAAATCTAAAACACTGACTATACAGTTTGCTGTTTCAGAAAGAAAATATACATTACTCATCCAAGTTAGCTGCCTAGCTTGTTGCTAACAAAATATGAACATGGGGGCATTTTCCCACATTGTCGAACATGCTGAGGTTGAAGATGATGTAATTACGACCGGCGAATTACCGCTTAGATGTAATGCAGCATTATATTTTACATAAACCTGTTCATCTGACTTTTCAAACCTGTACCAATTCCATATCTCTGAAGTTATATTTGAACCTTTCTTTGCCACTGCCTCAGTCCTTGGCGAAGTTCTGCCTGTTAATCCTGTTTTTAATCTTTTTTTTTTTTTTTTTTTAATATAAGCTTGCAGTGTTTGGCAGTAGCGCAGGCTGTAGGAGGTGTTTGTCAGATTAAGAAGGCTGTGTTTTTTCTTCATATTGGTTTAAACTTTTAAATAGAATTTATGGGTGTTTTAATTAAAAAATTTTATATGCATACATATATAAACATGTACAATCTCGATTAGAACATTTTGAAAATTGTTAAAAGATTAATTCGAATTAACTGAATTAATCATGAAAATCGCCCAGCACTACTGTGACCTCTATAAAGTCACACCAGAGCCTTGGAGAACGCTATTTCATTCTACTGGCTAGAATTACAGTAATAACTCTCTAACTCTCTAACATCACCCTGGCTGCCGATTTGCCTCCCCCTTCTTTGAAAGTTCTTCTTCTGATCATCCTCAATCCATCAGTGAAAAATAATTTCTTACAGTGTTCACTTACGTCAGTTACATTATAACTGGTGTCAAACAAACACTGGATTAACTAAAATAAATTATTTTGCCGTGTTTGCGCTAAACCACAATCATTCCTCTTCCCTTGTCTGAGTACTGACATATCATAACACAGATGAGGGTTGTTTGGTTCCAGTGAGAGCCTCTCTGTGAACCACATGTCCATTTTACATCCTGTTCGTATTTGCTTCACTGATGCGGAGATATACTTAGCTGCAGTTTGCTTCTGTGAAAGCCTTTCTGCCGCCATCAGCTCCGATAATGCATACATACTAATATGAGGTCAAAAAGTGGAAGAAAACATCTGAGAAAATTATACAATATAATGGTTAGAAATACAGTAGAAAGGAGAGTAAAGACACCTAGGCCTCAGGGGCCTACACAGCATTTCACGAACAACCTTTGATCAGCACTCGAAGTGAATCACATTCACCTTTTCATGTCTTGCCAGAGAGTGACATTTGGGATTTGAGTGTAATAGCCACAGCTTCCTTTGCTCTGTTCTCTGCTTCTACTTAGCATATAGGGAAGAGAGTCAGGCCTGGGAAATATACTGCAGCACAGGACATGGTGTAATCTGACATTTGCTTCAGTGAAGCACCTCCCTGGTTCTATAAGCTCCCCTGCTGGCTGGGTTTATCCTGAAGTTTCCTGTTCTGTGAAGACTGTAGGAACTTTAGGGCTGACTGTATATGAGGCGTCAGCGTAATAACCTCGGGCTTTTGACCAAGCTGCCAAGCTGTTTGGAGCGCTTTGGTCTTCTTTTTGGCAGCTTCTTCAGAATGACACCAAATGTATGTGTGTATTATGCAATTATACATTCACATTTGTTCACTTGGCTGACGCTGAAGTGACCAGCATATAAGGCTGAACCCAATCCAGGAACAGAGCAGTGACGTCAATGGATATCCACAACAGTGATTTGGTTGCTTCTCTGACTAACTCCCTCCTTACCCAGTAACTGGCTTTTGATGGATGTCTTTCACTAGCCATTTTTTTAAATAATGGATTTAATGGCAGGCTGCAGGATCTTAAAAGTTTGGGATATTTTTTTAATAACCAAAACCTGATTGATATTGTTCCAGAACTTGTCCCAGACTTGTTTTGATAGCTCTTTGGTCTTCATGATGTTATTTGTTTAGGTGTGTTCTCTAACAAACTTCCTGGCACAGGTGTATTTATACTGAGATTATGTGACACTTTAATTGCACACAGTTGGATTCCATTCATCTAATTATGTGACTTCTGATGGTTTCACTACAATGGGGGTAAATACTTATGCACAGTACTGGCTCATCCAAAAGGCATAGTTAGTGGTCCATTTTAGTACACTGTTATCTGGCAGCTGGATATTTGTCCTTTTTGAGCTATATTACATTTGTCTTCTAAGTCTTCAAAAGATGTCTTAAATCATGCTCTGCATGAAATCTAGATGTTTGAATGTCTGGAAAAAATGTCTTATTCATGTTTGTAACACCTTTGTGTTTATTACTCAAGGGATAGCAGTAGCTGTCTGGGATTTGAATACACAACCTCCCAGGCTTTCTATTGCATAATCTTAACTGCTGAATAGATTATATTATAGATGTTTTTCTTGTAATACTTTCAGGGTTGTAAGTGGCAATGACAGTTGCAGTTACTTGATTTTAGGCTTGGCAAAAGCTTCTCTACTTTACTACATAGTTATAGCAGGTGAAGGAAGGGGTGACGAGTAATCCAAAGTGACATTTATTTTGTAATAATCCAAGGATACACTAGAGAGGTGCCAAAGAAAAGAAATCAAAACATGTCTCTAAAAATTAAATTTAAATAGTCATCCACTTCTCTAGTGTAAAAACACCCCCGTACCTTCCCTTCTGAGATGCTATACCTAGCACTTAGCCTTTTTCAAGTGTCTCTAATTATGGCAGACATGTTGCTCTAATCAGGTGAAATGTCAGCCAGCTGAGCCCATCAGTCCTGAGAATGAATGACAGCATTTACATCAGCCCTGGTGCTAATTGCAAATGCCACAAGAAAACATTTTGGTCTGTATCTTATTTTCTGTGTGGAGACAGTATGCATTTTGAGACCTCTGAAAGATAACTTTAAAGCAGGCAATGACGTGATGCTCTATACTCCTAACGATTATAATATTTCCATCTATCCCCCTAGATCCCTCTTTTTCCCATTGGAGAAACTCTTGCAGCTTGTACACTGTATGGCCAAAAATTTGTGAACATCTGACTATCACACCCGTATATGCTTTTTGAACATCCCATTCCAGATTTAGTCCCCCTTTTGCTGTTATAATAACCTCCACTCTTCTAGGAAGCTTTCCACTAGATTTTGGAGCATTTTTCAGGATTTGTGCTCTTTCAGCAGCAAGAGCATTAGTGAGGTCAGTCACTGATGCTGGGTTGAGTTGGCCTGGGGTACAGTCAGCGTTCCAGTTTATCCCAAAGGTGTTCAGTGGTGTTGAGACCAGAGCTCTGTGCAGGGCACTCAAATTCTACCACTCCAACCTTGACAAACCTTTTTCATGGACCTCACTTTGTGCAAACTGTATTTATTACCCTGCAACAGAGGGTTTCCGTTTGAGAAAAGGTTCCAACTAAAATCCATTTAAGTGTTGATCTTCCAAAGAACCTTTTTTCTGTAACATTGTGATTCAGATTGTGCACACAGATGGATTGCTATTAAAATAATGTTTGAAGAACAGGATGCCACACCTTCACATGCACAGAAGCCACACTTCCTCAGCTGGATCTAATACAAATGTGTGTTATGTGTAAATGTTTTTTTCTGATAAGAAATAGCTGGTGTAAATCACAGAATATTATTACTTATTATACAACAGTTAGTTCCGATGTTTAGTCATTTGAACTGCCACTCACCTACAAAGGGAACGAAGTATATTCCACAAAACAGGGCTCCAGACTGGTTCATGGAATGAAAACAAAAAATGGAAATGAATGATTAGCTTGGAACAAAAATGTAACCTAATTCATCTTTAACTGTTCTGGAACTTAATGTTAATTTGAAATCAGTTACCAGTTAATAACATTATTTTTTGTTTCATGTAGCCGATTAGCTTTTATTTATGTCATATCTTCAAGCTCCCAACTGTTCGGATTACGTGTGATTTCATTCAGTGTATCACTTTACAGACACTGTGCAGCAGTGGCTGTAGCATTGCATGGCTTCAGTTCATTGCTAAACTAAAAATGGTTTCTCGACATAACATTTAAGTTAATGTTAAACATTACATTAGGAAAAGTTTGCATTAGATAGATATCAGAGCCTGTTGTTTTTTTTTTTTGTTGCACTAATGGCTGTAACATGCCATGTGTTGAGGCAGAAGACAAGTGTGTAGATTCAGCATTGTAATCACAGTCCATAGTGGGGGTAAAAACACAAGCAGACAACATTAAATTAGACTAATCCATAAGGAAACTGGAAACATGAGTGAGGTTGTAAACCAGGAAATACTAGACACAGAACAAGAACAAGGCTTAGACTTAATGACAAGAATGCATTTTAAGACCTCACAACTGCAAAAAAACACAGCAGAGTTAAAATATGCAAACTAATCAGGGGCAGAACAGATGAGTGCATATGGGATATAAATCAATCACAGGACAGTAGTGGTGACCAGCCACATGCACGGAAACAAAACATGAAGTGTGTGCTGTGAGCCGGCAACTCATGGAAATGGCAAAGAAAGTAAAACAGCTTAGCTAGCTTGCCCTAGCCAGAGATGATATTTGGTCAGCCACCACGTCTATGCACTTTTAAATAGCGAATTTGGTAACGCTATTGAAATTGTCTAACATTGCACTGGGACCTATTTTGATAATAAACACCCTTGGTAAATTATTATTGGCTATTTCTTATTTCTGAACAAAATTAAGTGGTTTACCATTTTAATTTAATCAGTTAGCAATCCTATGTTAGGATTGGACAGCAAAAGAAACGATAAAAAGGAGCAAACTGAATTTTTTAAATTTCTGAGCACAAGTTGAACCAATGGAATGAAAATTGTCCAGGCATAAGAAAATCTGTCCGGTGTGAGACATAAAACACTTACAAGGCCCGACTTACTACTGACACCTGTGCGGACATCAGTATAGACATCAAAAAATGAAGGCTTTTTTTTGTACACACCTTAAGTCTCTGATATCCGTTTTTATTTTAAGTAGATGTTTTTTTCAGTAGAAGGACACGCTGGCCTCTTTCTTCAGTGTTTCTCAAACACACACACACACACACACACACACGAACAAACATCTGTGAGGTCATGGAACATGGGAAAGAAATGGTCCACTTAGAGCAGACCTGCAGCTTTGGGAACTCACAGTCAGGGGCTCGTCTGCCTAAACCTCCTCCAACAACGTCTCACTCGAAAGACTTCCTGAGCCTTTCTGCTCTTCTATGCGAAATGTGACCTACTTTCTTTTTTAAGGAAAACTTTCTGTCTTTCTGCCCCTCATGAGAGTCAGCATTTTTATGAAAATGAAAATTGTGACACTATTTAATGCCCTGTATATTTAATGTGCCCAGGCAAGAAAGGAACATGGCAGAGCCATGGATTGTGCTGTGTAGTGTTATTCATTAGTTATCTCAGTGCATTTTATGAAAGCAGCTCAACAACGTTTTTCACTCTGGCAGAGCGAGAGAGGTTGGAGTGGGCTTAGAGTAGGGGTACCTCTGTCTGAAACAACACAATGCACATTTTAATACTTGGGCTGAGATGAATAAAAATGTATTTATACCTCAGCACTGTTGAAGTCTGCTCAGAAGGAGTAGATTAATTTTCTATAACAGCAGCACTGGCAGTAGTGCAGGCTGTAATTCAAATCATAGGTTTATACTAATCTCCTCATTCTAAGGAGATTCTCATTCAACATTTCTAATATGTTGTCTAATATGTTAAGGAGATGTTTGTTTATGGAAGGAGTCCAAAAACACTTCTCGGCCTACAAACATGGCCACTGAGGACGCTGAGGCCGCTGAGGACTACAACACCCAGACTCTATCACATTTTACACTTACCAGATTACTGATTACACATACCTGGACTCTATTACCTTCACAGCACACTCTCACAGTTAAAAGGACATTCGGTTCATACATGCATTGGGAAGTATCGCCTGACCCTTGCCTGTATTTTGAACTTTTGGATTACATCTCGGTCTTGTCTGCTACGTTAAATAAAACCATTGAGTACCTGCACTTGCATCCTCATCTGATTCCTGACAGAATACTTTGCTGTTCCATGGACGCTGCAGGTAGCGGCACAGGGCTGCTTCATATGAGAGAGCAGCAGCAGATCAAAATGCTAACCAAACAGCTAGCCCAACTCCCTGAGAAGTACGCCGGCTACCTGGCAGGCTGGAAGAGTTCATGCTACAGTGCTCACTTTACTTTGCTGGTCAAGAGGGGGTCCTGGACAGCACCAAAGTTGCCCAGTTCATCAGCCTGCTGACAGTTAGAGCATTAGAATGGGCGAAGGCCATCTGGAACCAAGGAGGAGAGCACACCATCTCCTACAGCCGCTTCTTACGGCTCTTCCAGCAAGTGTTCGTCCATTTGCCTGAGGGCAAAGAGAATGATGAGCAACTAAGGACTACAACACCCAGACTCTATCACGTTCACACTCACCAAATTACTGATTACACACATTTGGACTCTATTACCTTCACAGCACACTCTCACAGTTAAAAGGACATTCGGTTCATACATGCATTGGGAAGTATACGCTCTCTGTCATTGTGTATCAGTCGATACCAAGCCTTTTGATTACTGTTTGTCTCCCTGGTTTTTGATCTAGTTCTAGTTTTCTCGTTTTGTGATTCTGCCTAGCCCAGTTCATGTTGTTTTCTCAGCACCTGAATACATCGATTTTGTATTATGTCTCGGTCTTGTCTTGTTTGCTATGCTAAATAAAACATTTACATTTACAGCATTTGGCAGACACCCTTATCCAGATCGACATACAGAAGTGCTTTGAAGTCTTTGAAGTGCTTTTTTGGCTTTTCAGGGAAGCATCAGTGTTTTAAATCTAACGCGGGCAGCTACAGAAAGCCAGTGGAGGGAGCGTAGCACTGGGGTGGTGTGGGAGAACTTAGTAAGCTTGAAAACAAGTCATGCATCTGCATTCTGGATCATTTGCAGAGGTCGAATGGCACCCAGAGGCAGACCTGCCAGGAGCTAGTTGCAGTAGTCCAGGCCCAAAATAACAAGAGGCTGAACAAGCACTTGAGTGGCCTGTGTGGATAGAAATGGACAAACCCTTCTGATGTTGTAAAGGGGAAATTGACATGAGAATGTCAGATTAGCAGTGTGAGAGGAAAAGGACAGTTGAATGTACATTGTTACCTCAAGATTGCATGCAGTGACCGAAGGTGAGATCAGAGAGTTGTCCAGGGAAATCGTAAGATCCTGACATGGGATGAATCGCTTGGGATGGACAGCACTTCAGTTTTGCTGGGATTACGTTTCAGCTGATGAGCTGCCATCCATGATGAGATGTCTGCCAGACATGCTGAGATCTAAGCAGAAACATGATTGTCTGAGGGAGGGAAGGCGAGGAGTTGAGTTGAGTGTCATCCGCATACCAATGGTATGAAAAAACATGTGAGGGTATGACATCACTGAGACATCAAGTATAGAGGGAGAACAGAAGAGGACCAAGCCTTGTGGAACACCAGTGGAGAGTCTGCGTGGAGCAGATATGGATCCCCTCCATGTTATCTGATATGAACGGCCTTCCAGGTAGAAAGTAAACCATTGCCATGCTGCACCACAAATTCAGAGACTCATGATGGTGGACAAGAGAGACTGTGTCAAATGCTGCTGAACAGTTGAGGAGGATGAGGACTAATGACAGTTTGGCTGATCTAGCAGCATGTAGCTTCTCAATGACAGCCAAAAGAGCAGTCTCTGTGGAATGCGCCGCTTTGAATCCAGACTGGTTAGGATCTTGGTGGTTGTTCTGTGAGAGATACAGAGACAGTTGACTGTAGACAGTGTGTTTGAAGATTTTGGAAAGAAAAGAGAGAAGTGATACCTGTCGATAGTTTCTGATGTCTAAGCGATCCAGAGTGGGTTTCTTTAGGATGCAAATAACTCTTGCTTACTTGAATGCAGTTGGTACATGACCAGCTGTTATGGAGCCTTTGATGGTTGTAGTGATGAACGGAAGAAGGTCTTGTGAGATGGTCTGGAGCATTGTGGAAGGGATTGGATCCAATGGGCAGGTGGTAGGGTTGTAGGACAAGATGACTTGGAGGATCTCTTCTGTTGCTAGATTAAATTGTGCCAGTGAAGGAGAAGGGGAATCCTGAGTGTGTAGTGTAGGAGTTGGGGTAGGAGTGAAAGTCTCGCATATTTTTTAATCTTCCCATCATAAAAGGTGGCAAAGTCTTCAGTAGTCAGAGAGGGCAGAGCAGGAGGAGATGGTGAGTTAAGTAATGAAGAAAAGGTGTTGTGGAGCCTGTGAGGATCTTGTGCAGAAGTTTCCAGCTTTTCCTTCTAGAAGGCAGTCTTAGCTTCAGATGAGAGTTTATACAAGAGAGCGCGGTAAGAGGCAAGATCTGCATCAATTTGTGATTTCTTCCACTTTCTCTCTGCTGTTCTTAAATCACTCTGATTACACCATATAACACATATAATAGCCAAGGAACAGGGCAAGAAATCTTCCTGGGTTTAGAAGAGAGAGGGCAGAGGAGGTCCATGGATGAGGAAAGTGAGGAGAGGAAAGTGGTGATAGGGTGCAGGAAGCTACGGAAGTGGGGAAGATAGAGTGGAGGTTTCGACGAGTGGGAAAGACATATTGATAGCTGGTTTTAGGCAGGATAGGGAGGGTGATGGTGAGGGATACCAAGTGATGATCGGAGATGTGGAGTAGCATTGATGTCTGGAGAGAGGTGGCTGAAGACCAGGTCCAAGGCATTTCCTACCGTGTACGTGTGGGAGGGTAACTGTTGAATGTCAAGGAGAAGGAATGCAGAAGGGGGAGAAGGCAAGAGGACTGGAACTTGTCGGAGGGGAGGTTAACATCTCCAATGACAGTAAGGGGGTGATGTCAGTAGGGAAAAGACTGAGGAGCGTGTCCATTTCTTCAAGAAAGTCTCCTAGGGAACCAGGAGGGCAGTAGATAACAATGATGAGAAGCTTAATCTGGGAGGTAACTGTAACTGCATGGAATTTGAAGGATGAGATGTTGAGATGAGACAGGGAGAGAGGTGTGAAGCACCATCTCTGAGACAACAGCAGACCTGTACCACCACCTCTGCTAGTTTCTCATGGAGTGTGAGAGAAAGCATAAACAGAGGATAGAGAGTAATGGGAATCTAAAACTGAGATGAAATCAGCTTTCTTTACAGCAGACTGGCAATTGCAGAGCTCACTTACCACTTGAGACTGAGACAACAGAGGAGAGTAGATGAGGTGACTGGTAGTTCGGCCTCTGGTTTGTGGATGAGAGCTTCAGGGGCTGTGAGAGGTGACAACAGAGGTAGGTTTGAGGCACATGTCTGCAGCCTAGTCAGGAGGGAGGTTAGTGAGTTTAAGGAGGGCTGAGAGGGAAATGGTGACACTTAAGTGAACAAAAAGAGATAAACACTGAAGTTGCTACTTTCTATCTAAATTTATCCTTCTAACCATTGCAGAATATGGTCCTGACTGCTACAGACACTGGTAGTGGATAACCTTCAATATTTCTTAGTAAGCCCTTTCCGCAGTTCACACCTTAAGGGAGACTGAAACTACTCTTGATTTAGCCACCTGAGAGAACTAATTAGTGCAGATCAACAGACACTTCCAAGCCACACTAGAGAATCAACAATACTATACAATACAGCAATTCTAGTGGCAAGAATCTAGATCCAACTGAGTCAAGTAGATACTTGATTGTAGCACACTGAATATTGAGCTGGATACACCTTCAATATATCACTGAGTACCTGCTCTTGCGTCCTCATCAGATTCCTTACACAGCCACTGGAAGGTCTTCAAAACAGGGGACTTTGTGATTTGCAGATTCTCTGTAACATGACAAGCGGGGTATTTTTTGTCTTATTCTCTTCAAGGAAGAAAAAAGAGAGGCTAGTTAAGGATCAAGTGTTTATAGCTGTTAAAGCATACGTGATAACAGGAACTAACTTGTTTTGAGGGCATTCCATGACATTAAATGTTATGTTAAATGGATAAAAGCATGATGTGTCATTCACAGTGTATGAGAGGAATAAAACGCTTCAGGATGTGCTCTTATAGGAAAATAATCAAGTTAAAGCTTTGCTTATGGCTGCATCACACCACGACGTCATTGATTATTTTCCTATGACAGCATGTCGTGTCGTGTTCTATTAATTGCTTAAAACAGCCAGTGAGTTCAGACAATACAAAATTCAACATGATAGTATGATTATATGCGAACTACAGCTGTATGGTATGTTGAATATGATATTTATTTATTCATCTTCAGCAAGCGCTTTATCCTAGTCAGAATTGCGGCAGATCCTGAGCCTATCTTAGGAACTCTGGGTGTGAGGTGGGAATACACTTTGAAGAGGATGCCAGTGCATCACAGGGCACCATGCACACATACATTCACTCCTAAGGGAAATTTATTTTAGCCACCGAGGTGTCTCACTGGGAGAACATATGAAACTCCACAGTAAACCATGGTGACATACCACCATGCCACCCTTGTATATAATGTATAAACACAATTTTTCTTGTGTTCTGACTGGTCACAGATTTTGCAGATAAGGTTATGGGTGCTTGAGTTTGGTTTCAGTTTAAAAAAACACACTTTTGTTAAAGCAAGTCTGCTGAGCTTGTACATTTAAATACCTGAAGCTGAATACAGCACTAGAGGCTATTTAAAAAATATTGTGGAGAATACTTGTGTGTAGCCATGTGAGAAACGCTGGCCATCTAGATGTTCAGATTCTGATCTGGAAGTGCTGAGTAGGACGGAGTATGTGATCACACACTCCAGTGAATTTATTTCATTGTTTCCAGCTTTAGACATCAAAAGTTTTGGCCTCCCTGAATACTGCACTCTGCCACAAACAACATACACGCATTACCTCACAGCCAGCGAAGTGCCAGTGACTGTGGTGTGTGCATGTGCATGTATGAGGGAGAGGCTTACACTTTCCTTTTCAACATACTGAATAATGTAGCCATAGGGAATATCGTGGCGCAAGAAATGTATGCATCAGTTCACCCTAGTTTATCATGATTTGTGTGCTAGACAACAGAAAGATTCAAGATTATTCAGATTTATTGACCATTTACAAACACAGGCTTTGGAATTCATCCTTATGCATAGTTGTATAGTTGTGTGAACGGTATTTCTAGGTCTTGATTCTTGCTCTTGACTTGAAGCTTTTTATGTATGAGATACGACAGCAGGATATATTGTCTGGTAAATGTTATAACAGCATAGGCGCCTGGAATATTACAGATCACATCCTGAGTAGAGTCAGACCTTAAACACGAGAGTTTCTGCACGTGTTAGTGAAAGTCAGCTTTCACATGATCCAAATTCATTTGGTTAAAATAACACAGGCAAATCTTGATCCTTGAATTCCAAGACTTCACCAGCATATTCTAATAACAGTATGGAGCAATATAAACCAACAGAACTACATGCTTATGACACATATAGCACTTTTTTGAAAATCTGTACAGACGGGTTGCATGTAATTGTAGCAGCCACTTCAGTGAGTGTGTAATAAACGTGGATGAATGTAAAAATGGGCTTTAGACCTATTTCGGTAGCTTACAGATACATAAAAGCTCCAATGTGCTGCCTAGTCTCTTGTTTTGTTTGCCTGGAAACCTCACTGACTAAGCTAAAAAGTGATAGCTAACATAATGTAATAATATATGCTGGGATAGTTAATTAGTTAAGTGCTTTAATACAGATTAAGAGAAAGATCGGTGCACATTTGAGCTATGACCGGTTGTGATCTCTCTGATCTCTGTTTAGTAGGGCTAGTATCTTGTGGGGCATGGTGGCTTAGTGGTTAGTACTGTTGCCTTGCACCTCCAGGGTTGGGGGTTTGAATCCGACCTCTGCCCTGGGTGTGCAGAATCTGCATGTTCTCCCTGTGCTTTGGGGGTTTCCTCCAAGGACTCTGGTTTCCTCCCCTAGACATGTAGGCTGCTTGGCATTTCCAAATTGTCCCAGGTGTGTGAGTGTGTGTGCGATTGTGCCCTGCGATGGGTTGGCACCCCAGGCAGGATGTCCCCCACCTTGTACCCTTGTCCCCTGGGTTAGGCTTCAGGCTCCTCTGCGACCCTGCGTAGGATAAGTGGTACAGAAAATGGATGGATAGCATCTATATTTTCTGTACTCTTCCACATACATGCTCAAACAGATCATGATTAGATAGTGTTTCTCTGATTAACAGGAGAGTTTGCTCTCTAGACACACGGCCTTGGATAGCTACGTGATCAGTGCTATTTTCTGTTGTGCCACTCGGGTGCCTCTGTCAATTTGTTTCACTGCAAGGAGACTTCAGCTTTATTTTGCTTGGTTTCATCAATGTGTGAACATACACACTTGGTTCTGAAAACATTGTCATTCTACTCTTAAGGTGAGTACCAATTCTGATCTGTGTATGTAATTAGTCCAGTGACTGAGAATGTTGATAGGTTGACTGTGAGGCTGGTGATTGGTCACATGACAGAGCATGGAGTTGACTGGGAATCATGGATAATGAAGTAAGAAAATAGTACAGGAAGCAATGATGCTGGTGTAAAATTGTATAATGTCCATTAATGTTAAAAAAAGTTTAGAAAGGACAGTTGTAAATGTGCAGTATGAAATATGTAATGTATGAAATATATAATGTATGAAATGTGTAATTTTCACCTAAATATTGTTTTACAGGTGTTCTTATGCTGAATAAAAATATACATATTTAAATCATTGGGTAATATTCTGGTATATTCCATACCATACCAAGCCCAAACCCATTATTAAATTCATAATCACAATGAGTTTCCCCCTCACAAATACATATTGTTTTTTCCAGTACAAACATGTAGCAACAGCCACTTCACTGGATGGAATTCTATAATTCCAGACATCTAACTGTTTCTAACATTCAGTAATTTCACAAACACCCCCACCACTCCAGGCTCTTTTTTTTCTTCTTAACCAAAAATAGGTGTGTGCTGGTTAAGAGAATGTGTAGAATTTAGTGTAGTGTACTAAGTCTCCCCTGAGGCAGTATGATAGTGCAGCAGGTTTCGTTGGTGCCTCACACTTCACGTGTTCTCCCTGTGTCCATGTGGGTTTCCTCAGGTTCTCCAGTTTCCTTCTACCTCCAAAACACATGTTGGTAGGTAAACTGGTTATGCTAAATTGTGCCTAGGCATGGATGAGTGTGCATGTGGGAGAGTTTGTTTTGGTGTTCCATCCAGGGTGTATTCCTGCCTTGTGTTCCCAGGACAGGCTCAGGATTCACTGCAACCCTGTCCTGAACAGGACAATGTGGATATTCCAGATGAATAAATGAAATAAACTTCACTTTCAAGTCATTTATCTTTTAAAATAAAATAAACTTAAAATCTTGCACTTATTTCTTATGTATTAATCTAAGCATTAATATTTTATGCTTATAGAGAAATCTACAAGGTCTTGGAGCAAATGTTTTACATGCAGTCCTCTGCTTTTTGTAGTAGAACTTGTATCGTGGTACAACCATCCTGGTTTCCTTTGAATGTTAAGCAAAATGCTAAAAATGTTTGGATCGTCCATTATTCAGATTTGGTCTCATGGACTGGTGCTGCTTATGATCGTAAACTCCTTAAAGAGCATAGCTGAAATCTTGCTTATGATTAGTCAGAAGGTTCTAATACTTTATCACGTTTATAGTAACAACCTACACAGGAATGGGTTAACATAAGTAATTATTGAAAATTGAAATTTTTCCCTTAGGAGACGATTTAAAATTCTGTTTAGCTGTTTTATTTAACATTTTTGGAAGGAGTCTCCAGTGTCAGCACTTTGTACCAGTCAGACATAAAGCTGTAACGAACTTTTCCACCAAGTGAAAGTCTTCATAACAGAGGTCTTGATGCTTTATGGTTACAGTTGTCTTACTAACTTATTAAAGAGTGAGAAAAAGATAGGTTGGTGAAGAAAGGATTGTTTATAGCTGCTATAACATAAGTGATAACAGCAACTAACTTGTGTGGCAGGCTTTCCACAATATTAAAGCATAACTATAAACTGATAAAAAATTGTGTTGTTTAATAAATAAAAAAAAAAGTTACCATTGACAAACTGCTGTGGTATAAGAGGAACACTTCAGGATGTGCTGGTATTGGTAAATAATCAACTTTGGGCTGGTAAGGGAAACTACATTTCACGTTGATCCACATTAATCCACGCCGTTGTTGATTATTTTCCTATTACTTTTTTTGCCTTATTGTGTTTTATTCCTTACATATTAGTAGACATGAACCAGGGTATTTTGGGAGGTTAATAATTTCCCCCAAGCCTCTTGTCACAACCTCTGTGTGTGGCCTTTCAGCTTAGAGTTGTAATGCTGCTGTACAAGGCTGTGATGTCATCAGTAATGAAAGTCTCAGGCAGAAATTTGCTTTAATTAGTCCAAACTCCACTGGAGTTGAAGACAGTGAAAGGTCTTTTCATGACGGAATGAATGGGATTTGGATTGTGGCGTGTTTTTAAGACATAATAAAAGACACAAGTGGAATAAAATCTTGGCCTCAGTGTGTGGGGTCAACAGTGGTTAATTTCACACCTGGATTGCACTGTTACAAGCTTTTCAGGCTGCATGCGTGTGTGTGTGTGTGTGTGTGTGTGTGTGTGTGTGTGTGTGTGTCTGTGTGAACCTGTCAGTCATTCAGTTTAATCCAGTAAGGAACATTTTACATCTTGCACTGTGCTTGATTACAGACTCTAATCTTACCACCACTGTAAAGACAGAGTGACTTGTACACCAATGCACATTAAGCAACATAACAAAACACACACATTTAGGAACAGGCAATGTGCTGCTTTTTTCTAGTCCAGGAAGGATAGACAGGCTGGAAATAATTGCAGCTCTTAAACAACTATGTGCGGTGATAATGAAATAGAATGAAATGTAGTAGTGGGGATTTCATGAAGAATTTAGGACATCTGTTTTCCAGTTCAGTGTTTTGAATGCAGTTGTATATGCTGTTATGAATGGTGTTGATAGCAGGCTGTGGTTGTTTCCTGTTTGTTCTAGAGTTCTTGTGTTCTCATGTGACATCATCTGCCATAGCACAAGTTCAGTTCCAATACTGAAGAACATAAGTACAGAGAAAAGTTAAAATACCCAAAAGTGTTCTTGATCCAACCCAAATATTGAGCATCAGTTGTTGACTTGCCTGTGAGAAGAAATTTTAAGACTCATAATTTTTGGCAACATACAGAATTGTTCGAACCTTTGAAAAAAAATGAGCAAAAAATATTGTATAAAATAAACACAGGATAATTCGAATTTTCCACTCAAACAATTTATCTTTGTTCTAACAAAAAAAAAAAAATTGAATAAATAATAATTGTTAGAAATTATAGTTTTTTCTAACATTTTCTCAAACACCCATAAGGAGTATTTAATTAAATGCAATCTAATTGTCATTCTTGAAAAAAAAAAACACATCTTGAATTTGCTCGCAGTCCCCAGGTTGATCCTTTGAATATGCTCTGTGTCTCTGGGGTATAAATATGTGGTTGCACACATGTTATATAAAATCATATAAAAAATTATATAAAATCTCTTTGTCATCCATTACCTTAGGAAACCCAAAGAACATTCAACACAAAAGAGACCGATTGTTGTTGACCTACATAAATCAGGTTATGGGTAAAAAAAAAAAAAATACATTTCATATCAATAATATAACAAGGGCCATAAAGTTTCACATATTTGTAACAGTGAAAAGTTTGAAAAAGCACACTGTTCCCACACAGAGTGAGAACAATGGCAAAGAAGGGATAAAAAGTCATAGTTTGAATTGCTCAGCTTAGTTAATCCTTGTAGTCATCAAGTTTCAATGTCAGCTGTTAAAAAATGAGGTCAGAACTGGCTTACAGGTTGAACATGGTACCAACAATGTCTAATATGGAAGGTAGTTCCAACTGAGGTTAGCTATGTTAGCTAGCTAGGAAAAAACAAATAAATAACTTTAGCTATTTGAGAAATGTTAGTATTATGAAGAAAATGGATGCTGCTAGCAATGAAGGCAAGTTCATAGCTGTTCTTGAACAGGAGAGTTTTCTAGCATTGTGTCCGTCCAAGTCTGTTTCCACAAGTTAATTTGGCAAGAATATTCCTCTCAGGAATGTAGGTTTGTAGGTAGGAATGTAGGTTTTGGTATTCTTGGTAGTGAGAAGGAGCCTGTGTTTCTACCACAAGGCTTGGTTGAGTGGCAGAGAAGTATGTGGAGGTTCTGAACTTTTTTAAAGCATTGGGTTTGGTGTTGATTTGTTACGTATTCATATTTTTGCTCTATAGGACTGCCAGTCCCAAAACTGTGATTGTTCACTGTACATGGTGTCACAGTCTCACACTTACAAATTAAGTGCAAGTCACAAAATTCACTTCATATTATGCATGTTAAAAGTTAAAGTTAGTGTTAAGGGTGGAGTTAGCATTTGTACTTTTTCTTAAGACTTCATTTATATGAAATGGAAAGCTCAGGCTTTCACACAATCAGATATATTTCGGATGATTTCGATTCTTAAGTCAATGATTCAATTTAATATTTAAGGATACCACTGAATATGCTATATATGATGCAATGTGATGTAATTTTGATTCATAAGGCAACAATTTGATGTTTGATGATACCACTGAATTTGCTACAATGCAATATGAAATGGACAGATAGACAGAGGCTAAGTGCATTTCGTTGTCTCTGTATGTGTACACTGCACAGTGAGAATAAAGTTGAATCTCAATATCAACTGGTGACCAACTTTGTTCACAATCTGGGGTAGGCTTCACGTTAATTTGAATGAATGATGATGTAGAGAAGACTATTTTTTAAGCATTAGAGTTACGGTCAAATCAAATTGCTATCCTATTTACACATCATTTTAAAAAATATGAATTATTTTTTACACATCAGTTGTCTGTCCTTTTTTTTTTCAATAATAATTGATTTATGATTGTTGCCTTGATTCATTTCAGTCATCATTGCCATATAAATGATACATTGATCCAAATTGTCCGAGTGTTACATGCCTACCTAGCATTACCTCACTGTTAATTTACTCAGTGACATTAGATCTTAATAGACATGTTCCATCCCATTCCAGGTAAGCGCCAATAATCAGTTATAAGATTTTGCATGATTTTCAATATCCACAATATTGTTGTTAGAGGCTTCAAAATATTATCATGTGTTCCATTGAAGAAGTCTACTTTACGGCTGTGTTTACAGCTATACTCAAGTGTGAGTTAACAGCTTGTCTCAAAGCTAATTTTTTATTGTTTTGTTTATTTGTATTTGAAAATTTCCAGAGGTTGTTCTTTTGTTTCAGTTTAGCTACTTAGCGTGAGAGTTACCTTGACCTTAGTGTGCTTCAGCTCAGTCTTCAATGCAAAACGCTAAATTAATATCAGTAAAAGCCTAGATCCACTGCTGCTGTGTTGTTACATTTCATTGCACACATAAACGACCTTGAAATATAAAAGAATTTTAGCATTAGTAGGTTTGAAAACATTTTTTTAAGTTGTTAAATTTTCTATAATACTAGTGTTTGGCTTATTAATTATTGTTTTGTGGTTAATTTCAAGTAGTCCAACATTTTTAAACAGCAATCCCTGTATGTGTGTGTGTGTGTGTGTGTGTGTGTGAGACTAAAGTGTTCTAAGCACGTTAATTTGAACACTACATCAGGCCACGTCACCAGCGTGCGTCTCTCGACTGGTTCTTTTGATTTAAATATAATTTATGACGTTGTCTTTCTTTTTTTCAGTGTGATTTATTCACATTGTGTTAACTGATAACATGTGGTGCTGTCTCCTTGTTAAGGAAACGTAGTCCATACTTTTCAGTGCTTAATCCAATCTCAGGTGGATGGATATAAATAATAAAGCGAAGATGTGAAATTATTCACTACTAAGTGAAAAAACATGAAGGTGAAAAAAAACTGAACTGTCCTATTGTAACAACTTGTTACACAACTTGATACAGTAGAGCTCTGATCCCAATAATCCTTACATGCAAACTCTGAACAGTGTTCATTTTTCTCAGTATAAAGTCCTATCCATCATCGCATGATCTATCGAGTCCAAACTGGCTTATGTCACTCACAGATGGAGACCCAAAAATTATATGTGTGCACGGTTATCCCAAATGAAAATGTTGAAACTGTTGCTTCTTTCAATAAAACCATCTGGGTTTGATTTCATTTTAATGTCACTGATTAAATATATGGTGGTCCCAGGGCAAGTGAGGCATTCTGGGCTAAGGCCAGTAAGAGACACAAACCAGGTGCCTAAAAGCAGATACGCAGTGATGCGACAGCCTTCAGATGTCACTTTGTTGGCCAACTCGATGATTGATGCAGCTTTAAACTAATGAGTTCCTTTGAAGGCACTCTGTTACAATACCAGATGAAACGCTCCTTCAGCAAAAGTCTCTGCTGAGCCGGGAATAGATTTATATTGGCATCGACTAGCATCTTTTTCAGTTATGGAGGATTACGTCATTCGGATGAGCAAAATAAGACTTCTTATCTCTTTTGCCTATTTGCGTTAATGAATGATGGTGTAAAATACAGACAGGTCTATGCAAATAGATTCATTTGGTGTGAATTTCCAAGTCTAACAGTGAGATGGAGAACAGCAACTGCATGAATTATTACAACCGAAGGGCAGGTATAATTTTGTGAAATTTAGTTTTCGCAATTCGAAAACAAAATAACACAATTTACGAACTCTAAATAATGAGAAGGTTTATTGAATGCTAGTCAACGCTAATATAAAACTATTCCTGGCTCTGCAGAGACTTTTCTATTACAATACCAGATGAAACGCTCTTTCAACAAAAGACTCTGCTGAGCTCTGAATAGATTTATCCTGGCGTTAACGAGCATCTTTTCCACGTGTAGAGGATTGTGAGCAGAATAAAACATCTCAACGATGGATAATACTTTCTTATAACTATGCATATGCATACACAAGATGGCATGGCACAATACCAATATAAATAGTGGTGGCAGTATAGCAACATGTGGCACCATGTCCGCAACTGACTAAAAAAAAACTAGCATTGTCTCAAATCACCTAACCAAACCACCTGTTTAAATTAAAAAAAAAAAACCCTCACATGGTCTTCAAATCCTTCTGTACCAGTCTTCTGGATTATCTTGCTTAGTAAACACCTCTGGGTGTAAAGTCAGAGTTTTTTATTTGAGACACAGCTCATGACAACAATCATGACAGCAGTGGAAGGTTTTAACAGAGCTCATCATTGTGTTTAACATCGCTGTGCATGAAATTGCTAAACTTTTTACAGTTAAATGGAAACCTGACAGACAGAGATTTAGTGGAGGTCACTTTTAATCCTCCAGATGTACATAAGATATGCAGTATATGTGCATATATATATATACATATATATGCATATCTGTATATATATGTGCGTATATATACAGATATGCATATATATGCAGAGTATGTGAACAATGCCGCTCGCATTGTCGCTGCTTCTGCACGCAAAGTCATGCATCAAGTATAAACTGGCCTTTATCCATTTTGCGTGTTGGCCTTAATGAATGAATGTGCAAAATGCAGAGTGTCTATGCAAATAGATACATTTAGTGTGACTTAGCAAGCCTAAAAGTGACTTGGAACAACAATTATATAAAACTGGGCAGGTATAAAATTAGGAATTTAATTTTCGCTATTTACTCATTTAAAACTATTTACTAAGACAGAAGGTTTATGTAAATGATGTCTTGTTATCTCAAAATAATGAGAATTTCAAATTTATGTCTTAATATTACAACAGCAATGTCGGGTTTATTTATTTTATTTTATTTTATTTTATTTATATTTGCAAACATGTAAAGAGAACTTGCAAAAAGCTTTCCATTTTCAGCTTAGTTACATAAATACTAAAATACTAAATACACACTCATGTCTAAATGCTTTAATTTTTCTTTACATTAATATTGTGTTTTGAAAAGTTTTTTTTCAAGTCTCACCTCCTTTCATGTGGGTTGTACTTTACATGTAATTATACATCCATGTAACGTCCACTTTGACAATTTAATCATTAGTAGTAGAATTTACAGCATTAGGATAATAACATGATAATGCAGAACACATAAAGATAAAAGATTAGGCCAGTTATTACAATATGAAACTTTTACACTGCCCAATGCACCATATGGTTATCATGGATTCTTCAAAATATTGTGACCCTGAACCCCAGTATGTTGATAATATGAAGGTATAAATATTACAGTTTAATGCAATACCACAATAAAGTTGTAAATGGTAATAAAATGGTGGGGATTTTTAATTATCAGCATGTGTAACTGCAACATAATTCATATATCAGACTGCACCCTCTTGCCTCAGTCCTCCTCATATGCAATTGCTTCAGATAATATATTGCCCATTAAATCATGCTTAGGACAGCATTATTAAGGAGTTGTGCAGCTTGATGGTGGGAGATGCAGCAGCATGTCTTCGCTCTGAGGTATGCTAGGTTTCAAGGAACACAGAATGTCTTAAAGAATGTTTCTTAACATGGAAGGGTCATAAATTAAGAATTAATTGTGTATTAATTCTAAGGGTCAAGGGTCATGTTATTTCTAAGTTTCTCTAAGTAAGCAAAGGGGTGCTGTCAATCGATTAAATGCATTGTTAAGGATTTTAGGTCTCACTACCTTTGCAGTCGTGAAATATGTGGGCAAGATCAAACCTTGTAGGTTTTAAGTCCCTAATTTTTGCTACAAAAATACATTTCTCTTTTTCCATCCCTAATATTTTTGCTGTGATGTTATTTTTGTAACTTCCTTTCTAACATGTCATCTACAATAAAAACTACTAATGTGAGTACAAAAACCAGCTTGGCTTAATGAGCAGTTTTTTGAGGAGCCCATGCATATAAACTACAGTTAGTACATCACTTCTTGTGCGACTTTTGTTTTTTAACCCAAACATGAACTGATTTTAGAAAATATGCTATAGAGCAATGCGTGTTTATGTTCACTGCTAGCAAAAGTCAGGTTCAAATTCAGTTCAAATCCAGTCTTGGTGCTGTGAATATAATACCTGAACATTTCAACATCAGTACTAGTGAGTTAGCATCACTTAAAATGAGTCATGTCAAATGAATAAGTGATAAATGCTTATCTTCTCACTGCTATTACCCTGGCTGATGATTAACACCAGTGTAATTGGTGCATAAATGGGGTCAGTATTACAAATTTCACAGGTATATGGAGACCGGTGAACTGAGAACCACTCATCAAGCCTTGCAAGTGAATTTAGCAGAGCCACACTGTAATGTAGCTCATTTTGGGTGATCAGTGCTAAGAACTTTACATTCCGTGGATAAAAAGCAGGCTCAGAGAAACATCTGGCCAGAAGAGGGGGAGTGAGAGAAAATAGTCATGGCTGTAGCATTTGACAAATTGTAATCCCACATGTAACAAGATGTAAGAACACACTCTAACGGGATTTGTTTTTTTTTCCCCACACAGGTATCGCCTATTTAGGTGGCACCTGCAGCGCCAAGAGGAAGTGCGTAGTAGCCGAGGACAACGGCCTCAATCTGGCCTTCACCATTGCCCATGAGCTCGGACACAGGTGAGTCAATTTCAATGGGAAAAGACGCAATAGCAGTTACTTCAAAGTGAATCTAGACGTTTAATCCCACAAATAAGTGAAGTGTGAGCTTTGTAAGCTTGACTTTTGATTCATTAGTTTAATAATATCACTTGATACTCCCAATAAAAAATAATATAATAAATAAAATAAAAACTGGGAAAAAAACCTACCTGGCTAGCATTATCATGATTTCCTTGAAAATCACATCCCAAGATGACAGACAGATAAAACAATGCACTGCAGTTGAAATAAATGAAATGTGGTTAAGATGTGGTTTTACTTTCTTTTCTTTTTACTTTCATCCATAACTGGATGGTGTGTTTAGTTAGTTCATTGGTCATTTTACGTTTTGTAGTAGATAGAGGATATACAATGATTAGTACTAGTTTTTTCACCTTGGCTCAGCAGTTAAGTAGCTTCAGTTAGCTTAAGTGGCTAGCACTAGGTTATAACATTATCTTAACTGGACAATCTCACTTGGTACTGAGACATACTATAGCAGGGGTTGTCAACTGGCAGACCAGGGTCCAGATGTATTTCAGCAAATTGAAGCCAACAAAGCATAACACAATGAATTGAAATTATTTATAGGCATGAACTAATCACTAAAGGTCGTCACCTTTCAGTCATGTTTGTTGCTTATCCAGAATTTTATGTAGCTGGACCTTCACAGATTGAACTGAATACCCCTGTACTATAGGCTGATTTTTAAAGATTGACTAAAATGTTAAAGAAACCCTCAAAAAGGCTAAAAAGCTTTCTAGCAAAAGCCACCTATCATTTTGGAAGAAGATTATGCTAAATGATTGCCTCTGGCTTTCCATAATTGTTAGCATTTTTGGCTGAAATGTTGTCTTAAACACATTCTAAACTTCTCTGTGTGTTCATGAATCTTTTGATTTTACTCCCACCCTGCTCTCTCTCTCTCTCTCTCTCTCTCTCTCTCTGTGTCTCTCTTTCTCTCTTTCTCTCTTTCACACACACAAACAATTCATTTGTCCTCTGTGCCACATTTTGGCTGACAATCTTAGCACTCTATCCAGTCCAGGCTCCATCTTGGCGTAGGTGTTACTACTTTTCCACAGCCGTGCTGTCTCATTATCTTCCCTGGTCTAAAGAAAGCCTCCTTTGATACGCTAGCATTGGGTAGCCAACATCAAACTCACCTGGATATGTAGCCAAGTTGTATTAGCATTAGCGTGGGCTTTGTGGCTGTGCCAGTCGTGTGTGGAGTTATCGCAGAGGGTGCTTTAAGGCCTGTCATTAAGAAGCTGGCATACAGCGAGACCGACTGGTGCCGAGACGCAGGACACGCTTGTGTAGCTGGTGCCACAGCTCTAACACACATCTCACACCCACACACACACACAAGCCCCCATTGTGCTCACTCTGTAAAACACCTCTTAAAAAGTGAATATTAGAGGTTTGAGTGGAACTTTATTTGAACAGCATAAAAAACTACAGTGTAGTGTAGCACGTCAGGAGATCTGAGTATTAGCGTTTCACTTGGATTAGCCAGCGAGCTATATATGTCGACTTGACATTTACATGCTCAAATACACTTTAACAGGCAGTGCACCTTGGCAAATTCTTACTCCTTCAAGACTTTTGAACTCAAATACTTGAAACGTCTGCGTTGTTTCTGTCCAATTTACTGGAACCGATTGTTTGAACGCTGTCTGATTGTCAGAGGCTCAGATAAAACAGATTACTGTAAAATACAGCCTGAACTCTGGAGAGTAGCCTCCGAGTTTCATTGCTTTCTCTGATTAACGTTTCATTATGCTGCCATTCGTCACACAAGAGCAACTTTTTGGATCCATTAAATGATCCTTTGTTTTGAAGAGTTGGTGAAAACAAAATGTGCAATTATGGTTGGCCATGGGGTTAGAAATGGAGCTAAGTCATGTGGGGAAGCCAATTAAATGTGACATCTCGTCTTGTTTGCACAAGTTATTCATTAAGCAGATGCATTTTTCTAGTTTCAGTGATTTGTTCTACGTTTTTGTCAAACCACAATGATTGGTTTTATTTTTCCAAATCAATCATTAGTCACATTATGAGTCAAGTGTAGACATGCTGATATTATTTTCACATTACAGCATTATAGTAATTACTTAACCTTTTGCCACAGTTTGCAATATTGTTGCAGTATTAAATAAAACTTTCTACATGTTTAAAGAGAAAATCCACCCTGAATGACTTGCACATCATGATTTTCTGTATAATCACTGTAATCTTCATTGTGCAAAAGATGTATTATATGAGTAAATTCCTACATTACCCACAATGCCAAGCGACTGTCCACTGATAATGGTGCCAGTGGGATTTCATATCTATCTAAAGAGAGTGATGCAGTGTAGTTCTTTAGTCTGTCTTCCGCATCTGTACACTTTGCTCAAACAGATCAGCTTCCAAAGCTCCAACTTTCATGCCAATACCGCCATCAATGGCGTCACGATTTTCATCTCGTAGATCATTAACTAGCCGAGCCGTGGCTCTTGCTACTACACGATTTCTCATCAATACAATGTTAAATGTTGCTGGAAAACCTTTTTTTTAGGAGCTAACAGTGAAACCTGACCATTATCACTTATATTTGAGATTGTTGGAAATCTTCTTGCTAGCATGTCACCCTGTGATGTCAGTGCAACAGACAACTGTTCACTTCTCACGGGAATAACAAAAATACAGTACCAACCAATAAATTAGCACCAGAATCAATATTAGCTCCAGACCCACTATCAGTATTCATCATAAAAATGACTGTGCTGGTTATGAAATAAAAATCTCACAAGCATAGCCCCAGTGAACAGTACTATTCTTTTTTTATACTGCTTTTTGTCTGTCTGTCTACCTATCTATCTATCTATATATCTATCCATCCATCCATCCATCCATCCATTCATCTATCTGTGTTTATTCAGGGTATGTCTGTGTATATGGTATTGGTAAGTCTTGAGCCGGAACCAAACAGCATCTGACTTTCTTTTTTTTTTCTTTTTTTTTTTTTCTTTTTTTTTGTCAAAGGGTTCCATTAACTTGTGCAGTGATGAAAAATGACTGTATGTGTTTTATTGTTGTCTTGTATGAATAATCATAGAATAGCACTCCAGAGAATAGCTTTGTGTTGCATTATTGTGACCAGACTGCTTTGGGAACCTTTTCTGCTAGTGTGGTCCACGTTACTAGTTTGGCAGTGAAATTCGTGAGTGTATTTACAGGCTTGTTCTTTGTAATCCTCTCTGCACACACATTTGGCCTCCTTTTGTGATGTTGTACCTGGACTACTGCTTCTATCTAAAACTCAGAGTGCATACAGCTGCACTCTGTATGGTCTCTTGGGTAATTTATCTAAATGAACCAAAAGTACTCATTACGAATATTACTGTTTTCATTAATGATCTCAAAACAGAAATTTCCTAAAGTAAGTAAAAAAAAAAAAAGTTGAGGCCCAACAGTTGCATACAGCTTGGCGAAAGTTATTCAATCTCAGTTTTTCACAACTCCAATCCATACATTTCTTTTGGCAAGTCAATCAGGGCATCTAATTTGTTCAAATCAGAGGTCAATTTAAAACAGTCGATTAGAGACAGATTTATTGCGTCATAAAGCCGAGGCTTCTGTCTTCATTGCAAACTCAAAAACACCAATGTAACATGTTTTTTCACCTCCTAAATGAACTACTAAAATATTTAAAATGTGTCATGTTATGTAAAATCTATTGAGCTGCGGTTCTCCATATGCCTTAGAGAGCTAATTTTGCATCCATTTTCAGATGTCATTGACGACACCATTATGTTGTATCACGCTTGTGTCGTGACATCATAGTGCGTGACATCATATCAGGATACAAATACAAATTGCGTGGTAGCGGTCATGTTCACTGCTTACGTTTATTAGGAAGGATTTGCAATTCGCGTTTGTTAGAAAATGAACTTTTTTTAGTATCAGATAGTGAAGAAATTTTTCACAGAAGAGCTTTTGGAGTTTTTATTTGCTGTGACAGAGACAGAGAAGAGGATTTCCGTGAAGGCATAGAGCCATCTCTGGATATGTAAGTATGTTTGTGGATAATTATTCTATTGTCTTCTATTTTATTTAATTTGATCTTATTTTAAATTATCTTTCAGTTATGTATAACAATTCAGACAGTTTATCAGTTAGATATCTTGGATAATATTGGTTTTGTGACAAAATTATTCTGTGTTCAATTTAATTTTTTTTCATTTATCTTTGTTTTAGTCTCAGTGGACAACTGAAAGCAACACAGGCTGATCAGAGGCCCAGACATCACAGCAGCATCTCCACCCTTCCTCCCAGCACCCCCCGAGCATCAGCACACTGCACCACACCCTTCCAGTTATTCAGAAGAATCTCTTTTAGGAACAAGGAAATCCCAGAGAAACACAGCATTGATGCACAAGGCTTGCAAAGTGCCTCTGTGTGGACAGAAACTATCAGGATGACTACCACAAATGAAAATACAGCACCTACACAAACAAAAATAACAACTAACTTCTGATTGGCCAGTTGTCATATTTAGGTGTTAATTGGGAGTGTATTTGCGCCTGTAATTAAGGCCCTACCTTTAGAGCCAGTGCCTTTTTGCCCTTGATACCATGGGAAAAACAAAACAACTCAGCTAAGACCTCAGAAAAAAATTGTGGACCTCCACAAGTCTGGTTCCTCCTTAGGAGCATCTATACAAACAACTGTATGCAAATATAAAAATCTTGGGACCACACCGACATCGCTGCATCGCTCAGGAAAGGGGCACAAATTAACTCCCAGGGATGACAGACTTTGGTCCAAAAGGTTCAACTGAACCCTGAGACAACAATGAAGGAACTGATGAAGGAGTTGGAGTCATCAGCTAACAAAGTATGGAGGAAGTACATCCACCAAGGATGCAAGGAAGTACATCCACCATTAGGAGAGTCCTACATTGCCATGGTCTGAAATACTGTTGCACAAGGAAGAAGCCCAAGACTACTCCAAGACTGGCATAAAAAAGCCATGCTGAAGTTTGCAGTTGATCACCAGGACGAAGACCTAGCCCTTTGCGCTCTCTGGTCAGATGAAACATGGACTGTTCAGCGCTATGTGTGGAGGAAATAGGGTGAGGCTTTTAATCCGGAGATCACCATCCCAACTGTGAAGCATGGGGATGGCAGCATCATGTTGCGGGGGTGTTTTGCTGGAAACGGAACTGGTGTGCTTCAGAAAACAGGAAGGAGGTTTATCTAAAAATAATGAAACAAAACCTCAAGACATCAGTCAGAAAGGTAAAACTTGGTCGCAACTGGGTCTTCCAGCAGGACAATAATTCTAAGCATCCCTCTAAAGTTGTAACAAAATGGCTTAAAGACAACAAAGTGAAAGTACTGGAGTGGCCATCACAAAGCCCTGACCTGAATCCCATTGAACATTTCTGGACTGAACTCAAGAAGAATTTCTGAGCAAGGATGCCCACAAACCTGCCAGAGTTATACCAGTTCTTTAAGGGGAAATGAGCAAACATTACAGCAAAGTATTGTGGGATGATTCTCATGAAGCCTTTGTGAACAGATCTGAGTCATATTTCACTTCAAAGTCAAAAGCCAAAAACAATAGATTACATTCTCTCTATTAAAAAAAAAAGAAAAGAAAAAAGAGGAGTATTTCCTGGACCATTGCACTTTTTTTTCCCATTGTGACCTTTTATTTCCCTAATATTTAAGTCAATTTTATCCCTGAATTCTCATTACCGCAGTGTGTCCGGATGTATTACTATATGGTTTTTAGGGTTTTCCTAAAAATATTCTCTTCATGCATTGAAAATGTCACTGAATATCATTTTAATTTTGCCTCTACTGCATATACAGTGAAATGATATTTATGATCATTTTAATTTGCATAAATTGCTATTTGTTGTGTGTTAAAAATAAATTGTCCAGAGAGAATATTTCTCATTACTGTAATGTACATTCAGGTGTCTCTATAAACCGCACTGTCTCTTTAAATACATTTTTTGATTACTCATGATGCATCTATTTAGTATAAAGATTTAAAATGGACACAAGGTGAGTTAACTCTCTCATTTTCATGTGATGAAATTTTGGAAAATGTTAGTAAAAACTCCTTTTCTACACTCTTCGTTATCATTATTGATATTTTGGGTGATAATAAAAAAATGTTTTTTAAAGCATGATCACTTTATTTATTGTGATAGCAAAGACAATACAAGCTGTGATCATGCAGCATGGGAAAAAATAATGTAGCATTACCTCACATATCTATTTCAGCGTCATTACCATTACTAATGTCTCTTATTACCGCATACTCTAAAGGCTCATAGTGGTGAGAACACTGGGTTAAAATCAGTACATCTTTTAACTCTTTGAATGGTTAAACCTCGTCAGTATGTTATAGGAAATATGATTATGTTGTGATTTATGGTACCACAGAACACTGTTCTTAAATATCGTGGTGCAAAACTTTCTTGTTATGGCCGACATCAAGGAAGTAATCTCAGAGCCAGTCTCTTTCTCGACATTTCTGTGCGTCAAATTTTGTCAAAAGAGTAATTTGGGCTAAGAAACCTAAACAATGTAATATACATATTGACTTATGGAAGATTATATGAATAAAGCTGTTTAAACTTCAAATGTTGCAATGTTTACTGTTTTCTTTTATCCCCATAAATTGTCCACTGCACTGTTTTTAAAATTCAATGAAATATAGACTTGTCAAAGGTTACAGTAATAAAGTTTTTTTTTTTTCAGCTGTTTAAACTTAAACATTTTCTTTTTGTTTAAAGCTACAGTGTTTCCACTTGTGTTTCCCCCTTTAAACTGTATTGGGTTGTCATGCACTATTTTTAATTAATTCAATGATATAATCAGTTCATACTTTTCCCACTTAAGTGAAATTAAATGATTTCCTATTACCATAACATAAAGCCTCATCTTCTGTAATGGGTTTCTCATAGCAGTAATAGAATAAAAAATATATGTATAGAGAACATTTTTTATTTAGCATAACAAATGCCATACTTATGTTGCTCACGTATAATGTACTGAAAAAGGAGTTCGTCTCAGAAAAAAAATCTGAAAAAATAGGCCTTCGTTTGACCTGCTGCATTTCAGTAATGAGAGTAATTGTATTTAAATTATTGGTTTGATGCACTATGTTGATTATTTTATTTATCTGTTTGTGTACATGTGAGAAATTTCAATAAATATAATTTTTAACATATTATCTGCCTTCATTAGAAACCATATTAGTAATGAGAGTGATGCAGGTACACGTTATCTTTAAAATTAATAAAATGCATTAAAATGTGTTAAGTGAATATTTTACAGTTGCTGAAGTTATACAGTCTATTTTATTCCCAAGAGTTAAAAATTATCACTCAAAATACACCATACTCATACAGTTTGTGAGAAGCTTGTGGAAGGCTACCCCAAGACTTTGAGTTAATTAAACTGATTAAATTAAAAAGCAATGCCACCAAATGCTAACCAAGTGTACGTAAACTTTTAACCCACTGAAAATCTGATATAGTGGATAAAAGCCGGAATCTGTCGTTTAGCTATTATTTTAAAATCGAAAATAAAGTAGATACCCTAATTGACGTAACACACGAAATGTATAAAAACATTTTTCTGAACATGTCTTTAGCCTAGGTGTATGTAACATTTTGCACTTAACTGTAGATTGTATGTAAAATTTTGGCCGCAGCTATAAATTAATCTGGTTAGCTAATAGTCTTGTGGGATGTTGGTGATGCCCTGCTTATTTAATCTAATGTGCTATGTGTAAGTTATTTTTCAGGAATGATGTCAAGTTTTTTTCTGTTCATAGCACCCACTTGTGTATGACATGCCAAATCATTTATTATAAAAGCAATATTATTATACATTTTGCCCTTGCCCTCTCACACAAATAGATGGATGATGAACTGGATTCAGGGATCTGCTGCACATGACAGCAGATGAATTTGATTGCTTTTTTTTTTGCTTTTTTGACTGTCATTGGCTCTTGCTCATCTCTGTTCTTACGACTTTTTGTAGAGGGGCTCGGACTACAAGATTCATCGCCAAGAATATCAAAAAAGCATAAATATATTGGAGCATAAGCCAATTTTCCATGGAACACTCCAATCTTTGCCCATTATGTTGCTTAGCAACCAAAGAAAAAAACCCTTATTCTTGATAAATTCACTGTAATGCGAGGAAAGGTACGGTTTGGTACCTTTATTTCTGAGAGAGTACGCATGATTAGCAGGGTCTTGCAAGCACAAAGCCATTTCTTAGCAATAAAATATATAAGAATATTCATTTTAGCAGCATAGTTAACTGTTTTTTTTTGTATTTGTTTTTATAGTTAGTTTGTTATACTCCTGCTGTGAGTACCCAGAGTTTTATTGCTTTCAGAACAGGAAGAATAAGACACACCCTGGAAATCCACACATCCCATTCTTTATTAAGTTCTGTGTTTTTCTGCCTTCTAGTTTACTTTTTGCTTGTTGTTTTTAATTTTGGAAATGTAGGTCAGGGCTTGAGTGGAACAAGGCTCTATGTGCGCCTGGGAAACTCTCTGCCTATGACAGCACTATGTCAGGATTGCTGTGCTTACATTTTTTGTTTTAGTGTTGTAAATAGTGTTTAGGGTTGGTGGTCTTTGGTGCGGTTACTTGTCTTAATTGCTATGGTCTGAAACCTTAAGAGATGGCTGTAAGTGTCCTGTGGATGTGTGTTTGCGTGTGTGTGGTATAAAATATGTGTCATTCTCCTTTACAGCATGGGCATTAGCCATGACGATGACCATGCTGCTTGTACGGGCCACTCGCACATCATGTCAGGAGAGTGGGTCAAAGGTCGTAACCCTAGCGACCTCTCCTGGTCTACATGCAGCCGTGACGACCTGGAAAACTTCCTCAGGTGAGAAATCGTCATCACTGTCATTCCATTTTTATGGATTTTAGAGCAATGCTGCTGTACAGGAAAATGGGGAAAATGCACTCATGAGCTCTATATAAGGGTGCTTTCACATACGGAGAGTTTAGTCCGTTTGAATCGAACTCTGGTGTGTTTTCCCTTCTATGCACTTCTTTTAAATAGATGAGAAAACAGCAATTGCACACGGACCAGAACAACTGGTCTGAGCGAGGTGGTCTCGGTCCAGTTCCAAATGACCTCTAGCACGGATCAGTTGCAGTGAGAGAGCAATTTGACCCTGAATCGACCTGACTGCAGGAAGTGAGCCAAAAACTGCTATGTGTTGTGGGTTGCAGGCAACAGACGGAGCCAGAATGTAGCAGGAATGCGATTTGTTCTGGGTATTTGGGCTGATGGACTAAAAGTTCACTGTTATACGACAGGTACTTTCTCAGGGGTCTTTTACAAACTTGGGGCTGATCAATCCCGGAATGTCTCACTATCTCAGACTGATCAAGAATGCAGTTCCGTCTTTATAGACTGTCTGGGCTTCTCCATCAGTAAAAGTAACATTTCATATTTTAGCCATTAACCAGAGATGCCAAGACAAACACCTGGAACACAGAGTTAAGGTTTGATCTAATGCTGTGTAACAAAGTAGACAAAAATATATACAAATAATGTGAATTCATAGCTATCATATACTGGGGGTATCTCAAACGTTGACTACCGGTTGTTGTGTGAATCAGTAAAGTGCTTCAACACGCCATCATCAACACAGCTCTCAAGCCATTTAATTGACATTTTAATCGTAGGGTCATTTAATAAATATGTGTGTAAATATCCGCTAATCGTAGTACTGATTAGGTGTAATTAGCAAAAATTGAAGAACTGTTGCTCTGCACTTCTTCAGTGGTAGATTGCCTACGTGTTGCAGCTAAGACTGGCTAAATATCTACCGTCCATGAACTCTCTCTGGGCCGTCAATGTTTGCCCGTTTGGCCCAGCCTACCAGAAATACTGTGTTACCAAAGCCATTCTAAGTTTGAACATGTTGGATAATTGAGATAGTCTAAAAGCTAGGATATATTTTTTAAAAACTCACCTCAGATTAAAAGATCTATCTGTGGAATCCATGGTGTCATTTAGGATTTTTTTCCACATCACAAGCAGTAGGAAACAGTTTGTACTCCACCATCTCCTTTTTGCTGATATTATCTCTCAGGCTTTAGGGTCTCTCCAGGATCCAACAGCTTTAAGAAATCCTCACAGTGTTGCCAAAGCAAACCCAAAAGCCCCCCCAAACCCCCCAAAACACACACACACACGTTTGTCTTACTATCCTCATGAGGACCCTCTATTGACATACTTATTAATGCAGCTAATTAATGCCATGTCTACACATAAATCTAACTCTAACCTCAGTAACCAAACAGAAACCCTTTAGGTTGTTAGAGTTTTAGTTAGAGACTCTTTTAGATAATTAGTTTTTTTTCCATAAAAGCTGCAGTTTTTGTAAAATAGCAGTTTTCCTCCTGGGAACCAGCCAGTGGTTTTAAAATTTAAAATATTCCTATCCTTCTGGGGACATTTGATCCCCGCTAAGATATAAAAAACATGATACACACACACATAAAATGTAGACTTACCCAGCATGGCAGTGATTTGTTCCAGTAGCTGCTTTATAATAGAGGAAAATCACGAAGTGTAAAACGCCACAGTGTTCCAGTTTCTGACTGAACTCCTGTAGTGTGCTGATTTCAAAGCTCTCTTATTAAACTTGAACGAAAAAAGCAAGAAATACTTATGATAAATCACTGGTGAAATACCAGATATAATGGATATAAAAAAGTCTACACACCCCTGTTAAAATGGCAGTTTTTGTGACGTAAAAGAATGATACTAATATAAATCATGTCAGAATTTTTCTCACATTTAATGAGTTTTTTATGAGTCTATCAGCATGGCACATCTTGACTGCAATATTTTCCAACCCTTTCTTGCAAAAACATTCTAGATCCATCAAACCGTCAGGGCATCACCTGTGCACAGCCTGCTTCAGGTCAGCCCACAGATTTTTAGTTGGATTCAGGTGTGGGCTCTGGCTAGGCCATTCAAAAACATTTCAATCACTGTCATGCTGAAAGGTGAAATTCCTTTTCAAATTCAGCTTTCTAGCAGACCCCTGAATGTTTTGCACTAAAAACGGCTGGTATTTGTAGCTATTCATAATTCCCTCCACCTTGATAGGCTGAAGAAAAGCAGCCCTAAAGCATGATGCTGTCACCACCATGCTTCACTGTGAATATGGTGTTCTTTTGGTGATGTGCTTTCTTTGTGCCAAACATTCATTTTGGAATTATGGAATTATTATACCTTTTGGAATTTGTCTCATCATAACACATTTTGCCACATAGTTTGGGGTGATTTAGTTGAGCTTGGACGTTTTTTTTTTTTTTTTTGTGAGAAATGGCATTGTCTAGCAATCCTACCCCATGGCCCAGACATGTGAAGAATACGAGAGCTCCTTAAGTGTTCCCATTAATCACTTGGCATCCTCCCTTAAGTTTTTGTCTTGTCCTTTAATAAATTTTGGATTGACTTCCTGTTCTAATGTCACTGTGGTGCTCCATTTTCTCCACTTGTTGATGATGGCCTTCACAGTGTTCTATGGTACATCTAATGTTTTGGAAATTTTTTTGTACCTCTCTCCTGATCGATTCCTTTCGACAGTGAGACCCTGTACAGGCTTCGTAAGCTCTTTGCAGAACATGGCTTCAGCAGTCAGATGAAACCAAGAAGATCTAAAAAAAAAAAATCCTAAAAAACAGCTGGTCTTTATTTCTAGTTAATCAGAATAATTTCATTGATGACAGCTGTATGATAATTACTTTTTAACATGAGATTGAATGTGATTGGTTCATTCTGAACACAGCCACATCCCCAATTACAAAAGGGTGTGCACACTTATGCAACGAGGTTATTGTATTTTTATTTTTCCCATTTTTCCCTAAAATGTTTGTTTGTTTTTCACTTATTTTTTATATGTTGTAATTTCACATTGGGGATGGGAAAAGTTCTGACATGATTTATCTTGGTTTAATTTTTTTTTTCACCACAAAAACTTGCCATTTTAACAGGGGTGTAGACTTTTTATATCCACTGTAAACCATTGGTTTGCAATGTTGGGGTTATGACCTCACATGGCGTTGCCTGAAATGTGAATGAGGTCACAGGGATTTTTTAAAATTTATTTATTTATTTTCATTATTATTATTATCATTGTTATTATTATTATAGTTTATTTTTAGGATTGATTTACTTTGGTGCCCCTCTTGAGCCCATTTCACAGCCCACAGCTGTTCCACGTCCAACATGTTAAGCATAGTGGCACTGGCAGCATGCAGAGGGTCTACTTAAAAAAAAAAATAGTTTTAATTGGTTGTGTGGTTTAAACAATTTGCTAGAACTTATGATCTTGGTTAAATATAACAGCCAAAATGTGTGCACTTTCAACTGCATCTCCTGACGTCTCACACAATTATATGTAATTTGCGAGTATTTTTATGTACAAACAATAGCAATGGGATTGTTTTGTTCAGATCAGTTTTAATCTTGAAATCTTTAAGTTACCAAATATCCTGTGGATTGTGCACAATAGTGTACTGTGAATTTTAAAAAAAGTGTAGAGGGCTACTACTGGTCTACTACTTTGAAAGTAGGAATAATTGGAGGTTTTGTGGGTGGTGGAATTATGAGAATTTTGGGCTTGTAAAATCTAAACTCACAGATGAGACCAATCTGAAACTTGTCTGAATGTGGTCTAATATTCGAACACACTTATTAGACACCTCGCTGTCCAAGACTCTGTCCCAGTCCCACATGATTGAGCAGGTATAATATGCCATGGTATAGCAGAACTGTTTAAAGTCTTTGAAAGCTGTGACAGTAATGTCATGTCATAGAGCTGATGCCAGATTTCACCATCACATTTCAGCCCATCATCATACACTGTGATGTGAAAGTCAGAGACAGTTAAAGGTGGTGGCGTCTGTGTGCTGCTGTCACTCGACGTTGTTGTTCCCATGCGTCAGATGCCAGGCATTCTCAGGAATCTGTCCTCTTTTTCTGCATACAAGCAACAGATCTGTGCCAACTCTTTATCAAAACATCTTAGCTCAGTGTGAAAGCTTCTTAGAGCGGAGAAATGCAGCAGTGTAAAAAGGTGAAATCTCTGACACAAGCTATGTTCTTGTCACATTAGTATGCAGCGAGTCAGAGGATGAATTGTTGTTTTTTATTCCCTGTGGAGGATGTCTTGTTAGAGTTGGGAGGAAAGCATTTAAAAGCTGGGAAGTAAGAAGAAACTATGTGTTATGTGTCTGTGCATGCTTGTGTGTTTCAGTGTAATTGGTTGCTGTGGCTTTGTAATGACCAGATCTGAAAATCACTAAGACAAGGGTCAGATTTGTGTTTGTATACTTTGATTATGTCATATATTTTCCTTTTTATTAAAGTTTATTTTTGTTTTTAGTACTAATCAATCTAATCTCGCTGCACAGCACTTGGTTCAACATTGTTGTTTTGAAAGGGATTTAGAAAGCAACTCTTTTTTCTGTTTTTTCCCCAATCTCTCAGATCGAAGGCCAGTTCCTGTCTGTTACACACAGATCCACGGAGTCGTTACCTGGTGCGTCTTCCCGCGAAGCTGCCTGGCATGCACTACAGCGCAGACGAACAGTGCCAGATTCTGTTTGGCACCAACGCAACCTTCTGCACCAACATGGAGGTGGGTGGCAAAACTCGCCCACTTTCCTTTATTCGAATTTTCCCTTTATAAGGTTACCTTTCTAGGATTTGGCATCAGCGAAACAATCTGAGCATGATAGAGGTGTCATTAAATTGAGCATTACTTTTACTCAGCCAGTCAGTCAGTTTATTACAAGAGATTTGTCTTTTTGCCAGTTTCTGGTTTTGCTTGTTTCACTATGCTTGGAGCGTACAGCTCAAGGGCAGGACCTTGGGAAAATCAGTATATTTCAACACTGCTAATTTTCACTCTATGGCCAATTTCACATTTGTAAGCAAATGCTTCTCCCTTCACAATTACACAATTTCTTTGCCAGCAACGCAGCCATTCAGTCAGTCAGCTGTCAGAGAGAAAAGCCAAAAAAATTGTATAAAAGAAAGGAGCATGAGTATTTAGTATTTAGACCTTCCAGCATGTCTATTCTAAATCTAAGGACCTGGACAGCAGAAGTCTACACTTTTGACCAAAAAGTTGTGAGTTCAAAACACAGACTACCCACAGCTCCTAACCTTCAACTGATCAGAACTATCCTCTATTATAACTCTGTCCCTCTTCTGTGTCTACCTCATTTTCTTTTTAATAACTAGCAAAAAAAAAAAAGTCTGAAAAAGTCAGAAGTTTGAAACTGTCTGCAGTTCATTTCCTTCTTTACTAGCCTTCCAGCACGACACATTTGGATTTTCCTTGAATACATTCCATTCCTGTTTCACATGCAAACTCGTTCTTAATGGCTTCCAACATAGATTTCAGTAAACCTAGTGATCATTGCTTTGAAAAGCACATCATTTCCTACACGCACATCAGGTTTCATAGTAAACTTAATTATGTCATGATTATGCTAAAATTGAAATGGAAACCTTTGTTTGAATAAAGGTGTCTAACAAATGAATGAATGCAATATAAATTGTAAGCAGCCAATCCCCAACCTGTCAGACAAATGGAAGATGCCACCCGGATAATTTTTTATTTTTTTTTATGTATATACAGGTGAACAGGCTGTCAAAAAGCCAGTTCACAATAATTGCCTTTTTTTACATAACTGATTGCACTTATAGTGGCACTGGAGAATGAATGTGCCTTCCTTAACTCGAGCAAGTAATCTATGATGCACAATTGGCTCTGACTAACGTGATTTAGACATTTAAAAAATTTTTGCAGCTTTTACTCAGTAGTTTATCTCATTATGAATTGTTTTTCTTTTTCATATAATATATTGGTTGTGCCAGTTCTACTACAAAGGGTGCTTAAAAACAATTCAGATGGCCCTTTCATATGCATGAAATTAGGATTAAACAAAAATAGGAGTGTTACGGAAGAAATAAATGTGCATCATGTAGTGTTTGATTCCTCCTTTACTGCACTGATTTGCCAGCGATTACAATTTTAATTTATTATTGAATGATACATTGTGTTTTTAACCATTTATAGTTATATTTAATGTTGTGTATAGTATAGTCTTGGGCATAAGTAGTCCCTGTATGAGTGGCCACTTTGAGGGGAGTTTGTGAAATAAATCTTAGGTTATGATATTTTTTGCTCACCAAGGTTTTCCTGTCTCCAAGGGGAACTAGTTTCCTTAGCATGCTGTGGAGTGAGCTGATATAACAAATGACCATTGGTAAGATGGCTATGACCAGTGAGAGACAGGACCAGTGAGAGAGAATGTGCCACACAAAAACACACTTTCCAATAGTGAGTGAAATGTAGTCAGGGCTTATTACATGTATTCGTTAATGCAGTTTTTGCATCCTTAGATTAAGCAGGGTGGCATGGTGGCACAGCGGGTAGGGTTGCTGCCTCACAGCTCCAGGTTCCCGGGGGCAGTCGTGGCCTAATGGTTAGAGACTTGGACTTGCAACCTGAAGGTTGTGGGTTCAGGTCTCAGGCCGGCAGGGATTGTAGGTGGGGGGAATGAATGACCAGCGCTATCTCCCGCCCTCAATACCACGACTGAGGTGAGACCGACGAACCCCCAAACTGCTCCCCGGGCACCACAGCAAAAGGCTGCCCACTGCTCCCGGTGTGTGTTCACGGTGTGTGTGTGTGTTCACTACTGTGTGTGCACTTGGATGGGTTAAATGCAGAGCACAAATTCCTAGTATGGGTCACCATACTTGGCCACATTTCACTTCACTCACTCACTGCTTCAGTCCTGAGCTTGTGTTATTATCTGTGTGGAGTTTCACATTTTCTCCCTGTATCTGTGTGGGTTTCCTCTGGCTTCCTTGATTTCTACCCAAAAAGATACTGGTAGGTGGATTGGTGACTCTAAATTGCCCCTAGGGTGTGTAAATGTGACTCATCCAGGGTGTATTCCCACCTTGCAGCCAGTAACCAGTTCCTAGGTTAGGCTCTGAATCCACTGTAATCCATGTGGTTACTGAAGATGAATGGATTAAGCAGTCCAATTTATTCCTCTGTGTGGGGACCTTTTAAAGGTTCTATCTGAAACCCTACAAGAGAGGGTTTAACTTTCAGAAAGGGTTCCAAGTAAAACCCATTTAGGAAGCTAAAAACCCTGAACTATCCAAAGAACCCTAAGAAACCCTTTTTTATGTGTACAGATGATCAGTCTTCTTATGCAAGTGCATTTAACAGCACTCAGAAGATTGTGCAAGACAGAAAAATGATCCCTGGGGCCACTGGTTAGGCAGGGCTTTCAGGTTGTTCTTTACTCCTTTCATTCCTTACCTTAGTTCTTCTATCCTGAGGAAGAGTACAGGATGTAAATCTGTGGATCTGTCCTGCTGACAGCTTTATGAGACTGGAGGAGTGTATAGTCAGGAATAGGTTCTCTCGTCTCCCCTTTTCTTCTTCCTTTCCTGGTAGTGTACTTTTGTTTTGTGACCTTGATGTTCCAGCAGCAAGGCCACAGAAGAGGGCATATTTAGCGTAGTCTGTCTTTTTCTTCCCATTGATGGTCTGCTAGGCTCCACAGAAGTGGTTTGGGTTTGATCATAGAGCTTGGAGTATCAGTGTATCATGTGATTTGCCCCCTTTCCATTGGTGCAAGCAACTTTCAAGTGACAAATGATATTTAATTTTTAATGGAAGAGTGTGACTGTGATTCTAGCTACAAGTGACAGTCGGATTGGTATGACAGCAAGTTCAAATGATTGGCTTCAATTAATCTCTCACTCCCAGGTCGTTTGATGCTCCCACTGTTCTTGGACAGGTTTTAGCTGTTACTTGCATTTAGTTCCAGTGGGCCTCAATCTCGACTGGGCTTGCCTCCTATTAAAGAAAAAAATGGAAAAGAAATGTAAAAATTATGTGTGGAGTGGCATGTCATGCCAGTACTGATAATTTATGACAGTATTCAGGAGTCTAGCATGTTTTATTGTTGCCAGAGGCTCCCAAATGGACCAAGGCCGAAGTTATAGCTGCTTTTAACCATGTCTTCTGTGCACATCTTCTGTGTTTATTCAGTGTGCCAATTTTTATGCATAAAAAATAAATAATGTTATGTGTTGTCAGGTGCAATACCACCATAAAGATCAGGGGCAGGATGTGTCAACATGACATGACTTTTCTGTCAATTTCAATTTCTGTCATTGGTAGGACAAGAGAAATCTCTTTTGAGATTATGATATTGGTTTAAAGGCCTGATTCACCATCTATGGTGGCACCACTGCCACTGTTTCAGCTGTGTTATCAAAATACAATATCGTAGCACATTCATCGTCACAGCTTAACTTTTTATTCAAAATCAGTGGAAGTGGTCAAGGCTGAATAGTGTAGCACAAAAGTGACAGCAGTCTTAAAAGATGAACTGTCTGACTTCAGTAACTTTTACTTTTCCTAATGTAACTGAGGCACAATTACATTCCTTTGTTCCTTAATCCACTGCTCCATGAGTATCAAGTTTGCCACACTGTCTAGCAGATTAAATAAAAGGTTTTGGATGCCAGAGCGATGTTCAGGAGGCGCCTCAGGTGAGGAAAAGATACAGAACGTGAGCACTCTCACACACCTGTTGTTTAAATGCTCTGCATTCCAGTGACAGGAACTTGGCAACGGTTCTGCATTGATGGTCCTATCTATGAAATAGCTATGAAAGTTATGCTAAGCTAACCCAGGTGGTTGTGTGATTTCAGCACCTGATGTGTGCAGGCCTGTGGTGTCTGGTGGAAGGAGACACATCCTGTAAAACCAAACTGGATCCACCTTTGGATGGCACAGAGTGCGGCACTGATAAGGTAATAAGCCCCTATAGGCTAAGGGGTCCTTTGTTGTTTTTTTTTACACTGAAAGATGTCCCTGGATGCAAAAAAGATTGAGAATTCCTGATGTACAGGACATTGGGAATATTGTGAGTAATGTACTAATGATGTCGATGCTGGTAGTAACAGTGTTCCTCTTCATTTGTGTGTGTGTATGTTAGTGGTGCAGGGCTGGTGAGTGCGTCAGTAAGACCCCCATCCCTCAGCACATGGACGGAGACTGGAGTTCATGGAGCCAGTGGAGCATGTGCAGCCGAACCTGTGGTACCGGAGCTCGATTCAGGCAGAGGAAGTGTGATAACCCTCCGTAAGGCTTCTCAAGCACACACACACATACGCACACATAGACACAGAGAATGATAAAATACCAGTGTATGTGGGTTACCAATGTAAGTTACAGAGATATTGACAGAAGCAGCACAAGTGGTCTCTGTATTTATCTGTCCCAAAAATGTGGCATGATCTGTGTACCTATCTGCCCCAGTGAAGGAGGCATGGCTTCTGTACCTGTTTGTCCCAGCAGAGGAGGTGTGGTCTCTGTACCTACTTGTCCCAGTAAAGGAGGTGTGGTCTCTCTACCTGTCTACCCCAGTAAAGGAGGCATGGTCTCTGTACCTATTTGTCCCAATAGAGGAGGCGTGGTCTCTGTACCTGTCTGTCCCAGTGAAGGAGGTGTGGTCTCTGTACCTATTTGACCCATTAACAGAGATGTGGTCTCTGTACCTATTTGTCCCAGTAAAGGAGGTCTCTGTACCTGTCTGTCCCATTAAAGGAGGTGTGGTCGCTTTATCTGTTTGTCCCACTGAAGGAGGTGTGGTCGCTTTACCTGTCTGTCCCAGTAAAGGAGGAATGGTCTCTGTACCTGTCTGTCCCAGTAAAGGAGGCATGGTCTCTGTACCTATTTGTCCCAGTAAAGTCAGCGTGGTCTCTGTACCTGTCCGACCCACTAAAGGAGGCATAGTCTTTGTACCTATATGTCCCAGCAAAGGGGGCATGGTCTTTGTACCTATTTGTCCCAGTGAAGGAGGCATGGTCTCTGCACCTTCTTGTCCCAGTAAAGGAGGCATGGTTTCTGTGCCTCTCTGTCTTTGAGTCACAGTAAAGGAGGCAAGGCTTGCAACTTTGTAAAGTTTTTTTCCCTCCCAAAATAATATTAAGCTACTTGCACAAAACTATCACTCTGTATATTATACCAAATCGTATGAACCTTAATTGTATTATGTATAATTTCCACCCTACACTACATAATTTCACCCGCTACAGCTTAATGCAAAATCCCACAACTAGCACACTATAAACAAAGCAGTTATTTCAACTGAATTACAGGTTCTTCTTGAACACACCCTCATCCTGCAGTCCACAATCACCCTCTAAATCATGTTTAATTTCTTCACTACTGCTCTCTCAGGACAGTCACAGTCACAACTCACTCCAAACCTGAACTGCTTAATGGCTTTGTTTGGATTCTGGCAGAAATTGAATTCCCTTATTACGCTGCTGATGGTTTTGACACTTTGAGAGTTAATTCACAATGGCAGTCAGCCTGCTGGAGTCTGTGTGTTTGTGTGTGAGTGTGAGTGTGTGCATGTATGCGTGTGTGTTGGCATGAAAACTCAGGATGTAATAATTCCTTGGATGAGTAGAAAATCCTCTTGTTGCTCTTTGCCAGTACAGGATGCAGTGCTGTAACAAGAGGTGGTTCAGAGGGTTTAAGTACCGTATTTCTGGATTAGTAGCTTTTTTTGCATGTGCCATGACATAAAACAATATGATACTGTTTTTCTTACAAATATTAGAAGGAACTGATGAAGTGAAATCATGTTTGATTAGATACTTACATCCTTGGCATGACTAAGGTCCATGCAGCTATGTAGGTGAAAGGTCATCTATACACCTGCTGTCTGCCACTTTCTCAATGCTGTCTCATTAGTTACAATGTCTGCAACATTATTCCAACTTATACAATGAAGTGACTTAATTGCACCTCATACACACACTCCTTCACACACTCATTTACTCCCTTAATCTTTACACATTCATGTTAACATGCTGAAAATTTTCTCCTGGGAGTTCTCATAGGGATTTTCACTTGCAGTATTTGGTCGAGTGTGAAAATTGTTTTTCAACCAGGGTGCAGTCCTGGGAAATTGATCTCCGTTTCACCTGAAAACAAAAGTTTGGCCTTCGGGTTATATGTAAAAGTATCCTAATGCCTGATTTATGCTTAATCAGAAATGCTCCTGAGCCACCCAAAACAAATTTTGGACCTAGAATATTTTTTTTTCCAGAACAGTATCTTAGCTTTTCATCAACCAAGAAGGCCAGAGAGAGGGAAAATACAGACAAAAGCTATTCATCTTGAACAGCAAAAAAAAGAAAGACTTGGTTAGAAGTTTTAGAAACATTATAAACCTAAAGTTTATAAAGTTGATGGCCGCAATGAGAGTGCTGGAAGACTGAACGCTTAACCCAGGTCTCGACCCCGTCTGCAGCTATTCAGGCCTTCGGATTATGATCTAGTCTGCGGTTTTGTCTGTGTGTAAAGCGAGAGGAAGCCCTCGGGCCAGAAGAACGTGTTCCAACATGGCTGCAGTGGCTCAGAGACTAATTCACTTCTATGTGGTCCTGAAACAGACTGACAGAGTTATGAGCTTTTAAATAGAGGTCACTTCTTCTGGTAGTAGGCCATCACTCTAGAGTGCTACACATAACAGGAATGATCATCCAGATCACACAGTGTGTGGACCAGGTACTGACCTCAAATAATGTCCCTCAGGAAGCTCTATTGTACCGCATGACCACAGAGGTTTCTATTCAGTCCTTCCATTTCACCTAATGCCACAGTTTTTGGTATATCTCCATATCATGTATAGTATGTTTAAAGAGAAGCATTCTTTAGTTAAGGAGACTGCTGGAATATTTTTATAAAACAGACTTAATAAGATGATTGGTCTTAGCCTTTGTTATTTTATCAAATCAATGTAGAATCCCCATGTGTACCCTGCTTGACAAATCTTATAGCAGATTTTAAGGCATGGCCTGAGCCTGGAAATAATGTTATTCTTGATGAAGTCATTGTCTACATCAGGGGTTTTCAAACTTTTTAATTCCATGGACCCCCAAATATGATGATTCCTTGCAGGGGACCCCCTTGCCTAAAGTATAAAGGCTATGTATTTTAAGTAGGCTATAAACACGTAAACTAAAATTTTGTAATGTAAAGACATATGCACTTGATGCAAATCATCTTCAATGCGTTTGGCCACAAGAGCCTCACAGTGAAGCATACAGTGTGTGGCAACAGCGTCGGGAGCTTTCTCTTTGATCAGAGTCACGACGCCGCTGCGCTTACCGGTCATAGCGGCAGCACCGTCAGTACCCACTCCAACACAGCGAGACCAGTCTATTGAATTGTCCGTCATGAATTGATCCATCATATTAAAGATGTCCTGCCCCATGGTTCTGCCTTCAAGGGGTTTACAAAAGAGAAGTTCCTCGATAAATTTGCGCTTACCGAGGAAACGTATATAGACCATTAGTTGTGCTTGATTCGCTACATCAGTACTTTCATCCAACTGCAGCGCAAAGTATTCACTGGCTTGCAGTTGTTCTAAAAGTTGCGATGCAATATCATTGGCCATCTCACCTATGCGTCTGCTCACTGTATTGTCCGACAAAGGCACACAATCTACCTTTCGTGCTGCTTCCTCTCCAAATAACTCCCTGACGATGTCTTTAGTAACTGGTAATAATAATGTTTCGTCAACTGTGTGCGGCTTCTTATCACGCACAATGTGGAGGGATGCCAAATATGATGCTTTTAAACACCTCTCAGGGACTGATGCTTGCTGCCGAAAAATACTAGACTGCCAGGCCAAACACAGCTCCTGATGTTTGAAATAGTCAGTTGATTTTCCTACCTCATTGGGATGTTTCTGCTGTAGATGTCGTTTGAGCTTGGATGGTTTCATGCACTCGTTGGAGAGAATCTCTTGACAGAGAACACACTGCGATCTCTCTAACGCAATGTAAGATTTGTCATATTTTCTAGTTTTTGCCTTAGTGTCTGCCTTAGTTTCATCAGATTTACACGAACTGCTTGCAGGATCGAGATTCTTCAAAAATCTTTCCATCATTTGTAGAGCACGTGCACAGCCACTAATTGCTCCGTTCAAATTAGCCTACTGTAAAATGCAAAATGATAAAAGCGCAAAGTATTTTGGGATAAATACATTACAAGGATCCACTCATATAAATCACAAAACTATATATAGATTTGGTTATTAATAGCCTTAGGATAAAAAATAAATTATTAAGTAAATCATGTAGTTTTTTTTATTTCTGTCAAGTTTTTCGCGGACCCTCTAGCGCCCTCTTGCGGACCCCAGTTTGAAAACCCCTGGTCTACATTGTTATATCATAACATTAGGTAATAGTTAAATAATGGTGATAATAATAATAGTAATAGGAAAAATAAAATCAAATGTGTAAATTTTCCCCCTAAATGTAGTTGATCAGCAAGTAAGGTTTAGTGTCTGAAGTTTGTTTTTCTTTTTAATTGTGCACTAGAGCTATAACGCTAATGTAGCTAATAAATAATGAAAGTCTGTCACACTCAAAATCTTTGTAAATATCTTTCTCAGACTGCATTCATTTAGAGGAGCAGTTTGTAATTATCAGCGCGCTCTGATGCTTTGATGAGTCATCTTCATCCTCCCACTTGACTCCACCCCTTTTGTTAAAAGTACATCTGGCCAGGGGAAGGGGCAGAGCTTAGCAAAGTTAAAGGCGGAGCAAACATCAATGCTGAAAAAATATAAGCAGAAGCCTTACTTTCATTTTTTTTTTAAAAATAATATGATTTTATTACATATGATTTTAAGTATTACAAATGGCACCTTTAAGTGATCAATCCAAGCCCAGGCCCAAAGTTTGGAGATGAACCAGAAAGCTGGAAGTTACACAGATGATAATACTCTTCCACTCTGAATTTAAATATTTAAATATGGACTCTCTCTCTCTCTCTGCTCTTTTAAAGTGAATTACAAGGTTTCAGGCTTAAACATTGTTTTAGAATTATAATTGTTTTATAATGGAAATTTAACTATAAATAAAAACTATAACTATAAAAATAACTAAGAATCAAATACGCTACACTAGTAGAAGTGTTGTTTTAGAGGTGAGCAAACATTAAATGCAAACATGTGAAATGAAAATACCTGGTACATTAATTCTTTTTAATATTATTATACTCAATATATGACATATTATATAGAAATTAAAGTATTTTAAAGGAGTCACAAAGAGCAGAACTAAAGAAGGTGGTTTTAGCTCTTCATTCTTACACCCTCTATCATGAATCAAGAGGCAAAATCATAAATTGCCCCAGTATCAGTTCCAAATATTTATACCTACAAGGACGCCTGGAGCCGTTATGATTTCCCTGTGGAGTATGTCGGAATGAGTCTGAGTGGGGATATTCATCACACGAAGGCTTGATTTACAGCAACAAATACTGCTTCATGACACTTCTGTTTAGCTGATTTTATAAAAAAAAATAAGAATGAATTGAGTGCTTTCCTTTTCTTGAAATAGCAGGCCTTGTTCCAGCTCTATGAGGCAACATATCCTGGGATTCCTGCTGCTTAGAAATTAATGCTAACTGAATGGTCTTGTTCCAATTGACCTGACTTCTCCAAATCTGAGCCATTAGACGAGACAGATACCATCTGCATAACCTGCTGCTATATTTGACTCAGTAATAAACCTGTAATCTTCACTCTGACAAAAATTAATCATTTTCAATTTCTAATAAATGAGAAGCAAATTTAAAGGGGTTCCAGTGATGGAGGTGTGGCCTCTACCTGTCAGTCCTAGTGAAGAAGGCATGGCCTCTGTACCTGTCAGTCCCAGTAAAGTAGTTGTGGCCGGTGTGCCTGTCTTTTGCAGTGAAGGGGACATGACCTTTGCACCTTTTGGTCCCAGTGATGGAGGTGTGACCTCTGTACCTGTCATTCTCAGTAAAGGAGGTGTGGCCTATGTACCTGTCAGTCCCAGTAAAGGAGGTGTGGCCTATGTGCCTGTCAGTCCCAGTAAAGGAGGTGTGGCCTATGTGCCTGTCTTTTAGAGTGAAGGGGACATGGCCTCTGTTCCTGTCAGTCTCAGTGAAGAAGGTGTGGCCTCTGTACCTGTCAGTCCTAGTAAATGAGGTGTGGTCTCTATATCTGTCAGTCTCAGTGAAGGAGGTGTGGCCTCTGTACCTGTCAGTCCCAGTGAAGGTGGTGTGGTCTCTATACCTGTCAGTCTCAGTGAAGGAAGTGTGGCCTCTGTACCTGTCAGTCTCAGTGAAGGAGGTGTGGCCTCTGTACCTGTCAGTCCCAGTGAAGGCAGTGTGGTCTCTATACCTGTCAGTCTCAGTGAAGGAAGTGTGGCCTCTGTACCTGTCAGTCTCAATGAAGGAAGTGTGACCTCTGTGACCATTAGTCCCACTGAAGGAGATGTGGCCTCTGGGCCTGTCACTCTTAGTAAATTACGTGTGGTCTGTGTGTCCATTAGTCCCAATGAAGGAGGTGTGGCCCCTGTGACCTGTTAGTCCTAGTAAATGAGGTGTGGTCTCTCTGTCAGTTAGTCCAAGTGAAGAAGGTGTGTAGGCCCAATGTAGGAGGCAATGTAAGATTCAACCCTCCTCTTCTCTGCCTGCAGCTGACGCTCAACCACCCTATTATTGTAATATTACTCTATTACAACAGGCATCTGCTGTTATAAAGACTGCATTCGTCACTTTGGTGTTAAATGGACTTGAGACAACTGATATCATGATTCTGCATCTGTGTACTTCAGGTATGTCAGAGTTCCATAACAGTGATTGGCTTATGTAGGTGTCATGTAGCCTCATGAAAACTGGCCTAAGGGTAAATAGTTTGTTAAGAAGACTTAACACAAACACTCAGTCATTCAGGTGAGTGTGCACAGGTGTTAAGTAATTTTGTGTTGTGTCGTTGTAGACCCGGTCCTGGAGGGAAACAGTGTCTGGGGGGCAGTGTGGAGCACAAAGTGTGTGAGGGTCCTCCATGTGCCAAGGGCTCCCCTACATTCAGGGACCAGCAGTGCCAGTCTCATGAGCGCCAGGCAGGCAAGAAGAAGAGCCAGATGTGGACAGCTGTTGTAAATGACGGTGAGGTCTCACACATACACACACACACACACACACACACTCTGTCTTGCATAATATTCACTTGAATTTAGGCAATAGTATAAATTAGACTGTTACTCTGTTACAGACACTGATACAAAACAACATGCCACATAGTTTCCTTTAATACGTAGTGCTCACACACATATACGTGTCACTGTTTTTCATGTGTGATTGTTGGTTTGAGTCCCTCCCAGTGTCCAGGGACTGCTGTAGATTATATGTGTCAGACACAAGCTACAACTTTCCTCCTACTTTCATTATTTTTTCCGTATAACTAACCAAACAACACAAACATTGCATCACCTAAGGCCATAAGCCCATATAATATAAACCTTCATTTGTCAGGAATTTTATCTTGTATCTTGCATTGTATCTTTCATGTAAAGGAGGGTTAGAGAAACAATTTGGGACAAATCCATGGGCCAGAATAAATCTCATGTTTCAGGACTATCATGATTAAATGTTCTCGGATAATATCATTAACAACTGTTTACAGCTGGCACGCAACGAAGTCCCACAAATATGATGTCATGTGTCATTTATACTGTATATTACCTGCTGCTTTCTCTACTGGCACATGCAATAATCCTTCAGATTTGTCCAAAATAGCCCTTATGGTTTATTCCCATGAGATTTCCATTATCGTTCCCAACATTTAATTGCATCCCATAGTGTATTGCCATTGATTGAATGTGGGATTTTAATTGGGACCAGTCCACATTTTTTCCAATCTTCAGCTGTCCAGTTTCTTTGAGACAGTGCTCTATCAGATTCCTGTTCTTGGCTGACAGGAGTGGAGCTCAGTTCTGTCTTCTGCTGTTGTAGCTCATTTGCCTTCAGGTTTATTGTGCTATGCATTCTGAGTTGATTTCTGCTCACCACGGTTATAAAGAGTGGTATTTGAGCTACCGTAGTTGTAGTACTGTAGTGCTTATTTGAGTTACCTTCCTGTCAGCTTGAACCAGTCTGACCCTAACTGCTCTCATCAGCAAGTCATTTATATCCTTAGACCTGCCAGTCACTGGATGTTTCTTGTTTTTTGCACCATTCTGTGTAAACTCTTGTGGCTGTTGTACGTGAAACTCCCAAGAGATCAGCAGTATCTGAAATACTTAAACCAGCCAGTCTGGCACCAACAACCATGCCACAGTTAAAGTCACTGAGATCACATTTTTCCCCATTCTGATGTTTGATGTGAACATTAACTGAAACTCTTAACCTGTACCTGTAACCTTTCATGGAAGTCCTAGGGCTTTGTGTGGGTGTTATGTAAATTTTATGGGGGTGCCATGTGCACCAAAGACATTCTGGACTGTAGGTATCTTTTATGGAAGGCTTTGTGAGAGTACCATGAATTTTCATGGGGTCCCATATATACCCCATGGTTTCCTATGAATGTCCTACAACAGCTCATGGGGGAACCTTGTTTATCTTTTCAACTTTTACTGATAACCCATGAATTCCTGTAGGCATCCCATGGGGATTTTCTATAATCCTTATTCTGTCTTCAGAACTGAAGAAAAAGCTTAAACCCAAAAAAAGCTGCCAAACTAGTCTGCTTCCTCTTGAATGGAATGCAGGGGAAGTTACACTTTTCCTGTTGAAGCTTCAAAATATTGCAACTTGAAAATGATAAAGCTGTGAAACACACGTTTGGTAACTCCCACAACATACATCAGACTTTTGTTGTTATGTGAAAAGGACTCTAGCATTCTACAGAGGCTTTTTTATTTACATTTCTCAAATTATATTCATTTTTGCTTTAATGCTTTGCTCTGCAGCATGTTTAATCACATTTTGATCTGGCTGAATTTCACTGGAGGAAATTATTACAGCTGCCCACCAAATGTCAATTTTCACACGCGACCCAGGTTTCTCATAACAGGATGAGGAAGAAAATGTTTATTTAAAATGCCACTCCTTCTCACACACACACACACACACACACACACACACACACACACACACACACACACACACACACACACACACACTTACTTGTATTACTATCCTTGTGAGGACCTTCCACTGACATAAATATTAATGCAGCTAATTAATGCTGCTATAACTGAATCTAACCATAACCTCTGTAACCAAAAGAAAAGCTTTTTTAGTTTTTGTAAATAGACAGTTTTCCTTGTGGGGTCCTGGCAAAACTCTCCACAAGGTCACCCACTATTAGATATTCCTAACTTTGTGGGGACATTTTTCTCCACCAATATATAAAAACAAGCCCACACACACTTATGAGGTTCTTTTGATGGTCCCCAAGTTTGTCTGTATTATTTTTCCTCATCTTCTAAAGCCAAAATGAACCTGAGACCCCTAAATGCAGTCTCCTCTATTTACAACTGAGTCAGAATCCTCTGTGCACAGAGCTGAGCTGTTGAGGATTAACGGCTTTGCTTGAGGCAACAGTGGCCTTCTGGCAGTCTTGGGATTTGTACTCACAACCTTCTGGTCACTGTTCATCCTTTGTTGCCCCAGATTTAACGTACACGCCATTGCTGTCCTGTTCTGTTTTCTTATTTCTGTTATTTTATCAAACCTGCATATTAAAACCAACGGTCTGTATGTTCAAGAACCACTCACATCCATTACGCCTGTTTGGACATGCTTTCATCTTCTCCTCAGGAAAGCACATGAAATAAGACGAGTGCACCTGTCAGAGAGGCAGTCCCTGATTTTTTAAGTTCGCCCTCACATAACCAGTAGCCACAGCAGGTTGAGGTTCAAAACAATTCAGAATGAACAGATGGACTAAGCAGTAAAACCTCCCCTTGCTGCCACCAGTTTCATTTGGCAGTTGCTGTTCGTTTAGCAGTTTTGCAATTACAAATACAAACAAATGCAAATGAACAAGCTATGAGCTTAACTGAGGTAGTAAGAAAAATGTGGGATACCTTATTTGCCATTGCACTACTTTCAGCTGTTTTAGTCATTTTAGTTACAATTTACTATGTTTACTAAATGCTAGGTTTGACATTTTTGTACTTGAACTTGACTTAAGTTATAAATAAACTTGCTGGTTGCCCATTTAGCATAAAAGTGCAATTTAGGGCTGGGAAATATGACAGTGTAATATTGAGATATCACAATACATTTTTTGGTGATATTACAGGTATTGTAGTATTTTTTAAATAGCATTTGCAAACTCTAATTGGAAGCAGCTGATTTTATGTTACCATTTTATATTGAACCTTTAAGTGTAGTTTTTATTTATTAAAATTATTAGTTTCATCCTTTGCACTTTAAATTAGTTTATTTTTGTAGACATTGTAGACAAAATTATTTCATTGTTTTTTTAAAAAAAAAATTTAAATGCAACACTTCTCTTTTGCTGGCAGTTGGTATATGTATATCACAATATATCCTGTATCCTAGAAATGTATAGTGATAGGATATTTTGTCATAAATGCAAAGAATCTCAGAGGCAAAGCTTCCAGGCCCAGCAGATAAAATTGGGCTAGCCTATCTAACTTAAAATAAAACTCAGTTTTTGCCGTATTTGCTATTAACAAATGGCTTTAAGTGAGTTTTTTTTTACTTTTGTGGAACCAAAACCAATAGCATTACTAGTGGCCAGAAATAAAAAAATGCATAGAATGGTACGAAGTAAAAAATGGGCCTGACTTTGTTCTTGCCTAGACTGTAGATTCTTGGGCATTGGTCTCGATTGATCTTAGTTTCAAACGAGTTTTAAAAACAATGTTTGTGTTGTCTTTTCTTTTCGCATGCAGAAAGTTTGACACAGAGTAATTCCTTCTTCTAGGAAACACAGCCTACTCACTGGCACGATGTACAAATGAATCCAGCTAGTTGAAGCAAAGGCTTGTCCTTGAAAAGGATTTGTTGGTTTTCTGTGTGGATCTTGACTCTGTCTCACTTTCGTTTGGACTCAGTCTTGACTTGACTTGACAACCCCACTTAAGACTTGGCCAGTCCTGGTCTTGAACTTGTCTTGGATTTGACCATGGTGGTCTTGACTACAGTTCTACTCAGCCCTTCTCCATAAATACATGCCCATCTCTTCATATATTTAGTTCTAATGTTGTAAGTTATATACAGTGGGGTCCAAAAGTCTGAGACCGCATTGTAAATTTTTTTTTTTTTTTTTTTTTTTTCATTTAAAATTTGAAAAATTTTTAAAACTGGAAAGTTTTCATTTTTGAAAAATTTAAAACAAAGAAGGGAAATCTTCAATATATTGAATATATCAGTATTAAATGTTCCACATTATTTCTAGGTCACTATTTAAAATCCTCTCTACAAAAGGTCAGATTTTCCTTGAGTACCATTCTTTCATTTCAGATGATGGGATTGATCTAACATGGATTGTCACTATTTATACAAACTGTCATTAATGCCAAAGGGGGACATTCTAAATTAAGAAATCCTGAAATTCATGTAAAGATTCTACATTCTGCTCAAGTTATTGCTGATAATATAATTGGTAATACAAAATATTAATATTGTAATTGTAAAGAATGCAAAATAGATGCATTTTCAGTAGTGGTCGCAGATTTTGAACCCTACAGTATATAAATGATGATTGTATGTTTGTTTTCTCAGAGAAGCCGTGTGCGCTGTACTGTACGCCGGTGGGCAGGGATGCACCGGTGCTGATGGCTGAGCGTGTGTTAGACGGGACGCCTTGTGGACCCTACGAGAGTGACTTGTGTGTACACGGGAGGTGTCAGGTACTGTACTTTTTAGATTGTGTAAGATCGAGATTTCTTTTTTGTTTATTGTATTATGCATAATTTTATCTTTTTTATTTTACCAAATTAACCAATGGTTGATTATGTGATATATGAACATTACTGACATGCTATTTTGGTTTTATTACTCTTTGAAGCTCCTGCCAGTGCTAAACTGGTAGCAATAGGGTTCCTTACATTAGTGCAAAACCAAAGAAGCAAACCTAATCAAAACATATCTTGACTAAATGGCTTAATTTATAGAATTTGTTACAATTCTAAGTTTTTATGTTCATTTTTTAATGAACAATTCGTTTAACACTGCAACAATCAACATTAGCATTTTTTCTTTTGGTAGGAAATCCATTAATCTCAATTAAAACGGATTTCAGTGTGATAACTGTCATACAGCTGCACTCAAGATGCTCTATTTGTGATGATAAGAGGTTCAGTTAATCACTGCTGGCTTTTAAATAGGGCAGATACAATCACACAATCTCACACACACACACACACACACAGAGCTTTCTCTCTCCACAGCTGAATCCCTGCTGACTCAGTATTTGTGTGTGTGTGTGTGTGTGTGTGCGTGTGTGTTGTGTGTAAACTATCCTCCACTGATGCTTCATTTGTTAACAATGGATATGTTTGTCTCTGCCTGTCCAGTCAGGTTTGGCTGTAGTACAGCAATACTGAATTCTTGCATGCTTTCTGCTCCTCTCTCTCTCTCTCTCTCTCTCTCTCTCTCTTTCTCTCTGTCTCTCTCACATGCACGTGCACACCCACACACACACACACACATGCACACACACACACACACACACACACACATGCACACAGGCTTTCATCTGTTATCTGTTTCTCACTGTGTCATGTCTTCACTACATTCATAAAACTTGGTAGAGAGACTTAGAGGAAAAGAAAAGAGAGAGAAAAGAATCCTTAAGGGTGAAGATACAGACAGATGTTTTCAATGTAGCCAGTCCACATGCTGAGACAACACTCACTCACTTACTCACATACACACACACACATACACACACAATTAGGCACCACACACACACACACACACACACACACATACACCAAACACATGTTCTAGGTCAGACAGATGTGGAAGTACAAACAGTATTACATAGAGGACCATAGTATACAAATTATACTCATTTATATAAGGAATAAAACATAATGGTGCATGCTGTTGTAGGAAAATAATCAGTGATGGGGTGGTGTGATACAATTACCACTCCAAAGTTGAATATATGCCAATAATAGCACTCCCTATCATGTCTTGCTGGCAGAGAAGCAATTTGGTACTTTTACAGTGTTATATCAGGTAATATTAATGGATGTTTGGTAGCTAGCATTATTGTAAATAAGGACACACACACACACTTGCACACACACTTATAGGCACACAGACACAAGGTCACAGTTTCACAAGTCACAGGTTTAGTTGCAAACAAAAAGGTGCATAAACACTCATGATCATGGACAGTGTGCGCGCACACACACACACACACACACACACACACACACACACACAAGCACACACGGTTTTCTATCTTACTATCTCTTATCTCTTTTAATGATTACTGTAGCTAATTAATGCTATGCCTTCTCAAATCTAACCCTAACCTTAACCGCAGTAACCAAAAGGAAATATTTAGTTCTTAGGGTTTTTTTTTTTTTTTTTTTAAAAACTGCAGTTTTTGTTAAAACACTTAACCTTTGACATTTGACATTTAGCTCTACCAAAAGACATTCAGTCTACCAAAGGACAGTTAGCTCTATCAAGGGACATTTAGTCCATCAAAGGACATTTAGCTCTACCGAAAGGACGGTTAGTCTACCGAAAGGACATTTAGCTCTACCAAAGGATATTTAATCCATCAGAGGACATTTAGTCTACCAAAGGGCATTTAGCTGTAGCAATGAACATTTAGTCTGAATGACATTTATTCTACCAAAAGGACATTTAGCTCTACCAACAGATGTCTACCAAAGGACTTCTTTGGTCCTAAACACACACACACACACACACACACACAGTAAAGGTCACAGCCAGATTCAGTCACATAAACAAAAAGGTATAAGACACATGAACATGTGTTGGATTCTCTCTTTTTACTCTGACTGCACTTTCATGAAATTACTTCCAGATTCCAGTCAGTCACTAAGTAGCTTGCATCTCTCTCTCTTTCTCTCTCTCTCTCTCTCTCTCTCTCTCTCATGTTTAACACATTAGCACATGCGGAAAACCCCCTGTGAGGTCATTTCAAAGGCTCAGTCTCTAGTCTGTAGTCTGGGTGTGTTACAAATCCATCTGCACTCCCAGCTTAGGACTTTGTTCTTTAGTGCTTTAAAATGAGTGCACACTTCAGCTGCATCCTGCACTTTGGGCTGCTTTCTCTTTTTTCCTTCTCTGTCTGTTTCGATCCAGCTGATTCGCACACTTTGGAAATGTTGGATGTTTTACAGAAGGTTATACAACCACTTATGAGCCCTCTCTCTCTCTCTCTCTCTGTGTGTCTGTGTGTGTGTGTGTGTGTGTGTATCAGTGTGTTAGAGAGAACTGGGTTGAGCTCTTGTTTATAGTATCCCATTTCATTCATGATGTAAGAGATCGGAGATCATCTCTATAATCCCTATTAGCAATCCAATGACATGACGTTTATGACACATTTAAGCAATAACTGAAACTTTAGCAGAGAAGAGGGACCTTCACTGCACCTTTTTGTCATTATATGAAAATAAAGGGGCATCAGACTTTCAGGAACAACAGACTTTCACCTTATTGTTGTCTTTTGGTGGAGTAGAGAAAAAGTTCAAGCTGTCACAAACATATAGATTTGGAAACAGTCTTGAATCCGAAAGTGATCTCAAAAAGTATGACATCACCCCCATGCTTAAAAAGTTACACTGGCCCCCGTTTGTTTCCAAATACAGTAAAAAATACTTCTTTTGGTATTTAAGTACATCTGGAGGACTCTATCCTTTCCTGTAGGCTCTGCACCATATGAGACAGAACTTTGTCATGTGGCTGTCCCAATGACTGTATACAGTTCCCACTGAAATTATTGTAACAGCAAGGCCAACTCTATTGTTTTTGCTATACACTGAAGACATTTGAGTTTGAGATCAAAAGATGAATATGAGATGATAGATCAGAATTTCAGCTTTCATTTTCTGACATTTACATCTAGATGTGTTAATCAACTTAGAACATGGCACCTTTGGTGGCAGACTATCTAATTTTTTGGTGAGCAAAGGTATTGGAACAGATAGTCTTAAAGTAAATACAACTTGATATTTGGTTGTATATCCCTTGCTTGCAATAACTGCACCAAGCAGGTGACTCACTGACATCACCAAACTGTTGCGTTCTTCTTTCGTGTCACTTTTCCAGGCTTCTTTCAGTTGTTGTTTGTGTTGGGGCTTTCTCCTTTCGGTCTCCTCTTCAGGAGGTGAAATACATTGAATTGGCCAGTCTAAAACCTTCCACTTTTTTCCCCTGATGAAGTCCTTTGTTGTGTTGGCAGTGTATTTTGGGTCATTGTCTTGCTGCTTGATGAAGTTCCTCCCAATTAGATTGGATGCATTTCTCTGTAAATTGGCAGACAGAATGGATTCAGGATTCTGCTGCTACAATCATGAGTTACATCATCAATAAAGGTTAGTGAGCCCATTCCATAAGCAGCCATGCAAGCCCAAACCATGACACTAATACCACCGTGCTTGAATGATGAGCTCCTGTGTTTTGGATCATGAGCAGATCCTTGCTTTCTCCACACTTTGGCCTTTCCTTCACTTTGGTAGAGGTTCTTGGTTCCAGAACTTTTGTGGCTCATCTCTTTATTTACTTATGAATTCCAATCTGACCTTCTTCCCATAGTGCATCCTGGTGCCATCTCTTCCCCAGGTAAGCGACGCACACACACACCTGGCCATCCACATGATGTAAAAGAAAACGTGATTCATCAGACCAGGCCCCCTTCTTCCATTGCTCCATGGTCCAGTTCTGATGCTCACATGCCCATTGTAGGCGCCTCGGCAGTGGACAGGGGTCAGCATGGGCACTCTGACCTGTCTGGGCTACGCAGCCCTGTCTGTTCTGACACCTTTCTTTCATAGCCAGCATTAACCCTCCCTCCCCATGCACATCAGTGAGCCTTGGGCACCCATGACCCTGTTGCTGCTTTACCGGTCGTCCTTCCTTAGATCACTTTTGGTAGGTGCTAACCACTGCATACTGGTAACACACCACAAGACCTGCCGTTTTGGATATACTCTGACCCAGTTGTCTAGCCATCACAATTTGGCCCTTGTTAAAGTTGCTCAGATCCTTACGCTTGCACATTTTTTCTGCTTCCAACACATCAACTTAAAGAAGTATTCACTTGCTGCCTAATATATCCCACCCCTTGACAGGTGCCATTGTAACGAGATAAACAATGTTATTCACTTCACCTATGGCTGATCGGTGTACTGTCTCATTCATCTTTTGATCTCAAATCTAGATGTCTTCAGTGTATAGCAAAAACAAAAGAATTGACCTTGCTATTCCAGTACTTAGAAACTTAGTATATAACTTAGATGTTTGGCTCAGTCTCCGTCCACTAACATGGAAATGGACAGGGTTAAAAATGTATTGTACTCTTCCTCTCCATCTCCATGCCTGCACCTCCCTTACCCAATTTAAAACGCAATTCAAAACTGATCTTTTCCGCTTTGCTTTCCCACTCACCTAATGACTCCATGCATCTGCCTTACTGTGCCATCTACTTTTTAGTTTTCTTATCTGTTTATCCCATAATTACATAGACATGTCATTTACAAATTTCATAGACATATCTTTTTCTGGAAGATATTTAAAGAACAGAGATACAAATGCCAGCACTGTCAGAATGGTATTTTGAATTATGGCTCTGACAGTTCAGCTCAAGTTCAGAAACAAATAGTACATCTCCAAATCACATATTCATGTTAGTTTACATCCCTGATGTAGTGTACTGGGGTACTGTGGAAGGAACGTATATGCAAAATGCTATATTATTATATCGCAAAAGGTCAAAATCTCCAAAGCAAGCTATTTAAGAAATCTAAGAGGCCCAAGCAAGTAAGCAGGCAAGTAGCCAGTAATTATAGGTGCTGTATAAAAGCGCTGAAGGCTTGTTATTACAAACTGAGACAATAGCGAGACTTTGCAGTAACATGGTTTATATACATGCAGAGTAACGAGACCCAGGTGAGCTTAATTGACTGAGCTGGTGGATAGTAGACCAGAGAGCCGGGAAGTCTAGCCAGAGATACAGCTGGACTGAGAAGCAGCTGGGATTATAGGTTGTCCTGGATCATGTTCTTCAGATGTGAATTACTGAGTTAGATTGAATTTTTGACTATTTGACATGATCCTCGATTATTTCGTTGAAACTGTTGTCAGACTTGTTGCCAAGACAACAAATCTTGCTGCCAAGAAAACAAATGGAGTTCGCAGGGCTATCTTGTTCCTGCAGAAAATTTGACCAATCCCAGCCACCCCGCAATTATTATTTTTGTTTGTGCCTACTTACAATATTTTCTAATGAACCCAGTTAGTTCGATTAACTAAAATATAAAAAAATTAATAACTTAAATCACACCAACCTTGACCATGATAAAGCACTAATGCATCGCGTAGTACCGTGCTGCATCTAGGATGATCCCTTGTTGATCACGTGGCCTTTTTTGTCCCGCCACATCAAATGTGTCCGTCCACGTGAGGGTAAAAAACACCCATTCCCATGACTTTATTGTTGGGTTCCAGGGGACCCTTGTCTTGATGCACATCTTGACCTTAAGCTCAAGCTGGCTCAGGAGCAGACTTATTCACATTTTCACACACATGCAACACTGCCCCCTAGTGCATGCATTCACATTAGGCGCGATTATGTTTACAGGTGACAGCACATTTGCAGATTCACAGACGACGAAATATGAACTTCCCTTAAGTGTATAGTGCTTAAGGCTAATTCAGTTAATGTTGGTTAGCTAATAGTGAGGCAGCACTATATAATAATCATTAGGTCATATTTAAATATTGGTGTATGATCTACTATTACTCAACATGCAAATAGAACACAGTAACAAATTTTTTGACGGAGGCTCATTTGCATATTTCAGGCTTCTGAGATAAGTGTTTCAAAAGCCAGTATCGCAGTAAGGATTAACAATGTATTGTTCTTCTGTATTGGTTACTATTGCGAGAACTGCTACTCACTGCTACTCGCTGCTACTCAGTAGTCACTCTGTTTACCTCACTAGCGTGAACATAGTGTCAGAATGCTAATTCTACCATTCTAAATGTTTTGTAATCGAACGTTTATTTTGCTTCAGAAAATCGGCTGTGACGGTATTATCGGCTCCTCAGCCAAAGAGGACCGCTGTGGAGTGTGTAACGGAGATGGCAAGTCCTGCAAAATTGTCAAAGGAGACTTCAATCACAGCAGTGGCATGGGTAAGAGGCATACAATGGCATAATACAGGTTATACGGCAATGATTCTTTCTTATATCAGTTGATATGAGTGTATGGTGTTGTCATTTGTGACATCTTTTTGTCTGATGTCTGTTGTCTGATCTCTTTTTTAGTTGGCATTAGTTTGCACACGAGACTTGAAAGATGTTGGAATTGGTTGTCTGCATCTGTTGATGTTTGTGTGTGTGTGTGTGTGTGTGTGTGTGTGTGTATGTGTGTGTGCATGGTTTCCCTTGCATTCCGAGATATCTGTATTTATACATAGTTAAAGTGTTTCTGTGTCTTTCTCTCTGGCAGCTGCTGAACCCACATGACCTTCCAGCAGAGTTAAACAGAAAGATGTCCTTACTGCCAATCTCACTTGCTTTTCAAAAAAAGTGTCCAGAAGCCTAAAGGCAAACCTAAAGGCTTCAAGTCCTTTTTAGTAAACACAAGAAACAAAGCAACTGTTTTCAATTGCATCATTTAGGCTACTCGCTTAGGCTATAACAACCCAGGAGCAGTCAGCCTGAATGCAAATGTGAAAAACAAATCACTTGAATGGGAAAGGACGTGGGAATGCATAAAAGGAATTCACTTCTGGTAGCAGTCTGGTAGAAATTAGCTTCATGCCGAGTTCATCTAGGGGAAATTTAACCCAGCAAAATCACCAATCTTGAAAGCATGAGCGACTAGAAAACAGAAAGACTGTGGTCTCTTTTTTCTTAATGAAATCTCAAATGGAGGAACTGCTAATTAAATAGCTGTGTGCTTTAATCTTTATTTATATAGTCGTTTCCGCCCTCATGAGAGTCAAAAGCCCCTTTTCTTCAGGACTCCATCCGTTGACATGTCTGAATTCATTCCCTATGCACAATATAATGTATTTAGGTGTCAGCTAGTTTGTGGTGTAGGCTGTATTCTCACTGGACAAATTATATTCCAAAAGTAGTTCATTACATTATTACACAGAGTGCACCATGAATCCAGTGTAAAACTAATCAGGGATTGACAAATCACTACCTAGGGCACCTGGGGTAGATTTTGTTTTTTTGTTTGTTTGTAGTTGCCCATCAAACAAGTAGGCTCAGCAACCTGGAAAAAAAAATACTTTCTAGATATTTTTTGCAGAACTAAAGTTTTTATTTGTCATACAGCTATGTTTAAACTTAATGGGCTTCATGAAGATGCTGTAACTATAGCATAGGGCTATAGTTAGCCGAGATCACGCCAACACAGTCTTAAGGGCCAAGACTGAATCAAGACTGAAAACCATCAAAAACCTTGCTATTAGCTAACTATCTTGGGCCAATCCTTTACTTCAGCTATTTGGCCTAAGTTGTGTATTGCCCCAGCAATGTTTTCTAGAAGAAGAAATTACTTCTTGTCAAACTTGCCAGCCAAACTTGTCAAACTGATTTTTACATGCTCTTGGTTGAGAACAAGACCATATTTAGCAAGACCAATGTCCAAGGCCCTAGACAAGTACACCTACAGATGCCAATAATCTGAGACAAATCCAAGACAATTCAGAAAACATCTCAAGACTACATGATGTCATATAACGCTTCTGCTTACTAGATGCAGTCATTTTGTGGTTAAACATATTTAGAGAAAGTAAAGATGCTAGCTAGACTCAGATGAGGACCGAACACGACATCACGTAGCCAACTTATTGGCCCAATTGGAAACCTCGTTAGAAAAGTATAATATATTTGTTTGTTTCCTTTAGTCTGGAATAATGCACTTACCTGCATAGCTAGCTTGCCGTATGTTATTATATTATGTTAGCTACAATTTTTTTTAATAGTTAGTTAGATTTCTGGGACCATATGACTGGGCAGCATGTTTAATGGTTTTACAGTGGTCTGGGTTTGCCAGCTAATTTCTAATGTTCAGTTTGTTCATGTGACAGCGGGTCACAATGACATGTTTCTGGTGCACTCTCAATTATACCTTATTGCTGCCTACTATATAGTGAACATTGTATTGCAAATAGTGAACAAGTGAGTGAGAGATTTCAGACACAGCTTGTTTCAGCAGTAGAGTAACAGTCAATTGGTAACTGATTAAATGTGAGATTTCTGGGCTGGCCCACTTGGTGGTCTGGCAAAAATAATAAAAGAATCTTAAAAACAAATCTGAAAAAAAAAAAATTTACATTCACTTAAAAGGCATTAGATCTGTTTTTTGCATCGTAGTATCCCATTCCTGTGGTACAGAATCATAAATCCTTCATTCACTATACAACTATTTGGCACCCAGCTGTGTGAAATTTACTAAATCCCACACAGATCTTCATAAATCAGCACCGTTGCCATTTCAGCAATAAAACAGGTGCCAACTGGTGTTGTACCAAAACATGGACTCATTTCTGTGCTCTCCTTTTTTTCAGTGCCTCTTTTTCCAACACCAAAATGATCATTCTGTCTTAGCAAGTCCCAGAGTGCCAGGTGTTATCCCGTCTGTCTACATATATACAGTTAACTCCAGAATTATTGGCACCTTTGATAATGATGGGTAAAAGAGATTATGAAAAATGTCTTTGTTGTTAATAAGCTTATAACATAGGATTAATGTATATTTATTATTTCTACAGACCATGCTATATCTGAGCAAGGAAGAACAAATCCATATAATTCTAGTCAATTTGAAAGCGTAGGTATATGCAGAGAAATTAAGGCATGTGGCATCAACATTTGCGTCAGCACATTATTGAGGCATGTTACACCATTACTCCTGACATCATTAACTGTGTCTTTATTGACTGGATATTATGTCTAAATTTGTGTATTGAGAAAAATGGTGGACATATTGAGCAAGTTCTGTAAATAAAAGCTTTTGCTCTGCTGGTTTTTATTTTTCTCCTAGGATGCTGGACTTACGGGACACATTCTCAAGGGTGGCAATAATTCTAGCATTGCTCTGAGAGAAGAAAGGTCATGCTTCCCACCCAGAGAGCAATTATGCTTTCTATTCCCAGCCACAAATAGCTATGTCACTGTCAGGATTGGAGCTCATGAGGGTGTAATCTTAGATACCGGCACCATTTGTGAGCTCAAGCTTGTCTTTTAATGCAGTTTACCACATCACATCACAACAGGCTACTTTTAATTTATTTTTCATACATCAGATAATTGATCCCATTTCAAGTAATACACATTGCAGTGGTTTAGCGTGTGTGACTACAGACTGTGACAGTATAAGGGAAGAAAACTGCACAAACAGCAAATGCAGCAAATCTAATAAATGCATTGGAAAGCATAAATAAATACACAGTGTGCAATTTCTCTACAGAGCAGAAGAAGCATGTGGGGAAAACCAGCCATCTTGAAGTGTGTGAATCTGAAAATACTGAGTGCAAATTGTATGAAATTGTAAATCATAATAGTAGGAGGGTCGAAGAATGTGTGTATAAAATCATTCCCAGTTTCTCCCACTTGGCCACATTTGTAATGATTATGAGTCTTCAGGTATAACAGACATTCTCTTCCTGTACAAAGTAATTGAATGTCACACTTGATTACGAAAATGATTACAAAAAAATTGGGTAGCTCAATATTGCTGACCTCGGCAACTGAGCGTATTTGTCCTTTTCCCAGGTGCGAGTGTGTATTTGCTTGTGTCTGTGTGTTTCTGCACATCTGAGTCGTAAAAATCGGATTTTGAATGCCAGCATTTGAGCACAAGAAGAGATCACTGACCGTGTTCGGTTCTCTGTTCCCCAGTCACCCCTAGCCATTGTAAGAAGGTCTCTACGTGTGTGATGTCAAAATCCAGGGCTCTTCCCAAGTGTTTCTCATGTAAGACGCATGCTTGTGCATGGACGCGTGGGTGTGTGTTCGTGCATCCTTTCTGTGTGTAACCCAGACATATTGACCCATCACGTACATCCTCACTGGTGTCTTCTGGGAAAGGGAGCTAAAAGTCACTAGCGGCACTAAACCATAGTCTGATCCACTCTAACACAGTGTCACATGTTTCTTCTTTAGTTAGGAATGTCAATTGTTCCACTGAGTGAAACCCACTGCATGTCGTGATTTCAGCGTGTTTGTTGGATGCCAAACCTGATCTGAAATCAGCAGCTGTGTTTTCAAATATGTGCATAGGCATGTGCTGATATTTATTTATACAAAATAATAGTATGTAGCAAGCAGATGTGGGAATGAGGTGCAGGATGTGAGTGTGTGCTCAAAGCATGTTTATAAAGATCAGTCTGATATTCATAGTGACTAGACAGGCAATGGTGGGCAAGGCCTACAAGTTATAAATGTAATCCAGAGCTGAGCTGAGCAGGATAAGGTCCAAGAAACAAGCCTTATTAAGTAAGGAATAAACCATGATGAGGCTGGAGGTTATAGGAAAATAATCAACAGTGGGGTGGTGTGATGTGGCCTGATGCAAACTGGAGGTATTATCACCCCAAAGTTGATCATTTTCCAATAATAGTAATGTGTTTTATTTCTTTTATACCATAGCAACTTATTTATTTATTGTTTAGTAAATTATTTTTTTAGTTTATAAATAATTAGATTATTATTTAGTGTAAGACTCACACATTATATTTTTTAAGCATTTATAGCATACAACTCTGGAGATGACTTTAAGATATTATTACTAAACCAGCCATATCTAGTACCAGTCAAAACGTTGGACCCACTAGATTGAATATTAATGATTGAATATTGATTGAATATTGAATGTTATCATTTTCCTTATTATTACTGAAACAGTAAAAAATAGTAAAAATGAAGAAAACTCTTCTATGAGCAGGTGTGTCCAAATTTTTGACTGGTAGTGCCTGGTAGTTTGGTCAGTGACTACTTAAAAGTAAACTATATATAGACTTGAAAATACATTTTAGGATTCAACTGAGTTAAAATTTCATAAACAGATATTGTTATTGTGATATTTGATAATATCAGCACGTGCCTACATATACATGTGATAACTTGACCCGGTAACTTGGGTGTTGACTCAAAGGGTGTGGGATTTTAAGCACTTGCACAGTAATTTTTTTTTCTTCTGCATTCATCATTTTAAAACATAACTCTTAAAGTCACCGGAAACCTTACAAAAATTTTTTAATGATTAAAATTGACAGGACAAAGGCTGAATATTGTCTCTGCAGCAGATTTGCTGCAGTCTTTTAGTTGGAAAATCTGACACAATATTTAATATATGAAAGGCAAGTATTATTTTGTCAAAAAAAAAAAAAAAAGCTTATGATGAGCTAATATGGAAATGCAGCACAACATAAAGCATAAAGCAGTTTGGTCTTCATACCAGGTTTTGGGTGACTTTAAACTGAATGAGGTTAGTCACTTTCTCCAATATAAAATATATTAATTGGAGAAAAGTGATCAGCTCAAACTGTTCTGAGAGTGTGATCAGAAAGTTTGCTATCTTTAAAGTTCTCTCTAGCTGTCAGGATGGTGAAGTTGCTCTTTAGGTAGGTGGGTTTGTATGTGTATGTGTGTTTGGGTAAAGTGGTGCAAAGGGTGTGCTGAGCTCTCAGGTAATGGATTTTTTTCCACACAAAAGCGGTTTGTGGTGGGTAGCATAGCAGTAACCGCATGCTTTTGATTAACTGTGGTGTGAACACATTTGGTCTGGTCTGGAGCAGTAATGTGAAACAAAGCAGTTCTGTATGTGCACAATAGTGGATTTAGTTATAACAGCATTCATTCAGGAAATAATCAGGCCTATAACCCGTGCCACAAACCAAACCAGCAGAGAAGCTCATTAATAAACATTATTACAAAAAAAAACCAGTATATTCATACTGAATGGTCTGGCAAAAAATGCAATTTTGTACTTGTGCTAATGTAGTGGATCAGCCAAGACATGTTTATGTTTTCCTCTTTAATTTTGCACTGGAGCAATGACGGCTTATGTAGTTACAAAATTGAGGAAGTCTCACCCAAAATCATTTTGTAAAATAGCAGAGATAGTTCATGTATACATATTTACAAACTTAAGTTAAACATAGAATTATCATTGGCATAACTTACAGCTTTTTGGTACAGTTCCACCTACTGACTTTGGGAGGCTTAGTCTTATCTTATAGTCTTAATGGGATAATACAGTCCCATTTTTTAGCTTTGCTATTTTATAAAATTATTTAATTTAAAAAAAAAAATGTTATGTAGCTTAATACAAATACACATACCTTTATTTATTGTACAATGAGATTCAGTGTGCAGTTTCCCATCAAGCTGTTGCATACAAGATTAAATTAAAAAAATATTTAATGGGAAAATACATACAGTCAGGTCCATAAATATTGGGACAGTGACACAGTTTTGGTAATTTTGCCTCTGTACACCACCACAGTGGATTTGAAATGAAGCAGTCAAGATGTGACTGAAGCGTAGACTTTCAGCTTTAATTCAAGGGGTTTAACAAAAATATTGCATTAACTGTTTAGGAATTACAGCCATTTTTTACAGAGTTCCTCCATTTTCACAGGCTCAAAAGTAATGGGACAAACTAATATAATCATAAATATTAGGATTATTTTATTACTTGGAGGTAAATCCTTTGCAGTCAATGACTACCTGAAGTCTGGACCCCATGGACATCACCAAATGCTGAGTTTCCTCCCTTGAGATGATTTGCCAGGTCTTTACTGCAGCCATCTTCAGTTGCTGCTTGTTTGTGGGTCTTTCTGCCTTCAGATTTGTCTTCAGTAAGTGAAAAGCAGCTCAGTTGGGTTGAGGTCAGGTGACTGACTCGGCCATTTAAGAACATTTAATTTCCAAGCTCTTGGGCTGCTTTCACAGTATGTTTTGGGTTGTTATCCATCTGTACTGTGAAGCGCTGTCCTATCAGTTTTGCAGCATTTGACTGAATCTGAGCAGAAAGTATAGCTCTGTACACTTCAGAATTCATCCTGCTACTTCTATCAACAGTCACATCATCAATAAACCCCAGTGACCCAGTTCCATTGGCAGCCAAACATGCCCATGCCATAACGCTGCCTCCACATGTTTGACGGATGATGTGGTACACTTTGGATCATGAGCCCTTCCTTTCCTTCTCCATACTTTTCTCTTCCCATCATTCTGGTACAAGTTAATCTTGCATCAGAACTGGTCAGGCTTTTTTTAGAGGTTTTTTTAGCAAAGTCTAATCTGGCCTTTGTGTTCTTGAGTGTTACCAGTGGTTTGCATCTTGAGGTAAACCGTTTGTATTTACATTCATGAAGGTGGCTCTTGATTGTGGCTCTTGACTTTGACAATGATAGGCCTACCTCCTCCAGAGTGTTCCTGACTTGGCTAGATGTTGTGAAGGGGTTGTTCTTCAATAAGAAAATAATTCTGCAATCATCCACTTTAGTTGTTTTCTGTGGTCTCCCAGGCCTTTTGGTGTTGCTGAGGTTGCCAGTGCATTCCTTCTTTTTAAGAATGTACCAAATTGTTGATTTGGCCCTCCTAAAGTTTCTGCTATCTCTCTGATAGGTCTGTTTTGGTTTTTCAGCCTAATGATGGCCTCCTTCACTTGCATCAACACCTCTTTGGACGGCATATTGAGAGTTCCCATGAACAGCTACCAAATGCAAATTCAACATTTGGAATCACCTCCAGACCTTTTATCTCCTTAATTTATCATGATATAAGGAGGAAACAGGCCACAGCTGGCCATGGAACTGCTTATCAGTCAATTGTCCCATTACTTTTGAGCCTGTGAAAATGGAGGGACTCTGTAAAAAAATGGCTGTAATTCCTAAACGGTTAATGCAGTATTTTTCTTGAAGCCGTTGAATTAAAGCTGAAAGTCTACACTTCAGTCACATCTTGATTTCTTCATTTCAAATCCATTGTGGTGGTGTACAGAGGCAAAATTACCAAAACTGTGTCACTGTCCCAATATTTATGGACCTGACTGTATGTACAGAATAAATGTATAAGTAGTGTGCAAAAATATTTTGTGCAAAGTGTGATGGCATCAGGGTGATGTAGTGCAAATGAAACACAATATTTGCAGCCTGAAATGATGCCCTACTAAGTTTGGTATGCAATGATGATTGAAGTTTATGAAGATATCTCAGCACATATTTGTGGAAAGACAATAGTATGATACAAAACAAGCCTCATATCTCCAGTGTAAAATTACAGATTTAAAAAAAGGGGATTTGATCTAGCAGTCTCCTGATTTCTAGCATCCGTTCTGTCACCTCATCTTGATCTAACAGGGTCTCTTAAATCCTGCTCTCTACACTGACCCTTTGGGAACAGTTGAAGAGTGTAATGTATCATTGTCCAGGTATTTATCAGCTTCAGTTTCCCTTTCGCCACAAGGTCAGATTGGAATAACCCCATCAGCTTTCTGAAAGAAAGCTCTTCCTATGGCAATTACACCCAATCCAAAAAGAAGCAATCATTTCTTAGAGTACATTCTCTCTCCATATTTTCTTTTCACCATTTCTTGGCTAAGCCTGAGCAGATTCCTTTGAAGCGAAGCGTGTTGTTCTGGCTTTGTTTTATCATTACTGCCCAAACACAGTGTGGCACGGTCATGTTAGGTGGAGGAATGTGTGTGTATTTGTGTGTGCATATGAGAAATATTTTCTGGTATAAATCGGAGCTTCCCATCTCATCATTCTCTTATCCGGATCTTAATCTGACCTTTAACCTGCGTTCACACTAGAAAGTCACGAGTCACTTTGTCTTCTGTGGGAGTTTAGAAACTGCTACTGGTGTCACTTGTAGCACTATCCTTTCAAGCTTTTTTATTTTTTAAATAATCTTCCTAATATGTAGACAAAATATACACAGGGTACTGTATAATTTATCTATTTTACTATGTTGCATTTTGCATATAATAATATTTGTCAGGAAAAGATGAAACCATAGATATAAGAATAGATATAAGAAAAACCTTTTTGCCATAGGACTGGTAGAAGTAAGTCATTTGGATTTGGTGTTATCATGTCGTGACAGGAATTTAAACTTCACCTGTTGCTTTGTTGCGTCTTAGAGTGAACGGAGGGTTAGGGAAAGGCAGAGATATACCTTTTCAGTAAAATGTGAGCTAACGCCAAATCAGTATAAAGCCAGCCTGCTTAACACTTGCTGTAGCCAAAATCCAACCTGTTTCATTTCCTGCAACCTTGTGTTCGCACACTAGTTAGCATAGAGACTGTAAGAGATGGTTAGCTCCGATTGGCCTGGAAATGACCACTACATTATTGTTTAACATCTGTGCACATGTGTATGCACACACTCACCTCAACTTCACCTTAACCCACACAACTTTTAGTAGGGTCCAAATTCTAAGTCCACTATCAATATTTAATATCAATATTTAATATCTAAGGAGAGTTTTACTACCTTATACTTGACATTGAAATTTATCTGAATAATATACTGTTCTCACATTGTTTGATCACTTTGTTTTTTATGTAATGGTAACACATAAGCCTTCTAACACACAGTGTTGATTGTCATCATCTCTTAACACATAACATGTACTGTTGTGTTGTGTTAGTCCTCCATGCCTTATCATTGTCATCCCTACAGCTTTCAGTTTTTCAGTTTTAGTAATTTTTTAAATGATGACAGGAACACCATTTTTGGTAGTGGACTTTTGGACCCTACTATATCACGTTCTGAAATCTGCTCTCCTGCTTTCTCTCTCTCTCTCTCTTCCCTGAAGGTTATATTGAGGCGGCCATCATTCCTGTAGGAGCACGGCGAATTAAAGTTGTGGAGGACCGGCCATCACACAGCTTCCTGGGTAAGTACTTGTGTCTCTGTAATAAAGAACAGACACCCACCCTGCCCTTTAGGCTCACAGTGGGGGGAAACCCCGTCAAAAGAGATGAAGCCATGAGTTTCACTGTTTCTCTGTGACGGATGACTTCATTGATCTGCTGCTCATCATCTCTCTGTGACACACACAGCGATGACAGGCTTCCTGTCAGTCACAGTGAAGTAGGTGTGTCCTCTGTGCCTGTCATACAAAGTGAAGGAGGTGTGGCCTCTGTGTCTGTCATACAAAGTGAAGGAGGTGTGGCTTCTGTGTCTGTCATACAAAGTGAAGGAGGTGTGGCTTCTGTGTCTGTCATACAAAGTGAAGGAGGTGCGGCCTCTGTGTCTGTCATACAGAGTGAAGGAGGTGTGGCTTCTGTGTCCGTCATACAATGTGAAGAAGGTGTGGCCCATGTGCCTGTCATAAAAATGAAGGACATGTGTCCTCTCTGCCTGTCATACAAAGTGAAGGAGGTGTGGCCTCCGTGCCTGTCATACAGAGTGAAAAAGACATAACCTCTCTGTCTGTCATACAATGTGAAGGAGGTGTGGCCTATGTACCTGTCATACAAAATATAGGAGGTGTGTCCTCTTTGTCTGTCATACAACATGAAGGAGGTGTGGCCTCTGTGTCTGTAATACACAGTGATGGAGGTGTGGCCTCTGTGCCTGTCATACAGAGTGAAAAAGACCTGACCTCTGTGTGTCATACAACGTGAAGGAGGTGTGGCCTATGTACCTGTCATACAAAATATAGGAGGTGTGTCCTCTTTGTCTGTCATACAACATGAAGGAGGTGTGGCCTCTGTGTCTATAATACACAGTGATGGAGGTGTGGCCTCTGTGCCTGTAATACAGAGTGAAAAAAACATGACCTTTGTGCCCATGATATGAAGTGAAGAAGGCATGGCCTCTGTGCCTGTCATGCAAATTGAAGAGGCCATTGACTTTGTGCCTGCTAGTACAAGTGAAGAGGGCGTGGCCTCTGTGTCTGTCATACAAAGTGAAGAAAGCTTCCCTCTTCTCAAAGCTTACACTTTTAGAAGCTCATTGTATTATATCAGATAAGCCTTACGTTGTATTAAAGCAAAATGTCGGCTGCTTTAATTGCAAGTACACCCAGCTTGCAGCAGTAATCACACGTCTAGTGGAGTCTGATTTTCTGTATCTCTTTCTTCAGTATATCTTGAAAAATAATCAAAATATTTTAAAGGTTCATGCTTGTAGAGGCCCTCTACCTGACCTGATATTTCAGTTCACTTGTACATATAAGAAAACCTGACAGCTATATAACTTAAAGAAGGTTTTTAAGCTTGACTAATCTGGAAAAGTTGCGATGTGTATAAAGAGAATTTATGATAAAAATGTGATGGAAACAGATAGTTTGGAATAAATAACTGAATGACTGAATCTTGTTGCACTGGTTCAGTTGATGAAAACACACAGGGATTCCTATTTTGCCTTGCCAACTTTTCGAAAGTTTTCTTATAATTTTGCAAAACATTTCTTAAGATATCGACAGAGTTGTATTTAGAGTCAGGATTGTGTTATATCTGGAAACACCTAAAAAAAAACATTACTATTGTTTTGGTCACTTACCAGCTACCTGAACATTCCCGTTAGTTCAGTTTAACATTTAAACACACATTGCCATCATTCTTCACAAGAAGGGCCCTTGTGACCACCAGTTGCAAAACCGTCATGAAGCATCAATGATTACAGTAACTATCAGGCGCTTTTCTTTGTATTCAATCTTCAGTAGTCACATATGCTGATGGTGTGCATGACCGAAATTGATTTTGGTCTCAAGTGAAGACAACACATGACCAATTCTAGTAGTCCTAATGATGCTTGATGGCACTCAGGAGCTGTGTCCTGGCAAATTTTCACTGCTCCAGAAATGTTTATTATGGGTGTAGCTCTGCTCAATGTTATTTTAACTGCTTATATATTTTTATATCCATTGCCTTACCTGTGCAGGTCAACAATGATGTGTATCTTTTGTGCTGAACAATCTTTGGTTTTCCATATGGGAGTGGATGACAGGGATTTTACATAGACTAAAAGGAAAAAGGAAATGTTTAAAGGAAAAGTTCTTAGAGGCTGACAGCATTTTCCATTTATTTTAGTTCTTCTTTAGGGGTGTCAATAATTTGGGACATACGTTTTTGAGAGAAAATATTATTATTTAAAAAAAAAAAGAAGTTTCTTTTTTTGGACTAGAATTGTACAAGAACTGTACTTCATCCTTAACAATCAACAGTTTTATAAAGGTAAAAAAATAGCTATGAATTCAATGTCTGACTTAATTAAGCCTTATAGTTGAGCATCAGTTTTCTAATATTGCAGCTGTAACGGTTTATACGAGCCACATGAGTGCATGCAGTTAACCCATATTCCCTGTTGACCATTTCAGCGTTGAAAGACTCGAGCAAGAGATCCATAAACAGCGACTGGAAAATTGAGCTGCCGGGGGAGTTTGAGCTCGCCGGTACCACGGTTCGCTATGTTCGCAGAGGATTATGGGAAAAGATGTCTGCCAAGGGGCCCACTAAGACTCCTCTCCACCTCATGGTAAATAAATTAGGCCTCACTCTACAGCCCAGGGGAACAACTCTTCTTTTTTATCTGGCCAACCTTCTTTAACACAGTTGTTTACCCATTTTATTCAAGGAAGCTGCGTTGAACGTCAAGTTCTTTTTATTTACGATTGTAGCTGTGTTTCAGTGTTTTATGAAACGGAGCTTCCTTTGGTTGCTTGTTTTTCTAAAAGCTTTTAAACCTTTTTAAGCTATTTTTATCAAGCATGGTAGACTAGTTTTCCACGAACCAAGAGGCTTGTGTTCATGAGAAAAATGTACCACTTTTATTTGGAAATTCTACTTAATCCAGAATAAACACATTGAATTATAGGGAAATAGCACATTATTAACAAGTAACCCTTGTTTTGATTGACAGTGGACCAGCTTTTCTTTTCTTCTGTGTCAGATACCAAGATCACATCATCATGACATTATACAAATAGCTAAGCATTTTACATTTTATTGAGACACTGGATGAAAAATGATCATCTTTATACGTGGATTCAGTTAGGTTCTGCCTTAAAGCTCATTAGGAACAATCAAGATACAATCTATCTTGCAACAGATCTGCACCCTACAGTCAAGAGAGCCAGAAAAGCCTGAAAGACACTTTGGACTGCCATATTTAGCGTAATAAAGAAATCATGCGGGCTTTATTGGGTGCCAGACTCCACACAGCTCCCTCAGGTCACGCTTAACTTCAAATGTTTCAAGGGGTTTTTCGATCCTCTTTGGAATATTTTAGCTAAATAGCAGAGGAGATTAAGAGGCTCTCAGAGGGGCTTTGGTGCAGGTTGCTCTGACCTGAAATGAGTGAGTTGATGTAATCCACTTTGGAGCTGTAGGTGTTGTGTTTTAAATGGAAAAGTGTCACGCACTTGCACAGCACACTTTTAATTTCACATACTTATTACTAATCAGCACCTGTGAACAGCTCATCATACATTATGAAAAATACGTGTCTAGTGCTTTTAACTTGCACAAATGCTAAAATCTTGTTTTGCCTATGACCAATAATTTACACTTTATAAGAATTTTTCACTAGCATGAGATAAAGAGCATGATTTGTACTTGCACAAGAGTATGTTTTTAATGAGGCTTTATTAAAGACATATGCTCTGAATAAGGGGTATCTGCTACAGTCATGGGAAGAAGAAAGTAAACCCTCCTTCAATTCTATGTTTTGATAAATTGATAATTGATGTTTTTGGTTTGTTTGCTATTTGGTTTGTTTTCAAACTGCACATAATTGGATGAACCATAAAGGAAAACCATTTGGCTGAGGGGTGTGTACGGTTGAAAACATACTCGTAAATGGTCAGAAATACGGTGATAGAAAAAGTTAAACAAACCTTTTCCAAGTGTGTGTCTACAGTTCACAAGAAACCTGACCCAAACCACCTTGCTCAGATGCTCTCAGACCATTTTGGTCCACACCCATGTGCGATTGCCATGTACTTATCTGCACAAAGGAACGGCACCAAAAGGAGTAATGCACCAAAGTTTGAGCTAAACATACAACACTGTTTCTGCATATGCGAAACCTTGACTAGTTGACAAAACTACTAATTTTAGTCAAATAAACCAAATTCCCAAAGAGTACATGCATTGATGTTCCTTGTATTAATTCCCTTTTCAATGTTGCACCAGCTTGCTTTACTAATACACACTGCCGTGAGTGAGAGCCTTTCTTATTTTCCTGAATTTTCTCTAGGTCCTTCTGAGGCATATTTATTAATATTACTCTATTGAACACTTTTATTACGTTGCATAAAATTAATAAAAGTAAATAACTGTACACTTGAGTGACTCTGGTCAGATGCCATCAGGTATGCTAGTCCTAGCTATCAAGCATTAAATTACATTAAATTAAATGAGTTATGAGAATTCTTTATTTATGTATTAACTGACAAAAAGTCAATTAAATTTCATGATAGATGAAATCATCCTCTAGATCTTTGCTTTAGTGGATTTTAGCAGGAAGAACACAAGAAATAAAGAGCCATGTTCACACACCTGGCCCCTATGTTCACAAGCCATTAGCCTCCTCAGTGCAGACTGCTGGCTTTGAAAACACTCCCCTCAGATTGAAGAGGAGATTATTGCTCTTGCTTGTGTTGTTCGCCGCTAGCCAGAGTCTAGTGCCATTACTTCGACATGATTACAGAGAATGGATGAGTGCACTTCCACTCTTCCTCTTGGCAATGACTTGGCCAGTCCGTGTCGAGCTGCTCAGTCACAACCTATTGGAGTCTGTTTACTCCTCGGAGTCTGTCCCTTGATGAACTGGTGTCTTTTCATATTAAATTTAAGCAAAGCAGAGGCTGTTTAAAGAGAAGGTTCTCTGAGTTTGCACTCTAAGCTTATGAGTGCATTCTGGGTTTTTTTCTGGGATGGTGCAAATATATTTGTGAAGTGAGTATATTGGAATAGAGCTGAATATGTATTTGCCATCTCAAGAAATCTTATTGTCCTTTTTCTCACTCAAAAAGAAAGTACAAGGGAGTAGGCCACTTTACTCAGCAGTTAAGATTCAATACTTAAGAAAAGTAGATTGTGAATTTAAATCCCAGGGCTGCCAGAGGTCCCTTGAATAAGGCCTTTAGTTTGTAATCAGTTAAATTCAATTCAGATACCTGAGATGACATGAAGAAGAAACCTTGGGAGGAGCCAGACTCAAGAGGGAACTCATCCTCTTCTGGGTGACAGGATATAAATACCGGATAATGGGATTATTAATCATTAAAGTATAGTAGAAAAAAAGTGCATTGAATGGATGCCTAACTAAATTAATAGGTTTTCAACCTAGACTTAAAGATTAAGACTAGGTCTGAGACCGGGACACTAACAGGGAGGCAATTCCAAAGCTGGGGGGGGTGGGGGTTGTAGGAAAATGTTCAGAATATGAAAAGTACAGAATATGATAATGTACCTGCACCTATTGTTTGAAGCAGGCAGGCTGGATCATAATAGACCAAAAGTTTGCTCAGGTACAGCGGGGCGAGATTCATTCAGTGCTTTATAGGTCATTGCATTTACATTTGCATTTATGGCATTTGGCAGATGCCTTTATCCAGAGCGACTTACGACTTACAGAAGTGCTTTGAAGTCTCTATGAATAAATACATCTTGATACTGGTTCACAAGGTCACGGACTAAGAGTACTATCAGTCTGAAAAAACATGTTGGGGAGGTCATATAGTATGAAAACACACAGACAACAAAATCTTTATTTATTTATTTTTCAAATAACAAAGTGTTAATTTAAGTTCTCCATGAAGAGGTAGTTCTTTAGTTGTCATTTAAAGCTGATCCAGTGACTCATCTGTTCGGACATCTAGGGGAAGTTTGTTCTAACACCTAGGTGCCAGAACAGAGAAGAGCCTTGATGCATGACTTCCATGTACCCTGAGAGATGGTGGGTCCAGTCTAGCAGTGCTAGAGGTTTGGAGGGAGCGTGGCGCAGTTTGGGGTATGATGAGTGCTTTAAGCTAGGTTGCTTGCTGGTCCACCCTGTAATATATTCTGTAAGTTGCTTTAGATGAAAGCATCAGTCAAATCAGGTGAATGTAAATGCATCCATTGTCTAATGTCTCTTACACATTCCTCGACTTTATTAAGCTGGTGTCTGTCATCTGCTAATACCATGTTTACAAATGGTTGTAATTTGGAGGTAGTATATATAATGAAAAAAGCAGTGGCCTTAGAGCAGAGCCTTATGGAACATTATTTTGTAAGCATAGAGAAGTCACTAATCTCCTCTTCTCACAAGCAAAAGTATTACTAATGAAGGAAGAATAATAGCTAAACATAGATGGTGAATTATTGAAGATGTTACCTACATTTAAAAATGCTTCGTTATGGATTTTGGGGTGATCTGATGAGAATCTTACATGTTTGATGTCTTTAAAAACAGTTCTGTTCACCATTGCCAGTTCTAGGACTATCATGTGGTCATAGCAACAGGTCATTTACTATTAACCTACTGGCCCAAAAGTAAACGCATTGCTGGAGCAATATATGTATATATGGTAGTCGGCATTCAGAGGGGAAAAAAACTTTTATGGAATCCATTATTAAAAGCTATCATGTGCTCCTTTTACTATTTTAGGCAGTCAACTTACAACTGTCTAATGATAGAAATTTCCAGTTGTCAGCATTTCCTGTTTTTCCCATCGTCCTCACTCAATCAATCTCTTGTTGCATTGATTTCATCGCCGTATTCCTCTACCTCTGATCCTCATTATAGGTTCTCCTGTTCCACGATCAGACATACGGGATCCACTATGAGTACACAGTGTCTCTGAACCAGTCTCAGGAGAGCAGCACAGAGACGCCCAGAGAACCTGAGCACCTCTACCTGTGGACTCACAGCAGCTGGGAGGACTGCAGCGTGCATTGTGGAGGAGGTACAAGCTAATAACAATAATCAAAATGTATCTAGAATTACATTTTTACAATTAAAAGCAAATCAGTGTCTGAGTTGGAAATAGTATGCAAAATATGCATATTTCATGTATATACAGTACTGTGCAAAAGTCTTAAGCAGTTTTTTTTAGTACAAACTTTGTTATAGATTTTTATTTTATGACTTCTACATTATTGATTCAGTACAAAAACATTTTAGATTTCCAAACATTAGTTTTCCAGCACAAAATTAAATGTTACAGAAAAATGTTTGTATGTCAGTAAAGAAAGCAGCATATTACATAAAAGACCACTTTTCAGAAAAAAAAAACATAATGAAGGCTGCTGGGTTTTGCTGCAAAAATAAGAAGCAAGTGTGACAGTCAAAGACTCCAGAAGAACTGTGGCTGGTTCGGCAAGATGCTCAATAACACTTACCAGCTAATTTCCTTATAAAACTGCACAAATTGTACCTGAGACTACTAATTTTTTTTAAAGCGATGGATCATCACACCAAATATTGACTTTGTTTCATTTATTACTGTTTACTGCACTTTATAGTATTTTTTAATTGCAGAAACATTTAATTTCATTATTTTTGAAGGCACCTTTGCTCTACAGTATTTCTTTGCATGTGCCTAAGACTTTTGCACAGTACTATATATATATATATATATATATATATATATATATATATATATATAGTTGATGTGTTGGAAGCAGGGAAAATGGGCAAGCGTAAAGATCTGAGCAACTTTGACAAGGCCCAAGTTGTGATGGCTAGATGACTGGGTCAATACATCTCCAAAACTGCAGGTCTTGTGGGTTTTCCCAGTATGTAGTGGTTAGTACCTACGAAAAGTGGTCCAAGGAAGGACAACTGGTGAACCAGCGACAGGGTCGTGGACGCCCATGGCTCACTGATTTGTGTGGGAGCGAATTCTAGCCTGTGTGGTCTGATCCCACAGAAGAGCTAGTGTAGAACAAATTGCTGAAAAAAGGTTAATGCTGGCTATGATGGAAGGGCGTCAGAACACATAGTGCATCGCAGCTTGCTGTGTATGGGGCTGCGTAGCTGCAAACCAGCCAGAGTGCCCATGCTGACCCTTGTCCACTGCCCAAAGCACCTATAATGGGCACATGAGCATCAGAACTGGACCATGGAGCAATGGAAGAAGGGGGCCTGGTCTGATGAATCACGTTTTCTTTTACATCATGTGGATGGCCAGGTTTGTGTGCATGGCTTACCTGGGGAAGAGATGGCACCAGGATGCACCGTGGGAAGAAGGCAAGCCGGCGGAGGCGGTGTGATGCTCTGGGCAATGTTCTGCTAGGAAACCTTTGACACGTACCACCTACTTAAACACTGTTGCAGACCAAGTACACCCCTTCATGGCAATGGCAGTGGCCTCTTTCAGCAGGATAATGTGCCCTGTCACACTGCGAAAATTGTTCAGGAATGGTTTGAGGAACATGGCAAAGAGTTCAAGGTGTTGACTTGGCCATCAAATTCCAAACCCCAAATCTGTGGGATGTGCTGGACAAACAAGTCGAATCCATGGAGGTCCCACCTTGCAACTTACAGGACTTAAAGGATCTGCTGTTAACATCTTCGTGCCAGATACGACAGCACACCTTCAGAGGTCTTGTGGGCTCCATGCCTCGACAGGTCAGAGCTGTTTTGGTGGCACAACGGGCATCTACGCAATACTAGGCAGGTGGTTTTAATGTCATGGCTGATCGGTGTGTGTGTGTGTGTGTAGTTCTGTGTGTAAACTGTGCATATACACGTCTCTAGGGATAGAAAATGATTATCAAGTTATTCTTGTGCATGAGGATGTGTGTATATTTAGAACTACTCCTGACCACAAACCCCTAGTGGTAGAAAAGTGTAATCATGGGTAAACTGATTATGAGGACCTCCAGTCCCAATTATTGGCAATCATGTCAGAATAATTTACAGAGTAATTGTTGATGATGGTGCTCACAGCAAGGTGCAGACAGGTGCAAACTTTGTTTGCCCAGTGCAATTTTAGTTGATCACTGGAAGCAGTACTTTTAGAGAGCCAACAAAATGCAACAGTAGCATTCCCAAGCACATTCAAGTCCCATCTAATCTAGGGTTTGTAGCCATGGTCACATTTAAAGAATTGGGAGAGAGTTCTGGCATATCCCAAACAACTATGATAACAATGATATGTTGTACATGCATTCATATGGCTAATGTCACAATGCATTACATTTCCAAATGTGGCCACAATGCATTTCCAAAGGCAGCAATAAAAAATAAATATTCATGTCATTTCAGGTTTTCCAAATGTAATTAGGGAAATAGATTGCAAAAAAATCACCCTTTTAAATGGCAATTTGGAGCATTTCTTTATGTAAATGTGTGTGGTCATGTCCGAGCAGAGCAATTTAGAATGTATAGGATTTATGAACCTCCAAGCGTTGTGGTAAACATCTGTACATGTGATAAATTTTCAGTTCGTGGAATTACGCATGGAATAAACTTGTTCTGTACATGCTTTGATAAATGATTGGGGTTGTTTATTTGCCACAGCAATCAGCTCAAGCTAAGTTGTTTGCATGGGCCACCATTAGGAAAAGGAACCATGAACAAAGACATTAACAGTGAAGCAATGGTCCATGGCTGAAACATATGCTGCAGCTAGAGCAAACTGTATGGAATCTAGCTGGATTAATAATGCATGACCTGTCTCTTTTGCAGTGCGTACCTGTTGTTTGTGACTGCATTTGTGATTTATGTTGATCGTGAAGGGTTTGAAATTGGATGCTCACACCAAAAATACCTATAGTGTTTCACTGATCATTCTCTGGTTTAGTGATTTCTGGTTGATTCTAGCCCATAGGTTCTCAACGTTGGGGTCGTGACCCCATGCATTTCAGGCTGTGTCCTACTGCAGCAGCATGTGCTCTGGCTTCAGTTAAAATTCATTAGATTAGATTAATGTGATCATATAGATTAGCTTTATGTGATCATATACAGTGATAAATATGCATTATGATAATCTGACTGTTATTACAGATATTTAGATATTGTATTTACTAAAACAGTGCAGGAAAGCACAGCAAAGAATGCTCCAAGCCCTGACATGCACTTTGTGCTTATGAAAAAAGTATGTGCCATGCATTATAAGATCCGAACTAAAGCAGCAAACCCATTTGCTAGCATTTATTTATGGGAAGCAAGAAATGTGGGCCCATAAAGTGGGGTCACTGACCAGAAATGTCTGAGAATCTTTCTGATCAGAATCTGATACCAAACATGTGTTGTTCTTATTTTTCTGCTCATATTCTAATTCACCAAGGCTGGTGCTGTTCTTATCTTAACACACTGATATAAAAAGCTTAATGTGAAGCAGCACAGTCTCAATCTTCTCACTTATAGCTGGCTGAAACAGTATATTTTTTACTGGAAAATACAAAGGAGAGGCAAAAAGATCACCACAGTGGTTTGGGGCTTTGTATGTGTTTTTCTTCCTCATAACTGAATGACATGAACATAGCAAAATTATTGTTATTTTATTGATATTTAGCTAGACATCTAGTTTCCACCCCACTACCATTATATGACTGTTGCTATGGTTATGCCTCGGGGCCTTATCTTATTCTGTTCTTTTCACTTCTGATTAGAATATTATGGCTTGTACCATATAATTCCTTACTTACTGCATAAATTGATGTTTTTCTTATTTTTGTATTATAGACTGGAATATATATGCAGTGCACCTGATCATTACATAGGACCGATTTAACATGAATCAGTAGCATGTTTTTTTTTTTTTTTAATAGACAAATTTCAGACCAAATTGACAAAAGAGCAGAATGTCTCTGGTCAGTCAATAGTCATGTTTTTGCCCGTTGCTAAGAAAAAAGAGAAATAAACATCCAGCACTCCTGGGTTGTGTGTTTGGTCTGGTGGTTGCAACTTTTTTTAAATTCAACAGGTCTTTGCTGTAAACCACTGAAGAAATGGTCGGCAGAAAATGTGATGCACAGGTTAAGTGCTTTTGGATTCATTTTCCTTCTCAAAGCTGCTAGTCAATTCTCATGCACACTTACGCATTTGTTCCTTCCAGTGGTTCCATACCAACCACTTGAAAAGATGCGCTATTGCAAATGGCCTAAATGGCTTATGGATTGGGAATTACTTTTGGTGTTGCTCCACAGCTCAGAGTAAGAGTTGATCCATGAAACAGATTCTCACTTTGGTAGAGGTGACCAAAATTCTGTTCTCTCAACATCTTTACTACACAGTTAAATTTGTTTTTGTTTTTCTATAACATCGCATTAGAGATATTTGCTGAATGTATGTTACAAAAGCCAAGGACATTACACCTCCCCGCCAGCAGAATTCCCCCTCCCCTGAGTTCTAGCTCACCATTTTTAGGTAACTTGTTTTTAGCGTGGTTAACTGGTTAACTGGTAACTGGTTTTAATGTATATAATATAGATTTTAATGTATTTGATGCCTCAATTTGATCCTCAATTCCTCGATCCTGCCTCAGCTTTTGTCCTGGAAATTGATCAAAGTCTGCCATCTTTAAGGAAGTACCAATTCTTAAAATGTGGTCATAAGAATCAAGGAACAAGGAGAGAGGAGGCTGGATCCACAGGTACTTCCTACATGGAAGTCATTTTTTATTTTGGCATGTGAAGCAACCCTACAGTATAAATACTATAAGGAGGCCAAATAAAAAAAAATCTAAATTAAATAAACAATGGGTACAAATAAAATACTTGCATGAACATTAATTAATATGCCTGATGAAGAAGTCAGGTAATGAATAGAAGCATGTTTAAGTTAAAACATCAACATTTAAGTATCTGATGTACACATGTGATATTGTTTTAATCAGTAAGTCTGCAATAAGTAAATTATTCAATAAGTTAAATTTAAATAAGTTACTTAAGTGATGCTTTAGTAAACAAGGATGTCTCTTTTGGCACATTTGTTCTCAATTTCTTCTGAACTTGTTTCCTTTTCTTGCATTCTTTCTCCACTTCCTTGGAGGGAGAAGCTTTGAAGCAAGGAAAGGAAAGCAAGAGAATCAAATAAGGACATACAATTTAAGAAATGAAAAGCACTCCTAGCCTTTGCATACACCTTTATGAAGTTTTGCCAATCTCATTGTTTATGTAAGTTCTGAGCTGTATTTACTCTGTCTGCCATCACTGATCTCACCCTCGTCTTGCTTAGTGTTTACTCTTTCTATTTGCCTTCTTTTTTTGCATACATCATGCCTCTCTGTGTTTGACTCTTGCTACCTTTATGAATTTGAGTTTGAAATAAGTCTAAAATAAGAAATAACTCTAAAGACTTCCCTCTTCAAAAAAAAAAAAAAAATTGTCTGAGCACTTATCTGTTACCTCCCCAACAGAGTTTTGGACTGATGGTATTCCTAGTTTGTGACCTAGTGAGCGAGTATCAGAATGTATTTTTGATAGACTTCAAAGCACATTTGTAAGTTGCTCTGGATAAGGGCATCTGCCAAATGCCATAAATGTAAATGTAAACTAATGTGTTCTGTCAGTACACCATCCTGCACATGAATTCTCAGTAGCCTGTTGTTAGTGTACAATATTTTATGGTTACATTCCAACATGGTGCCAGGTTTTTCATTAAAGGTGTCACACCTTTAATAAAAAAATATTGCACACATGCCATCCAATCAGAAGCAAGAACATCTCCCATAATCATAGTTTAATAAGCTTAAATAATATATAATTCATTGATTTGCCTTCTTCTCAACATGTTGTCCCACACATGTCACTATTTTGTAATATGTGTTAAAATTACTTTACCTGTATTTTTATTTTCAATACATGCATGTTGTTAACAAATAGTCAGGGGATGTGCTGGGATTACACTTTATTTGAGGCTCATGAGGCATTATTAGAGTTGATAAACTCCCCTGAGTTCTAGCCTACAATTTTCAGGTAACTTCCTGGTTTTAGTGTATATAATGAATATTTTAGTGTATTTGATGCAAATTCAATTGCTTCTCTTAGGTACCCAGAAATCGATTAAAATCTGCCATCTTTCAGGAAGTACCAATTCTTAATGTGGTCATAAGAATCAAGGAACAATTTGAGAGGAAACTGGATCCACAGTAAGCTACATTCCTACTTTCCATTATTGGAGTTGATAAACTACTTACAAAAATTTTGTTCCCTGAGCTGCTTGTTGTAATTGAAAAATCAGCTTTTTCCCAAAAATAGCAAAAGGCTTCTCATACAGAGATGCTGCACAATGCAGCAGACAGTCATTCTGAAAAGACATGTCACTCTTCCCTGTGCCACCATTCTATTGAACCGACCCCCGTTGGTGGAAAAGGCAGAAACAGTTTCCCTTGAAATCGAACAAAAGTCTTTGATCTGACAGTATCAGACAAATGACATCTAAAACATCCAGTTTCTCAACAAACTTGGTATATTATTCAAGAATTCCTCCACCTTCTCTATTTATTAGTAAAGAAATGTTCAGGTTTTTTAATGCAATTAAGTGCATGCATTAGTTTTAGTACACGTTTTTTCTTCTACAGTAACGAATGTTGGGAAAGATGTCATCTTTACCAAAGTGAAGAAATCCAGATCAGTGATAAACTCTGACTCTGAGCTGTGTAGCGACACCAAAAGTAATTCCCAATCCATAGGCCATTTAGGCCATTTGCAATAACACACCTTGTCCTGTGATTGTTATTGAACCACTGGAAGGAACAGATGTGTAAGTGTGTATGAGATTCGATTAGTAGCTTTGTGAAGGAAAATGGATCTGTGTGTCATATATTCTGTTCATGCAGTTCCTCAATGGTTTAAAGAAAAGTCGGTCAAAAAAAAACTTAGCCAGGGCAGCCATCAGACCAAACACACAACCACAAAGTGTTGGCTGTTTATTTCTTGTGAGCATCAGCTGACCAGAGATGTCTTGCTCATTTGCCAACATGGTCTCACTGCAATTAATTTTTGTTGAGTTTCCTAATATGAACACACAATTTGAAATAAAGTTTGCAAAGTATGTGATTTAAGACATACAGTCCCCTCTAAAAGTACTGGACCGGCAAGGCCAATTTTTTTTGTTTTTGGTATACTCTGAAGACATTTGGGTTTGAGATCAAAAGATGAATATGAGATGTTAGATCAGAATTTCAGATTTAATTTCCTGATATTTACATCTAGATGTGTTAAACGGCCTAGAACATGGCACTTATGGTGGCAGACTACCTAATTGAGTATAGGTATACTCAATACCTAGGTGAGTATAATTATTGGAACAGATGGTTCAAAAAGTAAAAAAAAAAAAAAAAAAAGACAAAAAAAAACACTTACAATTTGTTTGCATATGCTTTGCTTGCAAGAATTGCATCAAGTCAGCGACTCACTGACATCACCAAACTGTTCTTCTTTTGTGATGTTTTTCCAGGCTTGTACCACAGCTTCTTTCAGTTGTTGTTTGTGTTAGGGGTTTCTCTCTTCAGTCTCCTTTTCAGGAGGTGAAATCCATGCTCAATTGGGTTAAGGTCTGGTGACTGTCTTGGTCAGTCTTAAACCTTCGACTTTTTCCCCTGATGAAGTCCTGCCCCTGTTGTGTTGGCAGTGTGTATTGAGTCATCGTCTTGCTATATGATAAAGTTTCTCCAAGTAGATTGGATGCATTTCTCTGTAAATTGGTGAGCAGGATGTTTCTGCAGACTTCTGAATTCATTCTGCTGCTACCACCATGAGTTACATTATCAATAAAGATTAGTGATCCCATTCCAGAAGCAGCCATGCAAGCCCAAGCTATGACACTAATTTCACCTTGGTTGAATGATGAGCTTGTATGTTTTGGATAATGAGCAGGTCCTTTCTTTCTCCGTACTTTGGCTGTTCCATCACTTTGGTAGCAGTTAATCTTGGTTCCAGAACTTGTGTGGCTCATCTCTGTATTTCTTTGCGAATTCCATTCAGACCTTCTGATACCTACAGGTGATGAGTGGTTTGCAACTTGTGGTATGGTCTCTATATTTCTGCTCTCAAGGTCGTCTTCAAACGGTGGATAGTGATTCCTTCATATTCCTTCATTCGGGGGTTTTCCTCACAGCTCTCACAATGTTTCTGTCATCTACTGCTGTTGTTTTCCTTGGCCAACTTATTCCATGTCTGGTTGCTAGTACACCAGTAATTTCTGTGTTTTTCAGGACATTCCAAATTGTTGTATTGGCTATAACAAATGTTTGTGCAATGGCTCTGATCGATTTTCCATATTTTCTCAGCTTCAAAATGGCTTGCTTTTCTACCATATACAGCACTCTAGTCTTCATGATGGTTTATCTTCTTTACCAACAAATGTAGTCATCACAGGCAAAACCTAGGGCTTAAACCAAGAGTAGACTTTCAGAGCTATTAATTGTTTAAACAATCAATAACAGGGCACATGAGGGCAACAAGAAACACCTGTCAGTCACATGTTCCAATATTTTTGATCACTTGAAAAGTGGGTGGGTTCAAACAAAAGGTGCCAAGTTGTTTAATACATCTAGATGTAAATATCAGGAAATTAAACTCTATCATCTCATATTCATCTTTTGATCTCAAAGCCAGATGTCTTCAGGGTATATCAAAAACAAAAGAACTGACCTGGAGGGGACTGTAGCTAAAGACAGAATTAGGGTGACAATGAATCAATCTATTTTTCCATCATTAAAGGTGCAGTAAGTAATTACCAGAAGGCTAGTTTCTGACCTATCAATGAAGGCTTTCAAACAACATAAAACAAATTAGACTGCAACCACAAAATGACAGCATTTATTGGACCAGTGTGTCTGCAAAGCTTTTTAGGTTCTGTTTGCTGAACTTGTAATCTCTGAATTCCAGAGGATGGTGTTACTATTTAGCATGGATTTTGAAAGGAGTTGCTGTCTAGCCATGTGTTCCCCTGTTGAATTACTCACATTGAATGTCTAGCCAAATGCCATTTAATAATTCTCATAGGATCACGGTAAAGTAACTTGACTTATTGACATGTGCATGAACGGGCTTTGACAGAGCGTGAAGTAAGAAGAGCCACCTGTGAAAACTCTCAGCCAGCCATTACAGACATTAAGACTCATAAGTGTTATTACCTTGCATTATTTGCATCTCACTTTCCACTCAGTCTTTTTTCCCCAGAGTCAGTTTCGTGGGGACTATATAACCCCTTCAATGAACCTTCAAATGGTTCATTGTGTCTCCTTAATCTATGTCATCTTTTCTATTAACTGTGGTTGATGTCATAGCCTTAATAAGTGAAAAAGATGGTGGAAATGCATGCATTCCATGCACTTGCTAGTACCTTATAAATAGGGAACATGGGCTGGATTGGCTTTGATAATATTGTTGCTTATGATTGGTTGATGGGGGTAGTGATGGTGGTGGAGTATTGCTTGTATAGAAAGTTTACTTCTCAAAACATCACTGATTCATTTGTAAATAGTCAGTCTTTGGAAATCCTAATAAACTCCAATTATATTTTGTTCAGACACCAACATAGCTTTTCCATCAAGCATTTAAAGCCTCACTAATGTCAAATGCCAAAATCCACTACAAGCCTCTAACAATGTAACATCCTAAAACAATAAGGACACAAAGTAGTACACTTTTTTAGGGTCTACGTTTTTGGGGGGTTTAATACATCAGATGCTCTTTTTGGGGGGTTTAATACATCACTGCTAATATAGTGCTGATTCTGCAAATCCTGGTCCAGCCTGTAAAGGTCAAAGAAACAATAGGAAGACAAATTGTCTTTAACCATGTCCTTTATGATCTGCTTGAATTTCCCCTAAGCTTTAATGTGTTTTGTTTCACTTTGAGAATAAACTTTGTGTGCAAACCTGATTGAGTTTAACAGTTTCATTCACTATTTTATGTGTGTTTTTCCCAGGAGAAAGAAAGACGGTGGTTTCCTGCATAAGGATGGTTAATAAGACCATGACACTGGTGAATGAGAGCTTCTGTCACCCGGAGAACCGCCCTGCACCTCAAGTCCGTTACTGCAACACTCATCCTTGCCAATACAGGTGAGCGTAGTGCTCTACTGGAGGGCATGATAGAAGTAGTAGAAGTAGGCCAAGTGTGTATCTCTTCTTCCGATATGATGTGATGTTATGATAAATAAAATTAAAGCAGCTGACAATTTAATATGACATGGTTTAGGGCTGTTTTGATGCAATATGAGGAAAAGTAGTGTGATTTAGTGTTATTCAACCATTTGATATTAATTAAGATAACTTTGATGAGTTGGTCACTATGCCTTCCTCAAAGAGCCTGACAGCCATAGAGACCATGCCTCCCTCACTGGGACTGACAGACAGAGAGGCCATGCCTCCTTGGTTGGGACTGACAGGCAGAGAGGCCACACCACAACACCTTCACTGGGACTGACAAGCAGAAAGGCCATACGTCCTTGGTTGAGATTGATAGGCAGAGAGGCCATGCCACCTTGGTTGGCACTGACAAGTAGAGAAGCCATGCCTCCTTTGTTGGGACTGGTAAGCAGAGAAGCCATGCCTCCTTGGTTGAGACTGACAGCCAGAGAGGCCATGCCTTCTTAGTTGAGACTGACAAGCAGGGAGACCATGACTCCTTCACTGGAACTAACAGGCAGAGAGGTAACACTTCCATCACTGGGACTGACAGGCAGAGAGGCCATGCCTCCTTCACTGAACTGACAGGTAGAGAGGCTACACTACCTTGGTTGGGACTGGTAGGCAGAGATGCCTTGTCTCCTTGATTAGGACTGACAGGCAGAAAGGCCATGTTTCCTTGGTTGGTACTGACAGGCAGAAAGCCTGCCTGCCTGCTTGGTTAGGACTGGTAGACCAAGAGGCTACATCCCCTTGATTGGGACTGACAGGCAGAGAGGCTACACCACCTTGATTTTCTCCATTACTGACTCAGTATCATCTGAGTAATATTTTGGATCAGTTTTTGATCACTGGATAAAGTAAAAGCAGGTTTTGCTGGTAGACTGATTTTTTTTTTTTTGGGCTCTACTATGTGAATCTCATATATCCTTCATGTAAAATGAGCCCTGATGATATCGGGGAAATGTACTGTTGAAACACAGAAATGAAGGCTGTGATAATTAGTTATAGTGTGCTATTTTTATTGGAGATCACATACAGCTGTGGATGTGAATTATGTCCAACTGTTGAGATGTATATAAATGGTGGAGCTTGTCTTGCCAAGTCTATGCTGATTTGGAGAGACACTCATGAGACAATATGGCTGAGGCAAATAACATTCCAGAGCTTTGTGAACAGAACTCAAATGAAACTCGGTCCAAGCATAACACATAGCATCTCTGTTCTTATAAGCTTAGAGAGTACCTATGGAAAAGAATGAATAAGAGATGTGTTCCCATTGTTGCTCAGAAATAATAATACTAAGGTCCATTTGTATCTGGATTCATGCTGAGGACATTATTGAATCATCTGCTCTTGCTGAAATGAAATCCCAAAGTGCACTGGGCTCATTATACATGTCTTTTATTGGACCAGTGTGTGTCTACAAAAAACAGATTTGTGCTTTACATTTTTTTTTTTAGAGTTAAGTTCTCATTGTTGAACTTGTAATATCTGCCTCCTAACAGATGGTGTTACCATTTATCATGTTCTTTAAAAGGAATCACATTACTTTGTTAGATAATATTGTATGTTCTTTCTGTCTAACCACTGTTTAACAAAGTAAAACTCAAAGGTACGACAAGCTATTTAGCTAGTAAAATACACTGATGCCACTTATCAAGAACAATCAGAGATGCCAACCTTCACACATTTTGCATATGAGCCCTGCATTTTAACATTTTAACATTAGAGCACACCGCTATGCGCACACCAAAAAAATACACCAAAAGATCAGTCATCTTTTTCCCCAATAAAAATGGCAAATGAGCCAGTCAACAAATAAATCTGGAACAATTCGTAGTTGTGCAGGTAGTTTGAACTCTCCAATATTAAATCACACCCTGGAAGCCCTGTCCCCTTCCCATCATCTCACTTTAGTAATATTTTGTCTTGTCTTGATTTTCATCATGGTAAATGGAGAATGTTTTGAGTTCATTAATATGAAATAAAATCAATCAGTGTTTGATTTGGCTAACTTTAGACAAATATATAGTAAACATCAGTTAACTATATTTATTAGGGATGCCACCAAAAAATCTGGCCCAAAATAGTTTCAGCTGCAATGGAAACAAAAACTTAACAAAAGATTAAATAGACCTAAATCTAACTCTTTAGGAATCATTCAAATTGTAATGATAATTAGACAGTGATTAAAAATGTAGTTTGTTCTCCAGACCTGGCCGGCACAGAAACAGCATAGTCAAGCACTTTTTGGTAGAAACTGTGCATATACAGCATTTTACAGTAACCTCCAAGCCCTTGGGTTTTATGGTAACCATAAGGTTGCTTGGGAAGGAAAAACTTGTCTGTTTTAGTTTAAATGTAGACAATAGAAATGTTTACATGCACACTTTCTTACAAATTCATGCATGTAACTTCTTTTTCTTAGAATAGGAAGAAAAAATGTCCATGTAAACCGTTCTAATGGTAACATCTTAAGTAAAACAGAAAGCGGCATCTTTTTTCCTTCCCAAGCAACCTTATGGTTTCTGTAATCCCAGTATATACGCGAACTCAGGTTTCTACCTTAGACAAGTGATTTGTGAAAGAATTGTATTAAAAATGTCCTGTGTACATGTGTTCATCTTTAGGGTCGGCAGGTCTGAATAAGTGAGTACTGGGGAAGGGACAACCCTGTATAGCTAAAGTTCTTAACCTATTTTGGTAAAGTCTCTGTAGCGTATTGTGTTGTACCCTTGACCAAGCAGCAGCAGGGCTTTGGTATTGAACTGTGATTCTCCCTCCTAACATCATACACAAAAATTGTTAGTTGAGTCTGGTTGTGTCTTTATTTTCTCTAAAGTTGCAATTAGAAGAGATGTATGACATTTTTTGCAATGCATGTTCTGTATTTTGTTTAGTTTGTTCACTGTTGGTGTTAATTCTTGAAAAAAAAAAAGTTTGTCTGCCATCAATACACGCTAATTTATTCATCTAGTAAAAATAGTTCCTACAGAGTACCAGAATGCATTTTCAGATGCATTTAGCTTAGAAGAAAATGCGATTTAGAAACAAGTAGTGCACTAGTAGTGCTTAGCACAACAGGGAAAGTTTAAATGTACATATTGTCTGTCTCTGATTGGTGGATAGCAGCTTACAGAACCTACTTGTCCACAGAGCAGCAAGGACTGAAAAACGTATAGCCTAGACATGAAATCTGATTGCTACAACTCAGGACAAGAGTTCTCAGGACAATTTGTCCCTGGGGGTCTTCTTGATAGCTGCATTCTGTTACTGTTTTTAACACACTCTCTTTTTAACACCCTTTTTCTTTGAGGGAATCCCTGTTGCTATCTTACCGGTCGTTCCATCTATACAAGAGATCCAGCAAAACCTCATTACTTGGTAGTGACAGCTAGTTATCAAGCCAGCTAGTTAGCGCTAACTGAGGTTTATGTAACGACTCAGTCAGAACATGACAGTTGATTAAGTTCATTACCTTACTGTGCTAGGTAGTTAGCTAACCAGCTTATTACTGTGCTAGTTAGCTAGCATACAAGTCATTAAGCCATTGTGACTGTGCATCGATCAAAAAATATATAAACAGATGACTATCATTTTTTTTTATATTTTATCTGTTAAGAAATCTCTGAAGTTCTCACGCTAATTTACTAGCAAACCATTATGACTTCCTAAGCATGAGAGGAACTCAGCAGGAGTGTGTTCAAAACAGTATTAAGCTGCAAAGCATATCTTATTTTCATCAAACATGTAAAGCCTGAGTAATGTGGAATTCAGACATGAAAAATAGCAATTAAGAGCAGGAAAATATGAGCTACCAGAAACTTCAAAAACCTCTACAGTTCTACAGAAAAGCCAAAATCAATGTAGCTGTCTAGCCATGTGTTCCCCTGTTGAATTACGTACACTGAGTGTCTAGCCAAATGCCATTTAACCATTCTCATAGGATTGTGGTACAGTAACATGAATGGGAAGAAAGTGTGAAGTAAAAAGAAGAGCCACCTGTGAAAACTGTCAGCCAGCCATTACAGAAATTATGACTCATTTGTCTTGTTACCTTGTATTATTTGTGCTGCTTTACCTTTCTTGTGTCCTCTTTTCATAATGTCTCCTTTTTGTCAAACATTTAAAGCCTTGGTTGCAAGTGGTGTACAAAAAAAGCTTTATATGAGAGAAGGAAATGAGCTACCAGAAATGCCTGACTATATAAAATCCAAAAACAATAAGAACAGAAAAAAGCAGTGCAGTCCTTTTATAGACTTTAAATTGGCTTTAGGTTTATTACAACATCAGACACTTGGAGACAGAAAAGCTCCCTGCAGATTCCAGATGTTTCTCTGGCTCCATTTGTGGCGTCACTGTTGAGTTTATTAGGAAAGTCTAATTGCTGACACTATTGTTTTTATTCTCTGATGGACATTTAGTGATTTACTGCATATTAAATCATACATTTTCCATGACCCTGCTTGTGACAATAGAGAGATAAAGGCCTTTGCCCTATCGCGCTGAGTGGATGCTGTCACCATGATTAAGTGTGGTTCCATAGAGGTAATTATTATTATTACTATGCAACTTTATCATGAGATATGGTCTACGTAAATGCAATTGCATCATCTGATGTGCCTTTTTTTTATCAAAGAGAAGTCAAAGGCAGAACATGTATTAGAACTTATTCAAGGACTGCCAGTATGCATGGCATGGGTCAAGGGACAGGCAGACAGCGATAACACAGGCATGTCCATACTCAAGATCAAGGCAGACAGAGATGACACTTGGAGCAACACTGGGAAACTAGAAGAAGGAAGTGATGGAAGCACATACACACCAGTCACTTTATTAAGAACATATTCTTATATGCTTTTATATTTAATGGCTTGGATTCCACAAGATGTTAGAAAGGTACATATCTGTCAGCTGCACTTTTGTGTGCTCATCCGCCTAAAGGTTAGACATGTGCATTCTGAGATACTTTTCTGCTCACCACGGTTGTAAAGAGATGTTTTTTGAGTTACTATAGACCTCCTGTCATCTTGGCCCAGTCTGGCGATTCTCCTCAGTCCTCTCTCATCTACATTTCCACCCACAGAACTTAGGTTGTTTATCGCAGCATTCCGAGTAAACTCTAGAGACTGTTGTGTGTGAAAATTCCAGGAGATCAGTAGCTTCTGAAATACTCAAACCACAAGTCACTGAGATCCTATTTTCCCCATTCTGATGTTTGATGTAAGCATTAACATGAAGCTCTTGAGCTATAGCTGCATTATTTTATTCACTGTGAAGCTCTTGAGCTATGTTAACATAAAATAATGCGGATATAGCTCTACAGCTTCATGTTTGGATAATTACATGAATGTGCAAGTGAACAGGTGTTCCTAATATAGTGATCAGTGAGTGTATAGGCTTCTCAGAGTTAGTGGTACCAAGGCTCAAGGGCTTGTTGTATGAAACCTTTAATTTTTTGTGTTTATAGAAATACTTTCAGAATGATTTTTTTTTAAAAATCAAAGTAGAGAACCTACCCTATCTCAAGCTGACTCTTTATATAAGGAAACATATTAGAACCCCTGCCAAATTATATCCATAATTTGCTTTTTACTACTTGAAAAATAGTAGCTTCTGTGGTGAAATTTCAGTTAACTGCAAAAGAAAGTTGAGCCATTTTACATTTTTCCCTTCTGGACTGGCTTTTTATGCAAATTTAAAAAACATTTATGCAAAAAAAGGATTAATTGATTAGGAGGTGTGGACAAGGCAGAGTTGTAGAAACCAGATAGTGTTCATAACACCTCTAACAATGGAAAGTTTGGCTAGGAGGATTTTTCTGGAGATTTGGTTGTGAAAACCTGAAAGTCATTTCTAAATGTCAAGGTCGCACACCTATTAACTCTACGCAGCCTTTGCATGCTTGGATTCAAAATGCCAGGCTTAGTTTGATGATTGTAACATACGGGAGCCAGAAGAAGCAGATCACAGTTCATAGTTTCTGTATTTGGGCTTATCTCTGAATCAACTTCCAAAGCTGGAGTTAGAATATGGAAATTGCTTTAGATTCTGCATAAATGCGCTATATCCTGTCTATGTGAAACAACTGTCCTTTTCTGACTGTCTCTATTAACCTTCCCCCATTTCTTCTCTCTCTCTCAGATGGGTGGCAGGTGACTGGGGTGAGTGTTCAGTGACGTGTGGAAAAGGTGCACAACAGCGTGAGGTCGGCTGTGTTTATCAGCTCCAGAACGGCTCGTTCCTCCCCACACGAGAACTCTACTGCCTCGGTGTGAAGCCGGAGAGCATTCAACACTGCGAGGGACGCCACTGTCTCACTGCATGGGATGCCTCTGAGTGGAGCCAGGTTTGAAAATGTCCTTCCGTTTTATGCAGACGCTGTGATGTTGCATACTGAGTTCACTAAAAGCATGTGCATAAGAAGTGCACGACCAGTGTATATGGGAGAAAATACACTGTGATGACAAAGTTTTGGCAAATTTTTAATTAAAATCTCAGATTGTGAGTGTGCTGCTACAACACTCACCTAATAGCCACCAATAGGATGATGGCATAGGATGAAGCAAGCCTCACAGGATAGCTACAAATACAGTACTGACAATGGGGAGACATAATTGAAATGTGGAATTTAAAGGAAGGGTGGATTGTTGAATTGTAGGGTAGAGAGATTTATCACAGTTCTATCATGACAGGGCAAAAAGGGATGTGGCATGGAAAGAATGGAAATGAATTACAGCTTTCATGTATGTACAAATCTGTGCTTCGTCACTGCACACCCAGTAAAGCATTGTGCTGATTGATGACATAAGCCAAAAGCAGTAATTTCTTTTAATTACAGGGGGATCTTCATCATGTAATCTGACATGGTGAACACTTTATTGCATAGTCTGTTATAGAGTTTATTGGGATCATCTCATACATTGTGACAAGTAATAGTCTTAAAAGACAGCTGAAATGGCACAGTCTAAAACTACTTTATACATAGTTTGTGTAGCTCTGGGACCAGGCGTAGAGTGTTGATATGATTTTTTTTCCCATAGCAGCTTAGTGTCATAGCTGGAAAGTTTGGTCCGTGGACTGTCTCTCGACCCAGCAAACAGTGGTTTTGTGGTCAGAGAACACTGGTGAAGGCTAGGCAATGATTAAGAATATAAATAAGAAGAAATGAGCTGTAGTCTCTAACCATGCACCTAACAAGGTTGGTTATGCCTAATAAAGTGGCAACCAGGGATACAGTGTTTAAAACCCCAACAATACTGCTGTACCTAATACACTTGTACCAGCTCTACACACACTCCATTGATAGTGCCTTTCCAATAATGGATGGAGTAGAGGGGGCTGAGAAACTGTACACAGCAACAGATGGGCTAGTCAGTAATTTTATACCAACAAAGTGGCCTGCACTCACCATCCTCTTTATTTGGAACAGCTGTACACTCATGCAATTATCTAATCAGACAATCATGTGGTAGCAGCGCAAAAAAAGATCATGCAGATACATCTTTTTCCAGTTTTCACCCGCCCAGTTTTGGTGAGTCTGTGCCCACTGTAGCCTCAGATTTCTGTTCTTGGATGGCAGGAGTGGAATCTGATGTGGTTTTCTGCTGTTGTAGCCCATCTGCCTCAGGGTTTGGTATTTTGTGCATTCTGAGATGCTTTTATGCTCATCATGGTTGTATAGAGTGGTTATTCGAGTTACTGTAGCCTTCCTGTCAGTTCGAAACCAAGAGATCAGCAGTTTCTGAAACATTGAAACCAGCCTGTCTGGCATCAATAACCATGCCATGGTCAAAGTCACTGAGATCACTTTTTCCCCATTCTGATGTTTGATGTGAACATTAACTGAACCTCTTGACCTGTATCTACATGATTTTTTTGCATTGCACTGCTGCTACATGATTAGCTGATTGGATAATTGCATGAAAGTGCAGGTGTACAGGTGTTCCTATTAAAGTGGACAGTGAGTGTGTATGGTAGCTGTACCTGATCAGGGTATATTATAATGGAATGTCATATAGGAATTTAGGGCTTATATATGACATATGCAACTGTAATGCTTTAGCTTGACCTGTGGAGGGCACTGTGGTAGTTTTTGCTTCTCTCTCTCTTTCACCCTCTGTCTCTCTCTCTCTCTCTCTCCCTCTCCCCTCCCTTTCTAATCTGTGTGTTATCCACTTCATTAAGAAAAGCTTCTTTCATTGGAGAAACTAGTTAATAGGACTCCACAGGGGGTGGCATTTAACAAGTCTGTTTTTTTTCCCCCTCTTTCTTCCTTATTTTCCCTATACTTCTACCTGTTCTTTTCTCTGCTTTCTTTTCCTGTTATCTCTCCCTCCATCCCTCCAGTGTTCATCTAATTGTGGGCGGGGCACCAGGAAAAGGATAGTGACATGCACAAATCCCCAGGGGCTTTGTGACCCTGCCTCCCGTCCCACCCACCAGGAGCCATGTGAAGATTACTCAAAATGCTATGAGTGGAAGACAGGAGACTGGTCCAAGGTATACACACACACACACACACGCACACACACATATATATATATATATATATATATATATATATATATATATATATATATATATATATATATATATATATATGGCCAAAGGTTTGTGGACACCTTGCCATCACACCCATATGTGTACCTTGTCCAAACTATTGCCACAAAGTTGGAAGCACACAATTGTATACGATGTCTTTGTATGCTGTAGCATTAAAATTTCTCTTCAGTGGAAATAAGGGGCCCAAACATGTTCCTGTATGACAGTGCCCCTTTGCACAAAGTGAGGTCCATAAAGACATAGTTTGCCAAGGTTGGAGAAGAAGAACTTGAGTCCTGACCTCAACCCCACTGACATCTGATGCCCTAAATCAGTGCCCAACCTCACTAATGCTCTTGTGGCTAAATGGGCAAATCCCCAAAGCCACATTCCAAAATCTGGTGGAAAGCCTTCCCAGAAGGTTATTATAACAGAAAATAAGGGACTAAATCTGGACTGGGATGGTTGTGATGGTCAGGTGTTCACAAGTACCACATACACACACTCACACATGCAGACACACTGATACTTGCATCTTACTTGCATCTTAATGAAGATTTATTTTACTGAACTGTGTAATAGTGTAGCTATATTAAGCTATTCATCCACCTAAATCTAACGTTACAAGATAGTTAAGCCAAAAGGAAAAACAAAATTTTCATCTTACCCCAGATATAGGCAATCAGCCAAGATTTTTTGGTGTTCTTTATTATTGCAATGAAGATAATGTAGCTATAAGTAATCGAAGCTTAAATCATCTCACACTCACCTTAAGCCACATCGAGATTTTTAGTACTGTTTGTCTTTTCTCTGTATGGCTGTATGATCTAATGTAATGATCAAAATCCCAGTATCTGGTGTCACTCAGAAGAGGATGAGTTTCCTTTTGAGTCTGGTTTAAAGGTTTCTTCTCCATGTCGAGACTTTTTTCCTTGCCATGGTCAACTCTGGCTTGCTCATTAGGGGTCTAAATCTACATCTGGATTTCTGTAAAGCTGTCGTTAAAAGCGTTATACAGATATGTTAGAATTGAATTGAATAAATGTCACATAGAGTTGCTTGTCACAATACTAACAGCACAGGCAGCCATCTTAAATCTGGATCAAATCTGGATTAAAAAAATCACTTTTTTATGCAGCATATGGTTTGGTGCTGCTCCTCGTAAGTATCAGACTCAGGTAGGTGTGAACAAGAGTGTGTACATTAGAAGTGATTTGATTGATAATATAGTTCCAAGTAGTTATCCTCAAGTGGTTAAATAAATATTTTTATATTTACCCACACAATTTTCTTATTGATAGGACATTTGTTAATGTAAGAGCACACATTATACAGTATATGACAAAAGTATCACTATTAAGGGCCAGTGCATTTCCATAAAGCTGACAAATGATGATACAGCAGCATGTCCACTTTATTTTTGCCTTTTCTGTGCATTAGCTGTTGGCCATTTTTATACACACTCTTAGAGCTGGAGTGCTAATCTAAAAACTTTAGCACATCAATAAACGGAGCGCGATTGCTCCTTTGTTTATAGTGATTTTAGTGGCAATAAACAAATTGAATCCCAGGTGTCTAGGCAGCCTGAGCTCTTAACACACAGGCTCTGAAAGCTGAGGCCAGTTTCCAGATTAGATTTACTGTATTTGCATGAGGAGAAAACGCACAGATGGGCATGTAGAGAGCTTTTATTTATACCACTGTTAGTTCAGTTCAGTGATGAGGCTACTTATTCTGTCATCACTGTTGAAGTTAAAGCTACACTGTTTTATGTGGGATGACTGTACTGCTGGTACCTGCCATGACGAAAAGGCCAATTACTAGGGAGGTATTGTTTTTTCTGAACAGTAAACCTTTACAGCATATGCATTTTAAGATTCTTTTTTTTTTTTTTTTGTTTACTAAAAGCTGCCTTTTCTTTCCTAAAGGGTTTTTATCCTGACGTCCTCTGGTACACTCTGGGCTCTGTACATGTTTTACTAGGTTGTATATATTCCTGTTGTGATGCCTTTCCTCTTATTATTCTGCCTGAGTGCTAAAGTAATACCACTCTGGCTTTAGGTGAAATTACTAATGAAAAAACAGAGCTTCACCTATCAATTTCAGCAAACATACTGAAGAGTGGATGTTGAAAAGGCACTGTATAGATGCTTTCATGGGCTCTTATGTGTGAGCTTCCATTCAGGAAGGAAATTGCATAAATAGCAACTAATTTAGGTGTGTCTTTAAATGAGAATGATGCACATGTCTTTTATCCAAAACACTCAAACACACCCTTACATTATTTTAAAATGCTACTAATTAAGTGCAAGACTAACAGAGGGGGAAAAGTTAAATCAAAATGAAGTGATGTTTTTACAATTTAAAAAGAGTCAAAAATAAGTTCCATGTAAAATCTAAATGCTTAATAATTGAAGACATAGGGTCTCATTCAGAGTTGGTGACTTAAGCTCAAACATTATGTGAGTATTTATGTAGGGTAAGTTACGCCTATTTAGAGTTGACTTACGTAGTTGCTAAAGTAGATTTTTATGCAAATCACCTGTGAATAGTTCATGCCTCCAAGGTTGCCTGATTTTAGACAAGAAATCAAATTAGAAAATGTGGACCTAAGAAGGAAATACCTTTTTTTCTTTACTATTAATATTATAAAATGTAACATAAATGCAAGGGACAATTTAAAAATGAAAAATAAAAAAGAATCATATAATATATGAATGAGAAGATGGCAAACATTGAAATAAACATCTAATAGAAGTCTAGTATATTACTAATATATTTCTGCATGAATAGACTTAGTTGTAATTATTACAGTCAATGCACATTTGGTTTAATGTAACAATATGGCTTCTGTTTGGAAGCTTATAAAAATAGCACTTGATCCAGACAACTTAATGTAGCCACGAAATACTAAATCAAGGTTGTGAAATCCTCATATAATATTGTATCACACTTTTAATTTTTGTTTTTTAATTAATAAAATAAGTTATTTGTAAATTCAGTGCATTCTACTGTAAGTGTGATGATAGTTTGAAAGATTAGCTGAAATAATTTGGTCTTCGAGATAAGCAGTGTCTCCAATTTTAATGTCCCTCTGATATCATCTGTGGAAAAAAAATCTGATCTCAGGGAACCCTAGAACAGTGAGGCAGCACCGCTACCTACTGTGCCTCTCTGTGACCTTTATTTAAAATAAAAATCTACAAAGGTGTCATGATTGTGCCACCTGGTCTTGCATAGCAGAGGGGTTGTACAGTAATGATACTCAAGGACAACCGGAATAAAGGCACATACATGGCTTTTTCTCTGCCCCGTCTCTTTCCCCATGTTTCATTGTCAGTGTTGTTCATTTGGTCATTAGTTTTCTTGCTAAAAGCGAAGCATACTGTCATGCCACTAGCACATACAAAATGCATACAGTGTTGATTGAACAGATGTTCACTCATGCAACACAAACCCATCACTTATGCTACACTTCTGGTAGGAATTCAGGGAAACACTTATAACACTTAATAATAATAATAATAATAATAATAATAATAATAATAATAATAAAATCCAATACAGCAGATAATTGGCAATAGTACATTATTTAATGTTCTTATATTTTTGCCTTATTATAGATTTTATCTGCTTCTCCTTTATAACTACAGTTTTTGGAAATGTATGTGACCTTTAATGCAAAGTATTACCAATGTAAAAAAAAAAAAAAATTACCAATGTCATATTTAATTATTTCAGGTTTTTTTTTTTTTTTTTTTAGCATAATCGAGTTTGACTGTTTTGATAAATAACATGTTTTACATGACATACATACTTAGTACTCTGGAGGGTGCAATAAAATAGAGCTGTGTACTGAACATAAGCAAATAAGAGACGTAATTTATAAGGTTTTTAAGTGTGGCGACAGTTTATTGAGAGCACAAGTTACTACTAAGCATTATCTAGCCTGTGCATTTGCAGAAACAGGAAATGTGCAGGCTATTATTACAGAGAAGTAGGTAACACCTACAGTATAAGGTATGTATGCGAAAACACTCAATAAAACACTAATAAGCTGCTAATGTTGCCAAGTAACTGCTACATTCTCTACTTATATAACTAATAATCAAATCAACAAGTTAATATCCATATTGTGTGGGTAGTTATGGAATCAAATATAGGATTTTCTCCATCTCTTACTCAGTTACTGATATAAATCAGTTATTGTGCTCTACTAATGAGTATTGTGTTCTCCAGTAATGAGCTGTTCCACACAACTGTACACCACACTGGTTAAAGCAGCAGCACATTAGTATATGGCTAAGTTTATATTTTGAACTTGATGAAATGTAAGAACAGCCAAGAGCATGTTGATGTTGGATGCAACTTTTCATCACTGCTGCCTGTAGTTACGTAGCCCAGCTTTATTTGGGATAAATATAAGCTTTATGTTTATGTACCAGTGTAAGTTTATGAAGCTTTATTATGGATCAACATTTATAAATGTAACCCTTCATTTATAACCCTTGGAAATTTTCTGTTAAAAAAAAAACAATAAAGTAAGATCAAACCCCATGTTCCTGTCCATGGTAAAGTTTTGAGACATTTCATCACTCTCTGCCTTTGGGAGAGCAGTTTAATATAAACTTTTATGAGCAAAGTTTAGGGCTAAAGGCCAGCAGGAGCCTTGGGCTTGTCCTGCCTGTGGTTACAGCTATACTTTACAAACACAGCTCAGAGTGAGGAAACTCAGAAAATGAGGATTATGTTCCTTCAGTGCTCTGAGCACTGAAGCACGGTTCACTTTTCATCCACAACAGCTGGAGGAGGTGCAGGCAGTGGAGACTAGGTGATCCCCGGCAAGGTCAAGAGGGACAGGGCTCTGGTTTCACATTAAGGTAAAGGCTGTGGTTTCAGGTCAAGGAGGCTGGAGGAGTTTAAGTTAGCATGCTGAGAGCTGGTTCACACTTTGACTGAAATTTGTGTTGGATGGGGATGAGGAAATGGGAAAAGGGAAGTCTGTTTATCTGTCTATTTAGCACTCTGGAAAATGGACCATAGTTGGCTCAGCCTATTGCCGAAGATTTCATTCTTCATTTTGACAAGTATGCCATGGAAAGGGGTGGTAGACTTTGTTTTTTGGTGGTCATAAATTTGGTCACCATACTCCTCTCCACCACTTCCAGATAGTATAGGTCCAGCTCACACTGCATAAAAGTGTCCCTTGCTGCTACTGTTTGATGGAACACTGTTATATTCATTGAAGGACCCAAGCACCATTAGCAGGTAGGGTCCCTTCCTGTGAACAGCCTTATTATAACAATCTTTACATCGCTCTTGTGAATGCAGACAAGTGTGAGAGGGGTCCTTCTCGCTAAAGTCCACCACCAGCTCCTGGATGCTGCTGCATTGTATAAACTGGTTGAATTACCGAAATATTGATAGTGGGGTGCCATTCCTGTAGGTGTATTGGCTATGCTAAATTGCCACTAAGAGTGAATGGGTGTGTGAATGACTGGCTTCCCATCTGAGGTGGTATTCGCACCTCATGCCCAGTGTTTATGGGATAACCTCTATAACAACCATGAAGATGAATGAATGAATGAGTGAGTAAATATTGGTAGTGGGTTGTATGTTTTCTACAATATCCAAAGTTTTATTTAATTGTTCTTTTTTTTTAATTCTTGGAGACATTTGAGGACAATTGCACCTGACATTACTCCACAAATTATCTTAATAAACCCAAGCAGATTATTCTGATCATGGGTTAAGACAAGTTAACCCAAGTCACTAGTCTGAATGACTTGGTGTGGCTCTGCTCACTTTGTGGCATATTGCATGCATTCAGCCCAACTGAGCTATGAAATCTGTTCTCTACTTGGATGATCCTGATTTTTTTGGAATGCCATGTTTGTCCAATTATGTGAAACACATTGTGAGTGCTGGCAACAGATGACAAAATTAGATGCTACATTTGTCAACTGGATGGGAGGTTGAAATTGGTTCAATTCTGCCAGCAAAATTATATCACACCAAAAAGGCTCCTTGTGTTATCTTCCCAATCTGTGCATTGTATACAGCAGCAGTCAGCAATTAAATCTGACTATGGGCTTGTGTTTTTTTTAGTGCTGTTTATTGGGAAACATGGTTTTGTAGGTGTGATGGGTCTGCCACTAGCTTACCATTTTACAGGATTGTAAAACAATTAATATAATCATCTTACCATTACCACAATACCATCAAAAACAATGGCAACAAAAGCCTATTAATATTGTTATAAAGCTCTAAGCATTTTGTTAGACCTGCCAGTGCAACAGTGCAATTTGCATGAATTTGCATGTCATTATCAATTAGGTGGGATCAGAAGAAAGCACACTACAACAATACAATTCAGTTTTAATTGTATAGCACTTTTAACAATAGATATCATCACAAAGCACCTTTACAAAAATCTGGATGTAGGTTTAGATTCCAAATGAGCAAGCAAGAGGCAGTAGTACAAAAGAAATAGTCCCTGAGATGACATGAGGAAGAAACCTTCAGAGGAACCAAAGTTTAAAGGGGAATCATCCTCTTCTGGGTGACCCTGGATTGTTAACCATTATTCTTCTACAGCTGTATACTATAAAATCAGACAGTACTAAGAGTGTTGAAAGGATGTTCAGTATGAGTATATTGTGAATCAGGGTCATAGTATTGACACAGGATGGGCTGTCTGATTACAGCATGCAAATTTACAGTATCGAGGTGAGATTATCCACTGAAGCATGGGTGAGACTTGGGCATAAACTGATTTTGGGAAGTGTAAATCTTTAAGGTGTACATGTGTGACTCAATTCAATTCAATTTTATTTGTATAGTGCTTTTAACAATGGACATTGTCACAAAGCAGCTTTACAGAAATATATAAATTCAGGATATAAATTTTAAATTTATGAATTTAACCTTAATGAGCAAACCAGAGGTGACAGTGGCAAGGAAAGACTCCCTTAGACAATATGAGGAAGAAACCTTGAGAGCAACCAGACTCAAAAGGGAACCCATCCTCATCTGGGTGACACCAGGTGGTGCTATTATAAATAGTTCCCTTCTAAACTGTATACTATATGGTCAAAAGTGCAGATGTACAACCACAAAAGTTCATAATAGTTTACACATGAAGTCTATTTTAGAATGTTCATATCAATTGAATTCCAAAGCCATCTTGATGGTTTCTAAGTAGTACCATCCACAGTAATCTCACGTAACTTTAGGCTGTCCATGTGGGGCCATCCTCAACATCAGGATGGATCAGGCAGGTCCGGAGAGCAGAAGGGGTCAGGATCACTAGCATCTCAGGAGTAGCATGTGTAGCTCAACAGAGAGAGAGAGAGAGAGAGAGGGAGAGGGAGAGAGAGATTAAGGTATCAGGTATGCTAATTGTCACCTAATGGTTAAAGAATATGTACATTGTGTGCAGAGTGCAAGCAGAGACTCCGGCAAGATTAACTATGACAGCCTAACTAAAAGTGAGAGCCAGAAGGTAACATAGGCATGAGGGCGCCCTGGGACATAAAGCAGACAGCATCCAAACATCCCAGTTCACCACAACACTCTATGCCCCGAACCCTCCAGATCTGCTCCAAATATTCACAGAAGGCTTGACTAAACAAATATGTTTTCAGCCTAGACTTAAACACTGGGACTAATTAGTGTTCGGGACTTAAACACTGAGACTGTGTTTAAGTCCCAAACACTAATTAGTCCCGAACACTAATTGGAAGGCTGTTCCATAATTGTGGGGCTTTGTAAGAGAAAGCTCTGCCCCTTGTTGTAGCCTTCACTATTTGAGGTACCAACAAGTAACCTGCACCTTTTGATCGAAGTTGGAATGGCGGATCATAAAAGGCCAAAAGTTCACTCAGGTACTGTGGTGCAAGACCATTTTATAATCGATGCGAAATTTGATTGGGAGCCATTGCAGGGTGGATAAGAAAGGGGTGATATGGTCATATCTTCTGATTCTAGTAATAACTCTGGCTGCTGCATTCTGGACTAACTGGAGCTTGTTTATGCACCTACTGGAATATCTAGAGAGTAAGGCATTACAATAATCCAACCTAGAGGTAACAAAAGCATGAACTAGTTTTTCTGCATCATGTAGTGACATTATATTTCTTATCTTAGCAATATTTCCGAGATGAAAGAAGGGTATCCTAGTAATATTATCTACAAGAGCTTCAAATGAAAGTCAATAATCACACCAAAGTCTTTTACTGCAGCACATGATGAAACAGAAAGGCCATCCAGAGATACTATGCAATCAGAAAGCTTACTTCTAGCTGCATGTGGTCCTAGTACAAGTACTTCTGTCATGTCAGAATTAAGTAGAAGGAAGTTAATAAGCATCCAGTGTTTAATGTCCTTTACACATTCCTCAGCTTTATTAAGCTGGTGTCTCTCATCTGGCTTTGCTGAAACATACAACTGTGTGTCATCAGCATAACAGTGGAAGCTAATACCAAGTAGCATATATATATATAAAAAGCAGTGGGCCTAAAACAGAACCTTGCGGAACACCAAACTTTACCTTAGTATGTGTAGAGAAGTCACCATTTACATCTGCAAACTGATAACGATCATTCAGATAAGACCTGAGCCAGGTCTTGAGCCAAGGCTGTTCCCTTAACACCAACAACATTTTCTAGTCTATCAAGGAGAATAGTATGATCACTGGTATAAAAAGCTGCACTAAGGTCAAGCAACACAGGTTAGGAGAGTAGTAGTAAGTGATTTCGCACTTTAAATAGTGCTGTCTCTGTGCTATGATGAGGCCTAAATCCTGACAGATAGATTTCATGTATGCTATTTCTATGTAGGTATGTGCATAACTGCTGTGCTACAATCTTTTCTAGAATCTTGGAGATAAAGGGGAGGTTTACTGTTGGCCTATAGTTGGACACATGACCTTCCACAGCAGCAGAAACAATTCCTCTTAAGGCTTGGCGCTGTTAGCATTTTGGCCGTAGTAGTAGACTTATAGAAATTAGGAAATGTTGATGTGGATTACATATTTGTAAAGCAATTGCAAGTTCCCTCAATTGATTTATTCAAGTCTGGAGCCATAGGGTACAACTCATTGTATGTGACAGTTTCCATTAAATGGAATGAATATAATTTCGCATGCAAAACTTCATTGTCAAAAGCAAATGTAAGCAGGCCAATACGTCAGATAAAGAGAAAATTAACACAGCAGATCAAACAATCTTATAAGGACATCCAGATTTGCCCCAGGGGCCACTGTTTGCCAACCCCACTATAGTACAATACTTGCTGTTTAATGCACAACATTTGTACAGGATTTCTTACCATTCTTGGGTTCACCCTAACTAAAAGCTCTGAGAAGTTGAAAGCAGTAGTGTATCCCACAAGTCCAGTGCTCTACCTTTCAAAATTGAACCTCGGGTTCAGACTTGGCTTTGATCAGTGGAATGGACATTTTATAGAAAGATTTGGTGCCACTGTGCCATGCCACTTCTGCTTATAAATGCATTTAAAAGTATGACTATGCTCTACACTCACACACTGCAAGCTTTCAGCTGGATCACTTGAGTCTCACTTTTCCTTGTATGTATTTATATCAGTGGAGAGAGAGAGACACACACAGCATGCTGATTTGATTTTGACTAGTCCATTGTGGCTTGTAAAAGTGAAACATTGTGTGGTGAAGAATGAGGCTTGTGTGGGGACATACACATTTAAAACTGTATTTGTTCAGATTATGCAAAGTATATGTCACCACTCAAATTAACAATCTGTGTTTGTAGAGTATCCTCTGCAGTTTGGCTATGCAAGTCACTATTATCCATACTGGACTCTGTGGAGTTCGTTATTATCCATATGTGCAGAGAAGATCATTTGTGTTCAAGACCTTGCAGTCGTTGTAACTTCTGATAGGGATACATCAATACTAATACTGGTATTAGGTATTGGTCAAATACCATGCTGATTTGCTCATACTTGCACTCTTTTTAAAAAATGCTCAAACATACCAACATGTGATACTATGTGATGTAAGCCTCTAGTGTAGGTTTCTGCTCTAATGAACAGCGATCTGGACATACTCCAGACTGCCAACTGTGCTCTGCAAAAATATCAAGAGGAGCTACTACAGTAGCTTCCTCTGTATCTTTATCGACCTGATAAAACATCGTTATGGCATTTTAACAATATCTTTAATAGAGATCACAAGGGCAGCTGATCTGAGCATGCAGAGCAGTATCAGCAAGCATGGTCAATAAAAATGAGCAAAGGTACCATGAATTGTGTGCACACAAAGGTACACTATACAGCCAGTAGTATGTGGACCCCTGACCATCACAACCAGATGTGCTTAATCTTTTGGAAATCCCTTTCCAAAACCATGGGCATTAATATGGAGCTGGTCCCCCTTTGCTGCTATAGCAGCGTCCACTCTTCTGGGAAGTCTTATCTGTAGATTTTGGAACTGTGGGGATTTGTGACCATTCAGCCATAAGAGCATTAGTTAGGTTGGACAATGATGTTGGATAAGAAGACCTAGGGCTCATGTCAGCATTCCAATTCATCCCAGAAGTGTTCATTGGGTTGAGATCAGGGCTCTGTGCAGGCCTTCTTCCACAGCAAAATCAGCAAACCATGTCTTTATTGATCTTGATTTCTGCACAGGGGCATTGTCATGCTGGACCAGATTTGGGCTAGGCTTCTTAGTTCCAGTGAAGAGACTCCATAATGCTAGAGCATACAAAGACCTTCTAAACAATTCTGTGCTTCAACTTTGTGGCAACAGTTTGAGGAAGGCCCACTTATGGGTGGGATATTTTGGCCCTATAGTGTATTTACAAGCATGGAGCAATGAACCAAATACTTAAAGAAACTGTCACGTGAGAGCGCATCAGTTCTATGAGCACTGAGCACTGAGACATGCTCTCTTCCTTCCTCCTCACTTGCCAGGGTCTACAATTTGCTTGCGAGTCAATGTGCAAATCACACCATCTTGTGCCCTTTTTTAATGACCATGCTCCCTCATACAGCTCTCTGCTCCCGGGTCAGCCACAGTAGCACTCTCTATTAAAGATATGGCTGTTTAATTGCCATAATATCTTAACCCTGAAACTCAGCATGATAGGTTCATTGCTAGCAGCACACAGCAGAAACAACATAAACAGAACTAAATAAAAATTAGCATGTTACTCAAGTTCGATATCAATATCAAAGAGTACTAAAAACTGAGATGACATGAGAAAGAAACCTTCAGTGAAACTAGACTCTAAAGGGAACATCCTCTTCTAAGTGTCATTGGATAGTTGGATTATTAACCATTATTCTTCTACAACTGTATACTATACAGTACTAAGTGTGATGCCAGCATGTTCTGTGTGAATATATTATGAATTAGGGTTTTGTTATTAGCAAAGGGCAGGCTTTATGATTACAGCAGCAGTTCTTTGAAGTTTGCAGTATCCAGGTGCAATTATCCACTGAAGCTAGGGTGAGACTTGAGCATTGATTGTTGTTGGGAAGTGCAAACCTTTAGGATATCTTTAGGGACCATCAATAGCAGTAGAAACAATGCTGTTAGCTCTAGTAGTATTCTTATAGAAATGAGGTAATGTTGATCCAGTTCAAACATATTCATAATGCAATTGCAAGGTCTAAAATGTGAAGAAGGTGGCAAGTTTAAATGACTCAATGCCCAAACATTAATAGTGAGATATGGCAATAATGTCCTGGCTTACGAATGTTAAGACGTTGTAACTAATTAAACATAAGTAATTATAAAGTTCCAGATTTTGTACTGGAGTGTGCTTGGTTAACCAGCTGCCATGTTGCTTAAAAATTATGTTAATTGCATATTTTTCTATCGTCTTCTACATATTTCTCTGTTTATCAGACTCAGATTGGTGGTCTGGCTTTCCATCTGAAACCAGTTAAAGTTCTGCATTAGTGAGGTGAAACTGTTTGATGTTTGAACCTTAATTTCAAAGTTATGTAATTCTATGGATAAAATATTCACATGGATAAATGTAAATGGCTGTGTTTGGATATCGTCATAATTGGGTCTGCAATTTTTTTTTTTAAATATCTGATCGACATAATATATTAAGAGTCAGTCCTGAATCCCTAGTCCCTAACTGTTTTTCAGCTCATGAATAAATTCAGTTTAATCAATGGGCTTTTAACATTTTTATAGTCTTCACTATGTTTGTTTCAACTCTCTAAGGTCACAGTGTGCGATTTTGTTGGATGGGGAATGGATATTTAATTGACAAAATTAATTAGCCTGCAGTTTAAGGTCCTCAGCGAATTTTTAATGCATTTGTAAAAAAAAGCCAACAAACCCTATTGGATCAAAATTTAATTGGCTTATTATGCATTAATTGCTCTTCTTTGTTTAGATCTGCCAAGATGTAAGATTAATGGAATCTGTTCCAGGTCTGTGGATGTGCATGTTTATTAGAATGTACTGGAACAAGCTGATTGAGTTTAGCTAATTTGTTGCCTGTGGATAAAGCTTCATTCAAGAGTTGGTTGAGCGTGAGCCCGACAAGCACACTCATTCTGACATTTCAGAACCTGTGTCTCTCATTGGAATACAATTGCTACATACATAGAGGTGCCTATGGTTTATTCATAGCATTTATTTTTACCCTCTTGCCCAAACTTTATGGGAGATACACTATATAGCAAAAAGTATGTGAACACCTGAACATAACACCCATATGTGGACTTTCTCCAAACTGTTGCCACACAGTTGGAAGTACACAATTGTCGAGAATGTCTTTGTATGTTGTAGCTCTATGATTTACTTTCACTGGAACTGAGGGACCCAAAACTGTTCCAGCATGACAATGTCCCCGTGCACAAGTGAGGTCCATAAAGTCATGGTTTGCCAAAGTTGTTATGGAAGAACTTGAGGGGCCTACACAGAGCCCTGACCTTAACCCCACTGAACATCTTAGGGATGAACTGGAACACCGACTGCACCCCAGGCTTCCTTGTCCAATTTCTGTGCCTGACCTCACTCATGCTCTTGTGGCTGAATGAGCAAATCCCGACAACCATGCTCCAAAATCTAGTGGAAAAACTTCTCAGAAGAATGGAGGTTATTATAACAGCAAAAGGGGAACTAATTCTAGCATGGGATGTTCAGAAAGTACATATTGGTGTGATGGTCAGGCCATCTTTTGGCCTTATAGTGTACGTCAGGGGCTATAAAGTCTTATAGCTGTGTATAGGATGTATGGTATAGGGTTATTGCTATGCAAGCTTTCTGGCTACCATTCTAGCTTCCAGGGCTGTGGATCATTAATGGGTGTTAATAGCGGCCCCCTGGTGGAGAAGACAAAATGGTATTAATGCCTGAAAAGCATGGAAAAAGCAATGAAACAATACAAAAGCTATTTTGTACTTTGTATTGTTTTGCAGTTGTGGTCTCAAATATTCTAGTTTTAGAAGCTACAGTCCATTGGTGTCTGGGAAAAAAATATATATATGTTAAAAAAAAAAAAAAATATATATATATATATATATATATATATATATATATATATATATATATTACATACATATATATATATATATATATATACACACACACATACACACATATATACACACACACGTATAAAAAAACCTTCACTTCATTTTATTCTTACCACAATACTTTTGAATGCTTGAGTCTGATTGGTCAGATGCCATTGATTAATTTTCTGTTGCAGCACATCTCTGGTAGTAGTTCTGAAGACAGTATGTATCTTCTTATACATTATCATTTCTACAGTAACAGCTTACACAGGGAGTTGTAGGGTAAATGTGTGTGATCATTTATATGGTGTGTAATTGCTGATATGGTGAAGTTTTCTATGAGGAGATGTTTATTTAGCATTTATGGAAGGAGTCTCCAATGTCATTGCTTTGTAAAGGTCAGAGGTAAAGCTGTAATTTTAAGTTTTCTGACACAGGACAGCCTACAGGAGGGAGTGCTTTGACTTGATTCTCGGTAAAATGACAAATTATGATAATTGGGATGCATACCAGCCCTAAGAATGTATCAGTCATAAGTTTTTCCACATACACCAGCTTTTTTCCCCACATAATTCAGCTCACAGGCCACATTACATTAGGTAGCTAATTGTAAACAGGGAAATGAATTCTGACAAATATATTGTTAATTAAAGCAGTACTCCTGACACCTTACATTTGTAGACATATTCCAACAAACGAATGATGGAACTGCATTTTTTAAAAGTACCAGCCTTCACACGTGGTCAAGATAAGGTCCGTTGGAACAGAGATTCCCGACCAACAGGCTGTGGGTTGTTTGGTACCACACCACAACCAGGCACTGAGGGCATGGACAGATCATTACTATCTTCACTTCAATGATAACTGAAGTTTATTTCATTTTAAAGTGGCCATCCAGTGCAGTCAGAACTGCATTAATTGTAAGCTTTTAATAGAAGGTGTTGTATCTAGCTTCATAGCTAACGCTGTTTTATTGGTAACCTGTCTTTATTCCAGTGCTCATCATCCTGTGGGCGGGGGCTTCAGTCCCGCGTAGTCCAGTGCATGCACAGAGTAACGGGTCGTCATGGCAGCGACTGTCCCACAGTCCTAAAGCCACCAGCATATAGGCAGTGTCATCAGGGGGCATGCAATGAAAAAGTTAATGTCAACACCATAACTTCACCAAGACTGGGTAAGAAAACTATTTCCTACATTTTCTGTAGTCATATGAGTAAAAATCAGATTCCACCCACTTTAACCCATTTCTGAAAAATTTCAGGTATACTGAAAAGTAAATGCATATTTATATATATTTTTTCCTTTCAAAAATTATGGGGGTTGTAAACATTTACTTTCAACCATATACCCCTCACCAGGCAGAGACCTTAGCATCTGAAGAATATTTATAAAATGTATCTGATCCTGTTTCATTTTGTCAGACAGCAAGAAGACAGATAACATCAGACTGCCAGATCAGAACATAAATCAATGTGGTCCAGGGTTTAGCTTAATTGCTGATTAGATGATAAATATGGTTAGTCCATGTAACGTGTTGGTAGTCTTTAAAAAAAAAAAAAAGAAAGGAGAAGGAGGCTCAAAGCGGTGAAGGTCATTCACTGCTCTGTGAGATGTTTTCCTTAGATTGGAGACATAAGGGGGAGAGAGTGCGAGAGAGGAGAAAGATATGGTCTTAGAGAAATGCTCTAACAAACCTAAGGGATACAAATGTTTCTTTTTGAGTTGTAACACTTTATAAAACCATAATCTTTATTTCAACAAACTGTCCGATGACTGTCCTCAACCAGTCTATCAACAAATTTTAAACAACTTGAGCAAAACATTTCTTTACTGTTATTGGAAAATAATCAACTTCAGGGTGGTAACAATAACTCCACTTCACACTGATTATATTTTATTCCTTGCATAATCAATGCACGTGTATTTCTCTAACATTTAAAAAAAACATCAATTAAATATGAATTTCTTGGTTAAAATTACTTTCTGGTTGTGACGTGACTGATAGGTTTATGTTAATGCGCTTGTTCTAATGAGTTATACACAGGGACTTGTAGGGCAGATGCTCCACATAACATATTATTAATCTAAGATTAATAATAAACAGATTTTTAAAACATTGTTTTTGTTTAATAAAGAAAAGCATATGCTTGTTAATTTATGGACAATTTTTTTGAAGGAGTCTCGATTGTCTGCGTTTTGTAACAGGCCAGTGCTTTGTAAAGATTCCCAGAACATGAAACTCTTCAGGAAAGAGCACTTTACGCTTTCAGGTTTCTCAGTAAAATAACAAGTTGTGTTTTTTTGAGTGAGAGCGAGAAAATGGGTGTGTGTGTGTGTGTGTGTGTGTGTGTGAGAGAGAGAGAGAGAGAGAAAGAGAGAGAGAGAGAGAATAAGAGGTGAGGAAACAATTGTTTACCATTGCTGTAACGTAACTTTTCTCACAGATATTCCGCAACATAAAATCCAACTATAAACTTTTAAAATGTGGTGGTAAAATGTGTGTTAATAAATTAAACATTGTAATTGTTGGCAAAAAATTGCTGTGGTGTAATCGGAATAACATACTGTGGACCATACTTAGTTATGGGAGGTTTAATGTAAAGAGTTAGCAGGCATAATATAATATTTTCTGAAACCACTTGTCCTGTCCTTGTATTCTTTCCAACAGCGGCACTGACGTATAAGTGCACGGGAGATCAGTGGACGGTGTACTGTCGGGTGATTCGGGAGAAGAACCTGTGCCAGGACATGCGCTGGTACCAACGCTGCTGCCAAACCTGCAGAGACTTTTACGCCAGCACAATGTCCCACGAAAGTTAATGAGCCTGGCACTTCTTGCCACGTAGCAGCTTTTTTATTTTTATGTCCTCTTTTCGTACTGTCATAAGTGACACTGTGTATATTGTTATTAAGGATTATTGGATTTTAAAGCAGTAACCGGGAAATTGATGCACATGCCAGATCTTTCAGATGAGATGTTAAAACGTTTAAGGTTTTGACTTTAAAATGGTGCAAAAGGTCTATGACTTTTTTAATTGTTTTGCTGTAAACCAAAGTTTAACATAAGAGAACATAGGAGGCCATTGGAGATGACTTCTTGAACATAGCAGCTTGGCTGTTGTACAGTAAGCTGACCATTTAGGAAAGGCTTACATTGCTTTCTAAAAGCCACTGGTTGGCCAGTAATCCCAGAACTGAGCAACGGGACATTATTGACATTTTGATATCCTAATCACATATTCATTTTCTTATCTCTTATTTCTTCCAGATTTCTTAGAGAAGTCCATTAAGTGCCTTAACGAGATTATATGATCCAGAATGCCATGGTTTATGGGGCCAGTTGTACCCCATGAGCTATGACACAAGCCATGGTTGTCTTAAGTAAGATCATCTATAACTGCTAAATAGGTCATAGCTAAGACTGATTTTGAGAGAGGACTTTACACTTATTAAAGAGGATTAAGAGCAACTAATTCTAGCCTTATCTGTGTACATTAATGTGAAAAGATACTAAGCAAAATTACTAGTGCTACACACATACAGAGGTGGCAACAGATTTGAGCCCTCGATGCGGCAATATGGGAAACACCTGAAAGCTACACTTTTCTGCTTTTTCAGAAAAAGAAATCGACAGGCCAAATATGAATAAAATTCAGCAGACAGTTTACTGAAATGGAAAAGACTGAAGGTAAAAGACATGCTCTTGCTTATGGTAGTGGTCACTTACTTTTTTTGCACCAACTTTATCTAGGTGAAGTTTGACTGGCGATTTCACAAGCCTCTGTCTTGTGAGCCAATAGAAACCAAGTGGTCAGTAATAAAATGGAGGAGCTTCTTATTCTTACATAGCAAATCACACCAGACCTTTGCCTCATGGTTTGCCGCACTCATCAACCAATATACTCTTTTTGTGGTAAAATTCTGGTTTTTTTTTCCTCTTGCTGGATTGTTCTTGTTAGCAATGTTGGCACTTCTGCACATAAATACACTACAGGCTACCTAAAGCTCATTTGCTAAATCCTGCAACCAAACTAGGACTGCAGGATTGCACATGCACCATTTGGAACACCAAAACAAGTGTTCAACTAAGACCAGTCATAGTAGAGACTCTAGAGGGAGTTAGGACTCGAAGTTTTTTTGAAACATTGCTAGGTTTTGACACATAGGATGTGTGAGTATTGGACAATTCATATAGACCACATGTTCCCAACCCTGGTCCTGGAGTATCCTTTCTCCTGCGCATTTTACTGTTGTTCTTGCACTAACACACCTGGTGAGCTCATTAATAGTCCTTCCAGAGTTGAAGTAGGTGTGTTAGAGCAGGGGAAACACTTAAATGTGCAAAACATGGTTTGGTGACTAAATTTAATGTTTTTAGAATTTTATTTACACCAGATAACACCAGTAGAAACTGTTCTTTTGTTGACATTAATTCTACTTTACCCAGTTTTCTCATTAGTACAAAGCAGGTAATGTTAAAGGTTAATATTGAAAGATTAAGATCAGTCTTCTAATGACTAGGCCAATTCCTTTCCCATCTTTTTTTTTTCAATATTTTTTTCATTGTCAGTAAATTTGGTCAAACACCCCATTCCACTCTTTCCATGGCTACAGGATTAACACAGATTTATTTAACTATATTCGTACTTATTTTTCCAACTTAAGGGTTTGTCACCCTAAAACATTAATTTCAACATATTTTCCTTTTGTGTTTCATTGTTTCACAGTTTTAGTAAGTACTGTTAATGTTTGATATATTTCAATAAGAACATTGCACATGTGTTTACATATGTAAGAAAAGTGGATGTTTGACTAGCATACATTTACATACTAGCATAGATTTTCATATTTCCAGGAGTCATGTTCAACACAAAGTTATGTTATTTACAATGAAAATCATTGGACACATTATTAAACAAAATGACCAGGTTTTATCTTTCAGTAACTCCTGATGACACCATCAGTAAAGTCTTTATAACTGGTTATAGGCTCACATGCAGCTGCATTACTTTGGATCACAGGTGTAAAATGTGAACTTTCCAAGTTTTTACACTACATAAAAGTCCCTCTGTGTAGGTAGGTGTGTGTGTGTGTGTGTCGTTTTTTTTTTGTTGTTGTTTGTTTTTTTTTCTTCAAGATACCTTGGCCCCTGTTTTCTCAGGCAGTGCAGGGTTCATTTGGTGCTAGACAAATTTCACTACTGTGGAATTCAACAGTTTTTTTTGTCCTGTTTTTCTCATGATTGTTCTTCCATAGGTCTTTTCTGACACATATGTTTTGTGATGATTATTTAATACTAAAATGTAGCTGCCTTACTATTTCAGAGACTTCAGCCTATTGGTGAAAATTGCTTCATTTACTGCTATGGTGCAGATATGCGTATATATTCCAGTACTGTATGTCTTTAGTTGCACATGATTGGTACATAATCTGCATTTTTGATGGTGCTGATTTGATTACAACTGTTTAAATAGTTATACAAAAATAAATGAATCTTATAACACACTGAGCTTATGTTTTACATTTCGTGAGGCACTGACTGAATCCATATTCTCCTTTAGAAACATCAAAAAAAAAGTCACTGTAGGTATTGACTCTGTCTATATTTAAAGGAATATTTCAGACAAATATAACTGAGACATTTTCCCAGTTATCCCAAATGTAATCAATCATCCATGACATGTTTGGGGTGTGACATTTTATTCTTTAATTTTGCACTGGTGCTACAAGACTGATGGAAATCTATCTTTTCCATAATTATTTGCTTCTTCTTTTAAAGAATGTCATACAGACTTGCTGATGTGGTTTAGGACCCAGTATAACTTGCTGTAATCTATTAAAAAAAGCTGTGTAGCTGAACACTGTAACATTATAGTCAGAACAATCTTGTGCAATCACAATCACTTTTTTCTTGGTGTAATTTGGTGTCCTTCCACTCCCCAGGTGCCAGTTCCCAATATTTGAAATTGGAATTGTGACAGAAAGCCTACGTGGTATGTAAGAAATACCAACTAACAAAGTGTCCTGACATAAGAAAATAATGGATGGCAAAAAACACTATTAGTATGCTTCAGTTGGCTATACAGTGCTTACATATGTATCCACCCTCCTTGTTTTATTGTACTGTTACAAGTCTTCTGCAACATGTATCTATCAGCTTTGCACATCTGGATCCTGATAGTTTTGCCTATTCTTCTTGGCAAAAATACTATGTCAGATTGGATGGTGAACATCAATTTTCAAGTCAGATTGAGGTCTGGGCTTTGTCTGGGGTATTCTAGCACATTCTTGGTTTTGAAGCACTCTGGTGTAACTTTGACAGTATGCTTAGTAGACCAGAGAAACTTTTCCACATTTGCTGAATCTCAAACATGCATTTTGGCAAATGGCTTTCTACTTGCCACTCTTCCATAAAGCCAAGTTTTTTGGGGGAAGTGACTGGGCTATGGTTGTCATGTGAATAGCTTCTCCATCTGAGCTATGGATCTCTCCAGCTCCTTCAGAGTTATTCTTGGCCTCTTGGTTGCTTCTCTGATTAATGGCCTCCTTACCTGGTCATTGACCTTTGATGGATAGCCTCCTCTAGGCAGAGTTATGTTTGTGCCATATTCTTTCCATTTTTAACAATGAATTGAATGGTGCTCAATGGGATATTTATTCTAATAACAAACCCAGATTGATGCTTTTCCAGAACTTTGTCCTGGATTTGTTTTGAAAGCTCCTTGGTCTTCATGATGTTATTTGTTTAGGTATGTTCTCTGAGGTCTTTCAGAAACAAGGTACATTTATATTTAGAGCATGTGACACTTCAGTTGCACACAGGTACATCCCATTCAACTAATTATGTGACTGCTGATGTTGCCAGAGCTAATTTAGGCATTTTACTTGCCTTGCCTTTCAATTTCACTTGAAATTGACCATTCATTTTTATGGTTTTTCTTTGTAAATAGTTGTGCAAGCTATATTGATAAGGCAATCGGAATCGAGGCAATCGGAATTGCCTACAGACCAAACAAATGGCGCCTCTTCATTGACAGCTCATCCAGGAGCCTCAAAGCCATTCAGCTCCATAACAGGTACAAGTACCCGCCTGTTACCATGGCTCATTCGATGTACCTGAAAGAGGATTACTGGATGCCTTGAAGTATGAAGAGTATGGCTGGGAGGTCGTCAGAGACTTCACAATCTTTGAAGGTGCTGATGCTACCACTGCACATCAAATTGAGCCTTATGAAACAATTTGTCACAGCTCTAGAACCATCAGGAACCTAGTACCGTCAAGCTGTCTGAAGCAAAAGTCAAAGCCGGTGTCTTTGTCAGACCACAGATAAAGAAGATCCTGGAGTGTAGGAAATTCCCCAAGAAGCTCACTAGGAAGGAGAAAGCGGCTTAGAACAGATTTATCGCAGTGGTTCAGGGCTTCCTGGACAATCACAAAGCCAAAAACTACGTGGAGCTGTTTGAGACTCTGGTGAAGAACTACGGAACAATGGGCTGTAGGGTGTCTCTCAAAGTCCATATGCTTGATGCTCATCTTGACAAATTTAAGGAGAACATGGGAGCATACTCAGAGGAACAAGGCGAACGCTTCCACCAGGATATACTGGATTTTGAACATCACTACCAAGGATAATATAATGAGAACATGAAGGGAGACTGGGAGCTGCTTCGTGAAAGCGATTTACAATATAATCATAAATTTCAAAAAGCTACTCACTTCTAAATCTTTTGTGGTCATTTTTGTATAATTGCTCATTTCTAAATCCTTTTTGGTCATTTTTTATAACTTTAGTATAAATACTTGTTAATTTTGATTCATATGTTGTTTTTTTCCCCATGTCATGGTCACAAAAGCAATGTTTGAGGGAATTAATAGCCATTTTCTATACTTTTGCAGTATAAGCAATTAGCAAATGACACTTACTACCCAGGAACAAAAAAAAAAATTGTTACAGAATGTAATTGCATGAATGAGTAGGTGTATAGATGTGAATTAAGTATTCTAATAAAGTGTCCAGTGAGTGTATTTTATGTCATGCAGTATAATCTCAATTAAGTCCGTTGCAGTTCCAGGTTGTAACACTACAAAATGTGGAAATGTTCAAGGGGGTGAACACTTAATCAAGGCACTGCATCACACTTGTTCTTAACTTACTACTTACTTACTACTTATTTACTACTTGTATATATATATATATATAGTACTGAGCAAAAGTCTTAGGCGCATGCAAAGAAATGCTGTAGAGCAAAGATGCCTTCAACATAATGAAACTACATAAAAAAATACTGTAAAGAGCAGTAAACAGTAATAAGTGAAACAAAGTCAATATTTAGTGTGACAATCCTTCACTTTAAAAAAAAAAAATAGTAGTCTCAGGTACAATTTGTGCAGTTTTATAAGGAAATTAGCTGGTAAGTTTTATTGAGCATCTTGCCAAACCAGCCACAGTTCTTCTGGAGACTTTGACTGCTTCTTATTTTTGCAGCAAAACCCAGCAGCCTTCATTATGTTTTTTTAATGTTTATGACTAAAATCTATAACAAAGTTTGTACTAAAAAAAAATAGGGTTCCTAAGACTTTCGCATATATATATATATATATATATATATATATATATATATACACACACACATACATACAGTCAGGTCCGGAAGTATTTGGACAATGGCAGAGATTTTGTGATTTGGCCTTTATACGCCACCACAATGGATTTGAAATAAAACAATCAAGATGTGATCGAAGTGTAGACTTCAGCTTTATTGTAAGAGGTTCCACAAAAATATGGCATTTACCATTTAGGAATTACAGCCATTTTCAACAAAGTACTTCCATTTTCAGGGGCTCAAAGGTATTTGGACAATTGACTGACAAGAACTTAATTGACCAGGTGCGGTCCATTCCCTTGTTACTTCAAGACAAATGAAGCAGAATCCTTTCCTTGGTGAAGAAAAACCCCTTCACAACATCAACAGAAGTCAAGAATACTCTGGAGAAGGTAGGCGTATCATTCTCAAAATCTACAATCAAGAGACGCCTTCATGAATGTAAATACAGAGAATTTACAGCAAGGTGCAAACCACTGGTAACATTCAAGAACACGAAAGCCAGATTAGACTTTGCCAGAAAACATCTAAAAAAAGCCTACCATGTTCTGGAATAAGATTCTTTGGACTGATCAAACCAAGATTAACTTGTACCAGAATGATGGGAAGAGAAAAGTATGCCAAAAGAGAGGAATAGCTCATGATCCAAAGTATTATGTGTCAAATATGGTGGAGGCAGTGTTATGGCATGGGCATGTATGGCTGCCAATGGAATGGGTTCACTGGTGTTTATTGGTGATGTGACTGCTGACAGAAGGAGCAAGATGAATTCTGAGGTGTATAGGGTTAGACTCTCTGCTCACATTCAGCCAAATACTACAAAACTGATAGGACGCCGCTTCACAGTGCAGGTGGATAATGACCCTAAACATACTGCGAAAGCAACTCAAGACTTTTTGAAGGCAAAGAAATGGAATATTCTTCAATGGCCAAGTCAGTCACCTGATCTCAACCCAATAGAGCATGCTTTTCACTTACTGAAGACAAGACTGAAGGCAGAAAGACCTACAAGCAACTGAAGGTGGCTGCAGTGAAGGCCTGGCAAAGCATCTCCAGGGAGGAAACTCAGAATTTGAGTTTTGAGAACATGGGCTCCAGACTTCAGGCAGTCATTGACTACAAAGGATTTTCATCCAAGGATTAAAATTATGGTTATATTTACAATTATGTCACTTTGTCCAAATACCTTTGAGCCCCTGAAAATGGAGGTACTTTGCTGAAAATGGCTGTAATTCCTAAATGGAATATATATATATATAGCTTTTATTTATTTAGCTTATTTTCATTTAGGGGCTGAATGTTGAAGCCAAGTGATAAGTGTAAATATTGACCTAGAGTAAACCCATAATTTAAGTTAGTTGATGTAGTCACAATCCAACATGCAATAAAAACATGTAATATCAGGAACACTGACTTAGAGCTGTGATTAAATTGTTGACTGGATCTACGTTAAAAATAAGAAGATAACAAACCTGCCATCCAATCAAAACAGCATTTTCCATAGCCATACTCAGCTATAGTCAGTACCACACTGAACATAAGTGTGTTATTAAGAGGATCCCAACTATTTGAGAAAATATTTTACTGTAAAATGACACTGCATGACTTACTGTTATTATTCAGTTATTTATCTTATCAAATATATTATTCAGTAACCACTATTAATTATTTACTATCTATAGTGAAACTAATAGAAGCTCTACGGAGTCACAAGAAGAAAGGGTTAATAATATTATAATATTTAGAAAAACTGTCAAATTGTAAATAAGTAAATATTTTTGTAAATTCTTATAAATATTTAGGCAGTTTATAACACACTAGACTATTTTCATCTTGATTACCTGCATGATTATTTGTTTTTCATTTCAATTTGAACTTTTAATTCTGCAGAGCAGCCCAGATGAAATGCATGGTTCATTTGGTATAAAATACAATCAAATGCAGCAGAAAATATTTAATAAGGTAACTATTATCTATTACAATTACATTTACCAGTGTGAAGAATCAACACGTTCAGACAGTTTATATTCCTATTCTGTTTATTTCTCTTTTCATGCTCAGTGGTGCTTCTTCACCATGGCATTGAGAACACATAGTACGATATGCAAAGCAGCGAGCATGCTCATGACAAATGGCCATCTGGCTCGCTCTCTACCACGGTCAGCAGAGCAGATTCAGGATGACGCTGAAGGACTTCACGAAAAGGAAATTTTCACCTTCAGGCACCTGGCTCATGTATCATGCATGAAGTTTGTGGTTGCTTATATCCTACTGCTACACACTTATTTTTTCTTTTTTCTCTCTACACCATACTCTTATTAGTATTGAAGCTTGTTATTGGGTATAACATCATTTCCTATAAAACTAAAATAAATTAATTTAGTTATTTCATGTATGTATATTCAATTCTAGGGTCAAAAATCTCCAGATTGCAATAAACCACATCTAAGCATTCATTCTTATAAGACTGTGCCTGAGTTCTTCATTTTGCTTCATCAGATACCAGGTAACAGTCCATGATATTAATTATAGATTATTTATAGAGTTTATAAGATATTAATTATAGATTATATATAGAGTGTGGTATGCAAAAGACGATCTACAGGTGTGAGAGATGAGTGAGCGAGTGATGCTCAATCTTTCCCAGCAAGCCAAACATGTCACTTTATTAACTCTAACAAATGAAGTCTTCCTATGGTTAATGCTTTGTAGCACTGTGTAGAAAAGGGACTTTTTTCAAGCTCATATATAAGCTTAATTGAAATGTTCTGCTCTAAAGCATAAGGCATCTTGCACACAGTGCCTTACATTAGTCTACTTCTCCTGTTAATTAGCTTCACAATTCTGCTCAGACTGTTTTGGATCACTCATCGGGGTTGCTTTTCCAGTTTCTGACACCGCTTCACATAGTCAACACTGATGCTTTGGAGGAAAAAACAACTTATATAACCATCTAGCATTCCTAATTGTAGCTGAATGTTAGGAGAAAAAAAACAAGAGGTGTTTTTTTTATTATCTCAGCCCTTTTTAACAGCATCATTGCAAATGAAAAAGTCCCAGCAGGCTGGCAGACCCCCCTGAGGTCAGTATTTCATCTTTTATATGTCAATTTTAGGGTTGATTATTTCCACATCACATGCTTAAATATCACACTTATCTATCAGACAGTCGTTAGTACAGCTTTACCTTAGTCATATGATTTACATATTTAAAGAAGAAGCTGCATATACAGAGATTCCTTGGATGATGATCCAGTGCCCAAATAATATCTGGTTAGTGGTGGTCCCTTTCTATTGATGAAGGGTGTCGAGAGGGCTTACCAAATTGTGCATAGTATCAGATGGGCTACAGTCAGTAATTATACAAGTACAAAGTGTAGTATATGGTAGATGTACCTGATAGACTGGCCAGTGAGTGGAGATACAAAGTAGGTGTGCCTAATAAACAGTCAAATTAGTGTATGCATAAGTAATTGGCATATACCACAGTAATTTGCTAATGCTAATAATTTTTTTTTATTAAAGAATACCATGTCTTATATTTTATCTGTTTATACTTTTGTTTAATGTTGTATGCAGTGTGGTACGCTTACCTTATAACAGCCTTAAAGCCCCAGATTTCCCCTTGGGGATCAACAAAGTGCATCCATCAATCGATCCATTCCCTGTTGTTACCGTTCCCTGACAGTTACAAAGTGCTGACACTGGGGACTCCTTCCAAAAATGCTAAATAAACATCTCCTCAACAAAAACTTCACCATATCAACAATTACACACTTTTTAAAAATCTGTTTACGTGAAGCATCCGCCATACAAGTCCCTGTGTTAGCTGTTACTATAGAATTTATAACTATTATAGATAGAACCTACTACTATACCTATTACTACACGTCGTACTGTGTATGGTTGTGTCCGACTAATAAAATTTGAATTTGAGAGCATTAACATAAAACTTGCAGCCTGACCAACATTGCACATGTGCTTGTTGAACATCCCATTCCAGATTTAGTCCCCTCTTTGATGTTATAATAATCTCCGCTCTTCTGCTTTTCACTAGATTTTGGAGTGTGGCTGTGTAGATTTGTGTTCATTCAGTCACAAGAGCATAGTGAGGCTGTGCACTCATGTTGGGTGAGGAGGCTTGGGGTGCAGTCAGCGTTCCAATTAATTCCAAAAGTGTGCAGTGGGGTTGATGTTAATGCTCTTTGCAGGCCACTCAAATTCATCCAGACCAACCAAATTTGGCAATACCAAAGACATTCTAGACAATTCTGTGCTTCTAACTTTGTGGCAATACATATGGGAAGGTCCACATTTTGGTGAGATGGTCAGGGGTCCACATACTTATAGTGTATTCCATCATCCCTTTTTTAACTATCAGATTTTCTTTGTTATTCTTCTATAGTCCTATTCATTTTGTCATCCACTGTTGCAGCATGTTCAATCCTTATGCAATGATGTGAACGAGTTTAATCCAGCAATTCTAGGATTTAAATACAATGGCAAGATTAATGTGTGAAGCCATCTTTATCTCCTCAATTTTTCAATGTAGCTAGATACACATTTGCTTTTGTCCTTCTGTGAATGGAGTGTGGAGAGGAGAATGATAATCTTCTTTGAGATTGTGGGGTGACATTTACGCAACACAGATCCTTGTTACGATGTTGAGGTCTTCTATTAGAGGCTGAACATGAAGGAGATGGCTTGAACCTATGAATTTCTAAGAGGGAACTGTCACCTCTGCTTTGTAGACAGTAAATAACAGGTCACTGAGAACCTGAAACGTATTCATCTGGGATAATAGAGGCAGAAGCTTAGCTTCATAATTTATTTAGAATTACTGCTTGTTTTGTACAAATTTGTTACAAGGTTTTGTGGGTAATTATCAATTAGCTAAACTACACTCTGCCCCATACACTTGACTTCCTGATTAATAACACTAGAACTACAGTAGCTCACTAGAACACCAGCTACTTAAATAAACATGTGGCAGCCTGGGAAAATCCTTCACATGGTCAAATGTTGACATTTCTATTTTATATATTGTTTAAAACTGCATTCATTACTGAACTGAAATTGGTGTCTTATTTATACTGTATGTATCTGAACCAAAAGTAAAATTCCAGCATTTTAAAAAGTGAAAAAAGAGAAACTTTTAAAGATTTAAAGATTTCACTCCAATTCCACTAAAAGACATAGTGACCTAGCAAAGTTTTAGACATTTTTAGGCAGAATGCCTGTTTTTATTACTGCATTTGTTAAACTGGCTCCTTAGCTAACATGATCTCTTCAGGCAGACAGCAAGGCAAAATTAGAAATTTTCATGTCACATTGGTAAAATATATTTATGTTTTCTTATAGTAGATGTTAAAATATATTGCCCATATAAAGCAAGCCCAAAAACTAGCCCCAAAATTAGCCCAGTGATCAATGAAACCAGCCAAATTCCAATACATAAAGCCCGGCCATCCCAAATGCCAATTCCTGTACTATACTCTAAAATCATGACTGCAACATTTCACCAGCTAATTCACTACTTTTTTAACAGCAGATTTACATATATCATGGACTATGTAATTGCTATTTGCATTAAAATGACTCCAAATTAACTGTATGTATGCAAAATAACATGCAAAAAAATTATCAACCCACAATTTATAATTTGTGAAAAATAAGTGAAAAGTACATAAGTGATAAGTAGCCTAATTTCTTGGGAAAACCACTAGCCTGGAGATACTAGCAGAATGTTAGCTAGCTACTAAATAGGCTATGATGGCACAAAGTCATGAGGCCTTTCTACTGCAGAGTCTATGTACACCAATATATTCTTTTATCAAACACTAGCATACACCTGGACTTACAGCACTGACTGAAAAACCTTAACCCCACACAGAGGAAGGATTAGCTTACCTGTAAATCTGTAGTGGAACTTATCATCATTTATGATATTTTATGATATTAAATTATAATAATTTGCATCTTACATATTCACATTTTCAAATGGAGTTTCACATTTACCCAAATAGCCAATAAGTGATGGTCCACAGTTAACACTTTAATTTGGCCCAATAGTGCAACTGAATGATGATGATAAACTGATACAAATCTGGCTGCCAGAATGCAGCTACAACTCAACCATGATGATGCTATCTCAGGCATGAGTTGGACCAGAACTTAGAGTCAGACCACTTTCATCCCAAAATGTAAATGTCACACATATTGTATATTAGTAGTTGCATTTGCATCATTTTCATTTGTTCCACTTATAGTTCATAGTACTCTTGTCATTGTCGTAACTGGCTTATATGTTTCTGAACTCGCCCTTATTTGGCCCCTAATTATCTGTTATCTGAAATGAAAATTTTTAGTATTGTTTTTGTTTGTTTTTTAAACCTATTCATGCTTTATGTTCTTACAGAGCAGCACTACTCCACTTCTCCATCTCTAACTCTGCAGGGAAGGGGACTGCAAAAGAATCTGACCTTTAACAGAGATAGCATTAATGCACTTCAGTCTTAATGCCCTTCATGATTGACAGACCACAAGACCTTAGATATTTTTGCCTTATTTTTCCATGCCTTGCAATAAAAGTAGCTTGTGGCTCAAGCTTGATTAATACATTTCCCGACTCCTTTTTTATTCTCCTCATTATCATCCCATCAAATCGTTATTTTTCTTTGTAGCTCGAAGACATCAGCAAGTGTCTTGTACTGATCCAAACTCCAAATTCACTAGATATATGCCATATATCAGTCACTTCATTTTGATCATTAGGATGCCAAAAAAGAGTTCATTCCTGAACTCGTCCATGTGGACTAAACCATTATGTGGTGATGATGTGAGCTAGTAAAATAGAAACATATATACATAACACTAACATGAATGTCGTAAATATTTATGTCACATGACTTGATTGTTATATTAACTTGACAGCCAAGGCAAAGAAAGCATTTTAGCTGCCATCTACTGAAATAAGTCTTTATCAATGTTTATGTAGGAATATGTCAGTTGCTATTAAAAGGCATATGCAGGCGTTATGCTTCATGAACACCTCCGCTAAGTAGAGTATTACATAATAAAAAATTACTTACTCTTCTTTTTTTTACTGTTTATGTACAAATGGTATATTTTGAGGAAAGTGTGGGAAAAAGAAAATGGAGAAATTGTGAACGTCATTTGGAGTTTATTTTTGCTTGGATTGAAATTCAACCTTAGTGAGTTTGTCTAATGTCACAGTACTTCCTCCCAATTGAGCATATTCAGAGTTAATTGAACATAGTGCATCAATTACATGCAGGTGATTTTAATAATCTGAATGGGCGCTCAGAAAATCAGCTTAAGCATGTGCGTAAACCAACTCTGAATACGAATAACTTTCCCTGTGTAAATATTTGCAAAGCATTTGGACTTAAGTCAATAACTCTGAATACGTCCCAATATGATCTCCCAGATCATGATCAGAACATTTTCATGTCTTGTCACAACCTCATAATTATGACTGTTCCAGATTGTTGTTCTATAACCAGAAGAAAAACACACATGGCTATGAAATGGCCCACAATGTTCTGCTGATGTATGATAGTTGACCCTGATACATCCCTCTGCCTCATGCATTTTAATCTTTCTGGATTGCGGGAGTATACATCCCTGATAATAACAGCATTCTGGTGAAGTGCAATTTTTGTTCTTTTATCTCTGATAAAATAAGAACAAGTCGCAGCTATATGACTCATAAACAAGTGCATTAGGCTGGATAATGCTGGCAGGAAAACAGTGTGTTGATAGTTTCAGCATTTCAAGGTTATTCGTCCTACATCATCCAGGTACTTTCAAAGGCACTTAATAAAATCAGATCTACAAACAGGATTAGGCATTGTACACCAAAAAGATTTTAATATATATTGTGACTCAGGTTAGAGATGGAACTCAAGGATAGCATGTAGGAGTACAAAAGTAGCATCTACAGCATCTCAGAAAACCATCTCAATAAACCTCATCTTTTATTCATATGGTGGATACCTTTATCCAAAATGACTTACAAATGAGACAGAGTTCAGTCCAATTATTGACTGGCTCCCGGGCAGTCCTGGGATTTTAACTCACAACCTTTTAGTTACTAGCACAGAAGCATACCAAAACATTCAGTTGATACGGCTCAATATGTTCCAGCACAAAATGGGATTCATAGAAATAGTAGTAGAAGAAACAGTACCAGACTCAACGACCAGATCCCACCGAAAGAGTGCTGCATTGGAACCATGCCTGATGAGGATGCACGGGTTAATGAATGGCATGTTTGATTTGCCTATTATGAGAAATTAGAAGTTGTGCTTGCATAGCTGTTTGTGGGAAGCAATTAGTCTTAATCAGTCAGAGAATATTAGTCCAATCAGAGGACGCTTTCTCCAGATGGCATCCCAACACAGAGCAGTAATCAAGCCAGCAGAGACTTTCCACGTTCAGAGCAGAAACACATACACAAAAAAGAACAAGTAGGCTACATGAAGCAGTCTGTTTTTGACATCATATGTGAAACCTATATTGATTACTCAATACTGTCGGCATGCAGGATGGATGAATGAGTTGACAGACAGACAGATGTATATTTAGTTACTTTATCGATCCTGTAAGGAACACTGGCTTGTTATTGTATGTGAAAAGTGCAGCGTATGAAGTATAAGAATTATACCTCAGTCACAAAAAACAGATCATTTAAAGCTCATATTAATATTGATACTGACAAAGTCCCAACTCGCACTAGATGAAAGCAGTTGACAAGAATGATTTCACTCTCTAGACTCCATCATTGTTTGATCAGCCTGTCTCAAAGTATGTGATAGTAGGGAGACATTGTCCATGATTGTTGTAGTGTATTATTCTGTGATAAGCTAATATCCATATTTGTAGTTCACAGAAAGCTGGGAAATGTAGTCCTCCCCACTGTAAAGTTTTGAAAAAGAGATTGAATGTAATACTGATGTGTTGTGTGAACCACAGATTTTCAGTAAACATTTAATACCCTACCTTTGGCCTCTGTATGAATTCGTATACTCAAGATTGCAAAGTAAAAGACACAACAATCATCACCAAATTTGGACACTATACTCATCTCCACCATTTCCAGGAAGTCTTATTTCAACCTTCCTGATGAATTCACTTTCAATCTTGTTTGAACATTCAAAGTTCAAAAGAGCACTCTAACTGGTTGTTCAGAGTTGGAAATCAGTGTAGAAAAAGAGAAATTAAAGTGAGGAAAGCAAGCAAGACTTCAAGAGCTAACACATAGTATCTCATTTCTTGTATGCTTTAGCAAGCTGTGATTTGTCAAAGTAAACAGATCACTACAGGTACTGAATTTGGTACACTATAAGTGGCTTAATATTTTAGTATTTTAGTAGAAACTTTGTACAACTATTTAGCATAATGGGTGGTCTAGAGGTGGAGTAGCATTGCTGCCTCATAGCTCCAGGGTTCCATTTTAATCCTGAGCTTGGGTTAATGTCGGTACAGTTTCTCAATTTCTCACAGCATCCATGTTGGATTCCTCTGAGTTCTCCAGTTTCCTCCCACCTCCCAAAAGCATACAAATGTGTGTGTGCATGTTGCCCTGAGATGGAATCCATCCCATCCAATTTGTCCATTTGAAGCTCATGTAGATAATATTACTAGGTAGCCTTCTTTCATCTCAGGAATATTGCTAAGATAAGAAATATAATGCCACTACATGATGCAGAAAAACTAGTTTGTGCTTTTGTTACCTCTAGGTTGGATTATTGTAATGTCTTACTGTCTGGATGTTCCAGTAGGTGAAAAAACAAACTCCAGTTAGTCCAGAATGCAGCACCACGCTTGCTTCGATTCACGACACTTGCTTTGATCAAAAGGTGCAGGCTCTTTGTTGGTATCTCGAATAATGAAGGCTACAGCAGAGGGTAGAACTTTCTCTTAAAGCCCCCCAGTTATGGAACAGCCTCCCAATTAGTGTTCAGGACTCAAACATAGCCTCAGTCTTTAAGTCCATCTTGAAAACATATTTGTTTAGTCAAGCCTTTTGCTAAATAGCTTGTTTCTTAGGTAAAGGTGCAGATCTGGAGGGTTTGGAGCATAGAGTGTTTTGGTAAATTGGGATGTTTGGATGCTATCATCATCACCCCTGCACCCCTCCCATGTGTTCACTCAGGTTCATTGATGGTGGAGTGGCTCGCATCTTTATGTCCTAGGTCGCTCTCATGATTGTGTTACCTTCAGGCTCTCCCTTCTATTTATGCTATCATAGCTAGTCTTGCTGGACTCCCTGCTTGCACTCTGTGTACATCTTCTTAAACCATTACAGTACAAGAGCATACCTAATAACCAATCAGCCCCTTGGTTTGATACATGAAAGTTAAAGTTAAAACTCTAATGATGCTCATACTCAAGTTCCTTTAACACACTTAGCACTGCTTTACTTTATAGTATACAGTTATAAAAGAGACATGATTTATAATTACATTATCTCTATCAAGCAGAAGAGGATGGATTCCATTTTGAATCTGGTTCCTCCCAAGGTTTCTTCCTCTTTGCACCTCAGGGAGTTTTCCCTTGCCACCATCGCCTCTGGCTTGCTCATTAAGGATAAATTTAAATTTAAGTTTTATATCTGGATTTCTGTTAAGCTGTTTTGTGACAATGTATTATTCTTAAAAGTGCTGAATAAATAAATTGAATTGAATTGTATTCCCACCTTGTGCCGAGTGTTCCTGGGATAGGCTCCAGATCCACCATGACCCTGACCAAGATAAATTGTCTACAGAGGGTGAGTAACTGAAAATATTCAGTACAGCAGTATGCAGTTTGGGACATATACATTTTTTCTGTTTTCTTTGCTTGATTATGATTTACAGACTAGTGCCATCTCCCGCTTTGGAGGGTTATTTCCTTTCCCATAAGTGCAGAATGAAAGTGCAGAATGAAAGATGATCAGCTGTCATGTTCAAGTGCATGTTTCACAGAAGACATAAGGTGATCATCAATTGGCATCACTGGTCTTTCAGTGGCTTAGTGTGAAGGGCCTTTACAGCCAATTCCACATTACTGTCCAACAATATTATACACTTTCCATGAAAGTTGTCAATCTGCTACAGAGAGAAAGATTTTATCCAGAGTGCTGAATGCCCTCAAAGGCTGAAAAACAATGATTATGATTTTCATTCATCATGGTCTGTGAGACCACCCAGGTTTCATCAGAGCCCATTTGTTGTGTAGAATTTCTACCCATAATCAGGTGTTTCGCTGATAACCACCTGTCAATCAAACTTTTGTCCATTTGGGATACAATCTAAGGGTCAATCTGAAAAATTGTGCAGTTACATTTACCTCTCATGCTCTCTCTCTTTCTCTCTCTCTCTCTTTCTTGCATTTATTCTCTCTCACACACTTCTGCCTTAGTCATACATCTTCTCTAAGCTGGATGTGTCAGCTCTACATCACACTTCAAATGAGATAACTGTGTTTGCATCGAGGAATGCCTTTGCAACCTTTCTCTCAGCCACTACAAACATTTATTTAGGGAGAGACAACTGTCAACATCCACTCCAAATTAGTCAGACAGAGGATAGTATGTTTGCATACCTGGAACCTTGCAGATTGAAGATTGCAGACATACACATACAATTGATTTTTAAGGGAAATGAAGGAGCAGAGTTTTAGATGAATAGCTCTCTCAGGCTGTAGACTGATCATGTCAGCGCTTTTAGAGAGCAATGATAAACAGATCCCACCATTCTTTTGCTTTTACGCACAAAACAATCCGTTATCCCAAATCAGAATCCCCGATGCTTATGCTTTATTCATTATAGGAGACTTTTGTCCCTGAAATGCAGACTGCTACATAATGCATGTGTGTGTGGTGCATAAATGATGCCAACGAGGTCAGGCTTCTGGCTTTTGCATCCTGAATGGTCAGCTGAATTTTTCATACTAGATATTGGAACTGATCAATTTATAATCAGCCTACAGAGCAAAATGAACATGGTTCAATTAACATCACTCTGCATCGTAAGTAGTAATTTCACACTGTTGATTGCACTGTGCAGGCATGAACCTCTAGTCTACTATAACTCATAGCTAATAAATTGCAGATCTCTGGTATTGATGTGTTTCCTCATTTATTACAGGCAATTTCACAAAGTTGATTTACTGGCCATTAGAGATGGTGATATAAACAACATGGAGAAGCCCTGAATTTTGTAGCATGCAGCAGATCTGTTTGGGAATCATGTATTAAAATTACAAGTAATCTCATTAAATTGGGAGTAATCTCATCTCATGTTACAGTATAAATCTTATTTTTTTATAGCATCCCTATTAGGGTTTGTAAAGATTTATGACTGGAATGAGTGCACAGGTCTGAGTATTTATGATACAACTGTACTCATTTGAAATACTGTATATCAGACATGTGGGGAGAAAATTACAACTAAATCAATACCGCAGTCTCTGTATCTGTAACGTCTGATATCACATGCACTTTTTTTATTATTTTTTTAATTAATGCACTATTATTTAGAAATGTTATCAGATAAACTTCCTATAGCATTGTGTACCTATATTTTGTGCTATAATCAAAGTAGCACTTCTTACCTTTAAATGAGTTATACTGTATATACAAGTATTTGCTTTAGATCGATCAACATACAGAGATATTACCTTGTTAAATCTATAACACTGACTATACAGTTTGCTGTTGTGAGGAGGTAAGTATACATCACTCATTAAAGTTAGCTAGATAGCTTGTTCGTAACAAAACATGAACATGGAGGCGTACAAGCAACCAAGGCGGCAGCCCGTCTACATCCCTATGCTGCGCAAAGAAAACCCAAATAATGTCACATTTTTATATTCAATTGGCAGCCCCACCTACTTAAAGCATCTTCCCACATGTCTCCTTTTTGTGACATTAAAACTAAAATATTGTATAAAATATAGTGTCAGAAACAGAAAAAAATATGTACTGTAAGTTCTGTTAGTTTGCTTGTTATGTCTACCATGGAAAGTGATATGAAATCTGTAAGCGAACTCTAATTGTATGACATTATAAAAATGTCACTGTGCTGCACTGCACTCAATTCTGGAAGGGAAGGAGAGAACATCTACCCTGAGTCATGGAGTGTGGCTTCTATGCCTGATAGTCTGTGGCAGGGTGTGTGGCCTCTATGCCTGTCTTTCTGAGTGATGTATAACATCCCACTTCTCATAGCTTACACTTTTTATTTTGTCTGACTGTTAATCCCAGCCAGGAGGTCTGGCCCTCTATGCCTGTTAGTCTGAGTCAGAAGGTGTGGCCTTTATGCCTGTCAATCTGAATCAAGAGGTGTGGCCTATGTACCTGAGGGTCTGAATCAGTGGATGTGGCCTCTGTACCTGTTAGCCAGTGTGAGGGTGTAGCCTCTATGCCTGTAAGTCTGAGTCAGGAGATATGGCCTCTGTGCCTGTCATTCTGAGTGAGCGGGTGGGTTTTTTGTGCCTGTTAGTCTGAGTCTGGAAGTGTGGCCTCTGCCTGTCAGTCAGAGTCAAGGGGTGTGACCTCAGTCACAGTCACATACCCTCTGTGCTTGGTAGTCAGAGTCAAGAGGTGTGGCCTCTGTACCTGACAGTCTGAGTCAGGAGATGTGGTCTGTATGCCTGTTAGTCTGAGTTAGGGGGTGTGGCCTCTGTGCCTGTCAGTCTGATTCAGAAGGTGCGGTCTCTGTGCCTGTTTGCCTGAGTCGGGGGGTGTGGCCTCTATGCTTGTCAGTTTGAGTCAAGGAGGTGTAGCCTTTATGCCTGTTATTCTGAGTCAGGAGGTTAGTCTTAGTGAGAGGGAGTGGTGTCTGTGCCTGCTAGTCTGAGAGATGTGAAGTAATGGAGGTCACACATCAAACACTTTTTAAAAATTGTTGTTTAAAATTCAAACCAGTTGCACAATTCTGGATCATATCATACTTCATCATATTGCACTCCATCCAAACAGCTGTAAATAATTTTGGATTGTATCAAAATTATCTTGGAAAGACCCATAAACACACGTAATCAGACTAGCTACAAGCTGACATAATTAACAGAAGTAATTATGTCTAATAATCTATTTGAAAGTCTGCATATTTGCAGGACAAACACTGAGTAAATTTATTAAATTAATCACAGTGTCGCCTTGGGGTGCTCCCATCACCAGTTCAAGACAAAATGTTTATTTTTAAGGCTGTGCTGATTTTGGTGGTTAACATCAGCATGTATTCGGACAGCCGTAATTAGCGTGTGTGTGACATGCTCCATTATCTGAATTGCTGTCGTTACCAACATTGTGGGTTTAATCAGCGTTTTGTATAAATAATGCAGCAGGGTGGATGATTTATTTGGTGTGTCTGAGGAGACGGGAGTTGAGTAATATATTAATTGGAAAACATGTTGGAATAATTTAGACTGACTTTCAGGCATAAACAGTACAACAATGCAATAGACTTCAACTTGACGCAATATAGCTATGTAGCACACACTGAAAAAATAAAACAATGAAATAATGAATAAACATTAAATGTGTGTGGGCAGCAAATAAATATTTGATGTCTTTTTCATAGAAACATGTGGCCATGTGCCACAATTTTTCAATTTTTCTCTAGTAATGCTATATTCTACTAATGAAATTTCATCAGTGTAGACTTTTATTTACTTGATAGATGGCTGTTGTTTTGTCTATTGTTTTGTCAGAGATGGTGAAACACTTGCAGTAGTGCTGTGAACACAGTTATGAAGTACAGTAGTTAGCAAATAAATACAGCTACCATCAATTAATTTAATCTGAAACGAGACACTTAAAGAACTTAATTACTAAATGATCTAGCTACCTAATTTAGTTTAGATATGAAAATGAAAATTTCACGAGTTTTAAACAAATTTACAAAAAAGAAAATGACAATAAATACAATTTTCCTATCTACTGTTGTGTGAAAATGTGAAAAAGAAGAAAATAAAGTAAAGAGCAAGAAACAGCAACATATGGCACAAGATATTCATCATAGATAGATTACACAATTTGTTGAACAGTTTATTTATGAATACTGTGTTATAAATAAAATTATAATGAAGCAGAAACACATGACCTACCCCATATGTCATTATTTATCTGAGATTTCAGTATTTTTTTGCATCTTGTTTTTAATGATAAACCAAAAATCCTACCACAATCAAGTATAAAAGCCTTTTTCCCATTTTTGAAAAGATTTTTCCAGTCATTTCTATTAGATCAATGGGAAAAACTACAGAATATTGAATATAATCCAAATAGAATGTTTAAAATTAATGGACTCATGTGATCTGTTTAACAGGAACCATAAAACAATAGGTGAGTTTGTATGTGAAAATGATGCCTGGTTTGTGTCGTTCTGAAAGAGTGTACAGGGAAACATATATGTGACACAACACCTTCAGCAAGAAAGCAGCCCAAAAAAAAGCAGACCTTTCCTTTTTATCGTTGGACATCTGGACTGAGGTCAAAAGCTGTGAATGCTCTATCATTTCCCAAATGACAGGGAAGCTAAACGCTAGAGGAAAAATGGGCCACCACACACTCTACCTGATTTATATCAACCTACAGAGAAAGGGAGGCAGCGGCCACCATAGATATTTCACCCTCTATTATCAAAGTAGGGATGATTATAATAGACTTTTTTTTTTATAAGACTGAGCTGAAAAACTAGAGATCCTGAAGACCATTTGCAGTTGACAGATTGATGAGGTGGAATGATTGTCTTATGACTTAAGTAGTCATAGATTTGATATAACACGTTGATAAATACACACAGAAAAAGGTGTATTCCCACTTTTTTGCGAAGACTTTCCACTAGATTTTGGAGCATGGCTGTGGTGATTTGTTCATCCAGCTACAAGAGCATTAGTGAGGTTGAGCACTGATGTCAAGCGGGGAGGTCTGGGGTGCAGTCGGCCTTCCACTTCTTCCCAAAAGGTGTTCAGTGGGGTTGAAGCACATATGGGTGTGAAGGTCAGGTGTACAAAAACTTTTGGCCATATAGTGTAGGTAAGCAGAAGGCCACCAAGGGATTGATACATACTTATATCTGGTGCTACAAGGGTAAAATGATACAAGCTACAAGAAAAAAAGCATTATAATTAAGAATATTGTGTTTTATTCACCCTCTGGTTAGTCATGGTTCAGTTTTGGTGTAATAATTGGTTGAATGCTTGCTGCTGAGTGGCTGGTTAGGACACAATATTTCCACCCAAGATACAACCATGTTTAAAATGTTCATGCCTGATTTGGGGCTTAATTAAAACCAGAGACTTGCTTGTTCGTGTTGGCTTACAGTACGTGCCAACTTGCAAGTCTGCATCCAACTTTGCCTGAGCCCCAGACTCTTCAATATTTATATCAACACCCTAGCGGAAACATTAGAGTGCTACACAATACCAGCTCTCACTCTACAAGACACTGAAATAATTCATGATTTGGGCTTACTTTCACCTACAGAAGAGGGACTACAGCCATGCCTGGTCGTGCTGAACAAATTTTGTCAGGTATGGGCCTGACAGTAAACCATTGCAAAACAAATATCTTGGTATTTCAAAAAGAAAAAACAATCCAGTGGAAGCTCTGTCTTGGCTGTGAAAGCAAAAAGAAAGCAAGAAGTGCAAATTTTGCACTATAATCAGAAAAAAAGTTAATTGAGATTCCAATTAACTGTCTATTGCACAATACAGCAGTGACAATTGGAGTCCACTCAGACAGTATAGTCACTTACTAAAGCCTTGTAACTTATTATGAATTCACTACTTTTGTAGTGTCTTATCTGAGCTTAGTTTGTTAAACATCATAAAAATAAGAGAGAGTGTTTATTGGGATGCTCGCTGTACCATTCAAAGATCTTTGCTCTGTGATGTTTTGGAAACTCAGCCCTTGTCATTACAATTATGGATCACTGAACCTACATTCTTGCCATAAATTACCAGAAGTGAGTCTGACTGAAATGAGCACAGCAATAACATTGAGTTATCATAGCAAAACGTTTGAGCATTTCAGAAAGCTTTAAAAAAAAAAAAGCTTATTTTTCATACCTCTTGGTTTATATTGCTATAATAATGATGTGAGTAAAAATTTACAAAATTTTATGACTGGAAATTTCCATTGCGAAGAGTCCTATTCAGTCTCTGCCAATGTACATCCATTTTATTGCCTTGTAGATAGAATTATTGTCCTGGTAGAGACTTCCCCTGTGATACTGCAAGGAAATTACTTTCAATTTTTACATTAGTATATTTACATTCATTGGCCAGAATGCAATCAAAACACAGATTCAACCTAAACATTATAAAACGTGTCATTGTTAGATTATATCCTTTTAGCAGAACTAATCTGAGTAAGCAAACTGGTCAAATGTGAAAAATGTCACTGTTCAGAATTTAACATATTCTTTAAAGAAACAGGGATATATCTGAAAAATCTGAACTTGTCTTGAATATATAACAGACAACTGTTATTGAATAATAAAATATAACAGCCAATCACATTTGAATCAGGATTTCTTGATAAGGGTAAATTTAAAGTAGCAGAAACAATGATCCAAGCTTGGTAAGACTGAGTTTTTATGAACTAATTAGAACCAAGTACAAGACAGTCATATGAAAACATACAAAACAGTGAGACATACATAAGATGTTACCTGATATGACTTGGACTCCTCACCCCTTCTGAGTGCAGTTCCTACCTGACCAAGGTTGTGGAGAGTGATCACTGGCCAGAAGAGTCTGATGGCTTGCTGTGTTGGAACCTGAAGAAAAATCCAGCAGTTTGTCAGTATTTTTTGTAAACAGGAGGGTAGTTTCTGTGGACTGGTGGCTCTGGATGTACGACTGATTGGGATCAAATGCAGGTCAATGTGTGTGGGGGAAAGAAGAAAAGGCACCTTCAGGATTTTTCAGTAGAGATGGGAAAAGTATCCTATCAACTCTATGATAATTATAATTATTTTTGCTCAATATTGAAATCATATTTTTATCCAATTAACAAACAAAATGTTTTTTTTTTCATCAACTGTTTTAAATCAAAAGAAAACAGGATTTTCTTGACACTGTAAATACAAAAATGTATTCTTTAAAATGTACAAATCTTTTACACAATATTTTCAATCACATTAATCAAGCCATTTAAATGGTAAATATAAACACGATGAGATTCAGAATAAAACCTAGTTAATTAATATGTTGCCACAATTTGCAACTAAATAATTAAATCACATTAATAATAGAGCTTATGAGTTAATATACTAGAATCAATTTTTTTTAAAAAATTGCTAATATTGTGTTTAATTGCCTAAATTAATAGCCTAAAAAATAGCCTAATCTTACAAATGTAGACACACAGTTTCCACACAAGGTACAAAGTTCCATTTTGCCAGTTTGTTTTTTCTGACTCCTTATCTTCTTGTACTGCTTCTTGATTCTTTTTTTTTAATATATATATATTCGCACACTATGTACCATTGTTTGTATTGCCAATACAGCACCTTGAATTGATTGGAATTTAATTATTGGCTATGAGGCTTTGGGTTCTCATTAAAAATCCCCTCAGTCTCTCCGGCGGCTACTGCGAACAAAGCTTGGTTTGATCCACATGGAGGTCAGTGCTCCAGTTCTCTTCCCTGCTCTTCTGCTCATTTGTGTGTGTGTTATAACCAAGAATTTAATGACATCTATTCTGAGCAGGGAATTTTGTTCTTCGTTCAGGTTTGAGGAGGTGTAGGTGTGCATGAATGTGTGTATGCTCTCATTGTAAATATATATATGTGTGTGTGTGTGCGTGCGTGAGAGAGAGAGAGGTAGGATGCTTAGGCTGTGTCACTGTGTGCTGGTGCTTTGCAACACACTGAGCTCATTATATGGCAGGTGCAGCATGAGGAAGGTGGCAGTAAATCCTCACAGCCTGAGAGGATACATAAACATCTGTTACCTCTCTCTCTTTCAGCCCATCTCTCTCACTCTCTATGTCTCTCTGTCACTCTACCTCATTTCCTCTTCCTCCTTATTGTCATTTCCTTTTACATTTGCAAAGCTGTTGAATAAATTAATCTTAACTGCTTAAAACAAGGCACTATGTGTGTACTTCACATGTGCTGTCCTGCTAGTGCGCTTCTCTGAGCACTAAACACAGAGGTGAATAGACGCTTATCTCAATGCCTGAGGCTTCCTCTTGTGTACGAGTCCAGAATAGGACAAACCAAAGCTGATCCAAAAATACTTATGCAGTTAAATCACCTAGATGTGAAGTATGTGTGTGTGCGTGCTGATATTTTTCCTTCAACATATTAACATTTTTATAGTTATTATTCAATTATTATTTTACAGTACTACACAAGTCAATCATAGTGTACTGTATATGAAGTATATGTCTCTTTATGTCTTATGTGTTTATGCATGCTTGATCATACATATGTATTTTTTCCAAGTGATGTTTGTGTGTGAGTGTGTGTTCACAGGACCCACATAGGTGTGTTTGTGTTCATGCTTGCCTTTGTGCATGATTTTAAAGTCAGCAGGAGACACAACACATACATATATCACTCTTAGTGTGTGTATATGTGTGTGTGTGTGTGTGTGTGTGTCCTCTGCGTTCATGCTCAGGTGTATGTGCATGTGGAATATCCAGAGATGGTACTGTATGCCTGTGTTTAAGCTCTCTCAGTTGTGTGTGTGTGTGTGTGTGTGTGTGTGTCTGCTTAATACTAAGAGAATCAGAGAGAAAAATGCTTATCCTGTCTCTATATGCGATCTGGTCCTTGGTGAGACTTTTGGATGCTAATTCACTGAAGGCGTGTCTGGGTTCTTGCTTGTCGGCATATCTGTGTGTGTGTGTGTGTGTGTGTGTGTGTATTCTCTCTAAGGAATGCAGAGTCAGGACAAGTGCAATGATTTTTTAAGCATGTCCCAGAGAGACTGGGCTGGAAAAGACAAGCATGAGCAAAATGGGCAAAAATTGTCAAGAGAATACAAATCACTCCTGTGCATTCTGGGAACTATGGCTGATACACAAATGAATAATATTTTTAAGTGACTCCTTTTACTGAATTATGCAGTTGACTGAGAGTTATATCTTGTTAGCAGAGGCTGCGCTGAGGCTGGGCATTTACAATATAATGATATTATTGTCAATGACAATGCGGTCACAAAAACACAATGTTTTCAGGGGTGGACAAATCATAAATCCATTTGCTAGCCAGCAGGGCAAGTGAAAGGTCTAATGTGCTCCCCAGCCTCATGTCTCGGTTGCCTGGAAACCTAATGTATTAGACTAAAAATATAATGCAATAGCTAACATAATGTAATAAAGTAATAGCTAACATAGTAATAGTAATAGCTAACATAATGTAATAAATTATGGTGAGCTAGTTAGCTAATTAAGTGCATTAACGTAGACACAAATGAATATATAACTTCCTGTTTAAGTGACGACTCAGCCATAATCGTTATCCTTTTAAGAAAGTGTCTAGATTGTGTTTGTCCCCTCGACAAAAAGACAGCAAGTCCCTGACCAATGTTTGGCCATGAGCTGTGATCTTCACACCGCACCTAAAAGATATTATTTGGTTATTGTTTTTGTTTATTCTCAACATGTTTAACCACAAGATTACTGCGTGTTGTGCTAGCAGGAGGAAATGGAGCTAACTGACAGAGGAAATTGTAGCTTCACAGTGTTTATGGCTGTCTGTCCTGAAGACAAAGCTTGAATTAGTACACAACTGTCGAATTTTTTCACCGTATCGTTGGGAAATCACAAGTTTGAAGCCCCATAATACCATACACATTCTTGGCTCAGGCCAAAAAATTGGCCCTGCTCTCTGGATATCATTTATCATTGCTATTTATCATATTATCATTTACTCATTGCCAGACACTTTTATACAAATAGTTTTACTTTTGAATTTGAACAGCAGCCCAGAGCCTAAATAACTGAGCCACCACTTCACAACCAACACTACTAATCACATCTGGTAGCTCATCTAAACAGAATAGAGCACTTAGTGGTCTCCTGCAAGTGTTTTCAGCTGCACTAGTTCCAAATAATATAGTGTCTCAGAAGAAGCTTGTGCTTCACTCTCCCAGTTTTGCAGCTGCCATGTGATCCAGGAAGACTTAGCTAGGTGGAGAGTGGTTGTGAATTTTAAGGGCATTTCTATAAAGAAATATACAGACACACATACACAATTGGTTGCACTATGGACAAACAAAAACTCTTGCATCTTTTGCACACTACGCCCTCAAAAAGCTGCTAAGATTCCTCTTCTCAAGCTGCTAAACACTTCCAACATATTTTTACATATAACATCTATATTTTGTCTAATAGAGTCTATTCTATTTTATTTTTCTATTTTATTCATTATATTCTTTTATCATATTTGGCTTTTATTATATTCTGTTCTATTATATTCTGTTTATCTATCACAGTTGCACTATGGGATGAGGCACTAAGGAAAAACATTTCACTACATTAATAAATTACATGTATGTAATGTATGTGACAAATAAAGAACCTTGAACCTTGAACTTTGAAGAATTGATTGACAAAACTCAGTCATAAAGAACACTCTAAAACTCCAGGATGTGTTATTTAGTGTCATTTTTCAAGTCGTTACAATTGTACTATAGCAACAACAAATCCTTGGTGAGCAGCTCTCCTACCAGTAGCAATTTCTAAATCTGGCTTATTGCCCAAAATAAGCTGGATATTTCAGGCAGTTTATTTCTGGAGTGCTTTATTGCTGGAACAAACAATAAAGAGCATATAAACTTGGCCTGTGGTAAGCAATGCCCTGCAACTACGCTGGGCTGTGTGTGTTATTGCTTTTGTTAGCATTGTTTTGCGCTTCTCTTGGCATAGACTACTTTTGACTCTATTTAACTCTGAGTCATGAAAACCTTCACTGCTGTCCATTACGTTAACCAGAATGGTTAATGTTGTGTGAAAAGCAATTTAGACAGAGGTATGCAAAAAAAAGGCATTCACAGTATTAGCATTCAGCTAGGTCTCAGCCAGGCAGGCCTAAACTATACACGCTAAATCGCACTGCTCTTCAGCTTAGGCTAAGTGTAGCAACCGACTTGGTGGAAGTTGGAGCAGAGGAGAAGTCAGTACAAATCTGTGCTTAATCACACTGTTTAGGTTTGTGTCTGTCTGTCGAGGCCGTGCATTATTATTCATTACACTTTGTCAGTGTGAATCAGCGGGTTTCACACTGCGCTGCTCCAGATGTGTTTATCACATCTAACAGAAGGCGAGGAACAGAGCTACAATATGAAGTTGTAAACACCAGCTAATCAACTCTGGCTATACAGCTTATCTACAGTACTACTTCTGTTAAGTTCAAGTAACAAATAACAATTTGTCAGTTGTTGCATAAACTAAAATACACTTTTTTTTATTGGAGTGAGGCTAAGAAGAATGCTTATAACAGATAAACTATGGTTTGCTTTTTTTTGCTATGTGTTGCCACCTCACAGCTCCATGGTCTTCGGTTTGATCCTTACTGTAGCTCAGGTTACTGTCTGTTTTAGGAGGGTCTCATTTTACTAATGTTTACTCCCTTAAAACATTCATGTACAGTGCCTCTAAAAAGCATTTACCCCAGTGATTATTTCTGTTTTTGCTGTAATGCAACATCAAATCTAAGTATATTAAAAATGTGATCTTTTTTCTGCTCATTTTGAAGTGACTCTCTTCAGAAATAAAATAAAAATGATTTAGATGTCCACAGAAATATTCACCCCCACTTTTTTTTAAACAATATTAATTAAGACTCGTATTTAATTTTTTGAGAGCACACAATAAATGTGTTAAACAGGGGACATGTGTTAGTTTTAAATCCACCTGTGTCTAATTGTATGGGTGCACAATAAATATTTCTGACATTGTGAGATCTCACAACTAAAATGATAGATCAGATCAGTCCAGCTGTTATGAGGACCAAAGAACTCCCTGTGAAGCTTTGAGATAATGGTTTAGGAGGAAAAAAGATAGAGGAGGTTATTAAAACATCAGCAAAGCTTTGAACCTGTGAAATCCATTATAACAAAGTGGAAAAATATGGCAAAACCCAGACCCTTAAAAAAGGCCAGATTAAGTACTCAGGCAACAAGGGCAATTGTCAGAGAAGTGTCTAAGAGTCCAGCTCCAATATTGAAGGAGTTACAGAGCTCACTGACTGAAATAGGAGAACCTGTGCAAACATCAACAATATTAGTTTTTCACAGAACTGGCCTCTATGGTGTGGTTGGTTAGAAGGAAGCCACTTCTAGAATGGTAATTTTAGAAATTCTGAGAGCTTTTAGAAGAAGATATTGTGGTCTGATGAGACTAAAGTTGAGCCATTTGGTCTAAAGCCAAAGCCTCACTGGCAACATGGACAGAGTGGACCTGCTCCAGACAGCCAGACATCTTCTTTTAGGGCAAACATATATGTTCCAACAGGACAATGAGTACAGACCAACAACTACAAGGGAATGGCTTGAAAAAAAAAAAAAGGTTTGTGTTTTAGCCGAGTCAAAGCCCAGACTTATATCTAAATGAAAATCTGCGGCCTGACCTGAAAATTCCTGTCCACCAAGATTCTCCATCTGTTATTGAATGTTATATAAATGAACATCTACTTACAGAAAGCTTTAACATATCAACAATTATACATTTTTCCTTGTTAAATAAAAACAGTTTTTAAGAAAGGTATATGCTTATTATTCACCTTAGATTATGGAGATCATCCGCCTTACAAGTCCCTATGAATGATTTGTTAGTACAGAAATAATAACAGATTAAAACAAGTGCATTAATATAAACCTGTGATTTGAATTATAGCTAAAACTACGGTCAGAGCTGCTGTTATAGAAAATTATTCAGTACCTTCTGACAATCAGAATCCAGAGTTCAACAGCACTGTCATATAAATTTCTATTCTCCATAATATTTTATACGTTTTAATTCTGGAATTTACTATGGAATTTATTGAATGTTAACTCTCAAACCAAGAAGAATTTCTTACCTGGCATGTGGCAAATAAAACAGTTCTGATTATTCCAATGTCACCAAACTGTTCGAATTTCATGTTAAATTTAAGACCTTTTTAATGTCTTTGCACCATAAAATTAAAGGTGGCTGGCATCAGTTTGAAAACCAAACATAACGTGACTGGCCTGTTCAGTCTGAATTAAAAAGAGTATTGTTGAAGAATATGTTGAAAGCCTTGTTTTAAGCTCTGCTGGTGCAATTTGTCATTGTTTCCTCTCTGGAAACTTGAAACACGGCAGAACAAAGAGGAAGAGAGACAAAACCAGGCCTAAAGACCATCATACTGCAGCATTTATAGCGAATACACAGTGCCTTTACATAGCAATAGCCGCATCGGTTTAGCTTTATCAGCAATTCTCCGGACTCCTCTGTGTCCTTATCGACGACTCTTCTGTGACTGCTCGCACCCTGCAAGGCATTATCTGATTCAATCTCAAGCTTTACCACAGACCTTGCTATCTTGAAAATCACAGACTCCATAGTGCTGTATATGTGTGTTGTAGTCCTGGAGGGTCTGGACTAATTGATTCTTCCAGACCTGGCATCTAAAAGTCTTCATCAAAGCTAGGAGCTGTTTCAATGCTGCAGTTGAATAAAAAAAAAAGGAGTGGGGTTGTGTGTGTGTGTGTGTGTGTGTGTGTTGGGGGGGGGGGGGGGGGGGGGGGGGGTCGTCTCTTAAGCTCCTGAAGCAATTTAAAAAGTAAATAAAGTAAGTGAACAAGGTGTTTGCTACTGTGGCCTGCTTAATTTTAATTTCTTGTGTTATGGTAGTGTCATTGCAAAAGCTGACTGCAAATCAAGAATGCTAGGCTTTACACTGATACTACTAAGATACTGATTAACAAACTGAGCTCGTCGTATATGTGTGTGTTGTATTCAATTTAAAGCAAAATGCTGATTTATCATCCTGGCAACTAGAGTTAATCTTAATGCTGTTTTACTAATCACCTGAGGTGCAATGTTACCTGTACAGTATATAGGGGCTACAGTATATGCACTGGTTTATACATATTCAGAATATAAATCCAGTGACTTTGATTTACTACTGCTACTAATTTTTGCTATTTGTCAATAAACATAATGCTACTATTTATTTAAATGAATAGGAGTGAGGCTTTAGTCATTCATGGCAGTGTTGAGGAACTTGGAAAAACTAATCATGGTTCCACATTAGCAAGAGCTGTACAATCCAGAGCTAATACGCCAAGCCACACAGTTAATATCTGTAGAGGTCTACTATCCTATAGTACAAAATGTATAAAATAAATTTACCTAAAATCCTAATATCCATCACCCCTCTCACACATGCCTATGACATATCAGCACTGCATGTCATTGCATTTCCTGATGAATGCCAAAACTCCTTTGCCAAGCATTAGCTTTACCCATAAAATTAACTTAGCATTTGATTATCTGCTATATGCTTGGATTATCCCTACATGTGATTACCTACAGCTGAATCACAGCTATGCTGACATTCAGTATAACAGCACTCTTGCTCATGTGTTATTGCTTAATTATACAACAGTTAGTTCCAGTCCACTAACTGGATTGGACAAGCGGTGTTCCAAGAGCGCTGATATTTTGTGTAACAGCACTGATACATTTCACTGTTTGTATCATTCCACTTGTCTGTGTTCGCTACATAAAAATTACAATTCTAGCTATAGTTTGTTATATTGAAACCATTACTACACTTACTATGGGCTGTCAGTCAGTCTGATGTTGCACCTCTATCTACCTGTGGCTTCTTTGGGAACTATTTTCCTTGATGGAGCAAAAATAAAAGCAGTATCACACTTGCAATCATGCTGTTATATTGAATATCAACACGGATGTGATTACCTGCGTGTTGTTGTATGGTTGAATAATGATGTTCAGTATAACAGCACTCTTGCTCACATGATATTGCTTAATTAGCACACAAAAGCCATCTTCAATATTTCTAATATTAATTTGTAAAAAATAAATGAATCAAAAGCAGAGAGATTTTCTCAAGACTCCATTTGTAAACCCCTAGTTTGGAAACCCCTGGGTTGGCTGATGTAGCACGGTTTATCACCCTATTCAGTTTTCAATTTTATTTATATAGCATGTTTAACAATAAATATTGTCACAAAGCAGCTTTACAGAAATCCGGATATAAAATTTAAATTTACATTACTCCTTATGAGCAAGCCAGAGATGATGGTGGCAAGGAAAAAACTCCCTGAGGTGACATGAGGAAGAAACCTTGGGAGGATCCAGAATCAGAAGTGAACCCATCCTCATCTGGATGGCACTGGACAGTGTGATTATAAATCATTACTCTTCCATAACGGTGTACTATAAATTGAAATAGTGCTAAGTGTGTTAAAAGGAACATGAGTATGAGTATCATTAAAGTTTAACTTTAAGCCTTTTGTATAAGACCGAAGTTCTCAACTGTTCAATGATTGAGACTTGAGTGTAAACTGTTCTTAGCAATTGCTGTCTTTAGGCTATCCAGGGAAGAACATTCACAGCCATCTTTAGAGTGTCCATATGGTACCATCCATAGTACTCCTATAGTGATCTTTAGGCTATCCATGCCGGGCCATTCTTAGCAGCAGCGAGTGATTTTTCAGGTGAACGAGGCTCCAAGCAGAAGTGGAGCATCAAGGTTGGATCAGGCAGGTCTGGAGGGCAGAAGGAGTCAGCATCACTGGTATGTCAAATCTCAGCTCTCAAATCACTGCTATACATATGAAATCTAAATAAACCTAAACACTACATGATCACAGACTCCACAGAAAATCCTTAATGACTACTGTATGGGTAGGATGCAGATGTTAAATGAGACATAGTGAGACAATGGAAATATTTGCCTTTAATTATTTGGTGTTAATTATTTCCCTTTGACTTTATGACCATCTGCTAAATTTTTATGTTCATCCCTGAGTGTTAAATATGCTGAATATATCATATATCTCATTCCTTGTGTGTCGTTATGGTGAGTCTCAGAACACACCAAGGTCAGAGCTGATAAGGTGGCATCTCAATTCTGAAACTGAGCTGGTGTAAACATTCTGAAGTTACACATCAAGGACAGTGGTGGCTCAACAGTTAGGGCTCTGGACTATTGAACTGAAGGATGTCAGTTTGAATCCCAGTGCTGCCACATTGTCACTGCTGGGCCCTTGTACACCTGTCAGTGGAAAAAGCTGATCTGAAGATACTTCAAGCTTGCAGATGAATATTGAGAATCTGAAGATTAAACCATTCTCCTGTCTATGACTCATCTTTGCTAAATTTCTAATAACTTGCTATGATAATGTCCCAGGTAACGCACAACCACCTCTTTGGTGAGTTACGGTATCTCATTCCTCAATCAGAGTCAGTCTTATTGGCCACGTGTAAGGAATTTGGTTTGGCAGGTGTAAAACATTGTCACAATTAAAATAAGAGTCAGGAAAAAACCCTGCACAGTCATCCCTCGATGTGCACTCGCATGTGGGTGTGCATATATTTTCCTTTTTATTTTGGCCACTTGACCCACTTATCTCTCTGAACATCACTCGGGAAGATTAATTACACCCTTTAATCTCATACAGATTCTCTCTCAGCGCATGATACAGATATTAGCCTATCACGCTTACCATTGCTTCTTAGAATTATATCTATTACCCTAAGAACTCCAATTACATAACCACGCTAAAGCTGTTCATTGTTATCTGAATGTTGTATTCAGATCACTATTGCAATGCAGTATGAAAATCAGTTGTTTAAAAGTAATTGCACTCTTAATTTTCTTTTATTACATTTAATACTAGCTTGAATGAAAGAATCCTGATAAAAGGTAGTAAAAAGGTAGAGGCTCATCTCTACTTCCATTGCTTGAAGGAATGGGTAGGATGGAAAATTGCTTCATTAAAGCAGCCTTCATGCATTACAAATGAGAATGCTCAAAATGCATATAGGTTTGTTGGACTGATTATTTGGGTCCTCCAGCAAAAGCACACCAAAAACGCTTTGCATGTCAATTTCTTCATTACCGCCAACACATAATCAATTTCCAGCACATTTCAGCTGACTGTGAGACAAATCACTTGAAGTGAAACTCATGAACGGATGAGTGTTTTTTAGCAGATTAGTCTCAAATACATTACTTGGTTGATTGTCAGATGAGATTCATTGCTTTTCTTATTCCTCCAGCACATGAACGCACTCAAACAGGTCTATAAAATAGACCTGGGTCATGATATTTGCAAACATTACACCTTTCCTCAGTTAGTATAGATCCGCATGCATGGATCGGCTTTCCCGCTGCGTTTACACACCAATTAAACTTTTGCAAAGGCAATGCTCTGGTCAATAGTAATCAGGTTCTTGTCCACTATATCCAATGAGTTACAACATACTGTCAGTGATATTACAGATGTGCATCTACTAGGGACCAGAAGGGAGATTGCACTACCAAAAACATCAGTGTCTATAAGGGTATAAATACTCTTAACTTATTATTATTATTATTATTTATTATTATGAATCCTTTTTTATTAATTACCTGGGGAAATCAATGCAGTGAAATAATTTAACGTAATTGGTACTTAAGAACTACTGTGGTATCTTCGGATCTGCACTTACATTGTTTGTACCTGTACAGTACCATATTTCTGACAGTATGTAAAACAAGCTTGATTGTGAAAAATGCATTGTGAAAAATATAAATAAAATATGAATGAAAATGAAAAGTACTATAACTACCCATGTAATTAGTTTATTTATTTATCATTTATAACACATCCAGTATACATTAGGGGTGTAACGCAATGCCACTATCCATGTCTGTATGTGTTTAGTGTTCCACATATTTATATCTGAATTTGGAAAGTGGGCATGTCCTAAACTTTTTTTTTTTTAATTAAACTTGGACTCTACTACACTGTGAATTCTGGCTCAGATGAATGCTAAATAATTCACATTCACATTAATTCATGCAATCTTTCTTTGTCCTATGAGCTATATATCGGACCACTCGCTCATGCCCACATGCTTTATATCTCACTGCTCACTGGCATGAAAGTAAAAACCTCCTGCTTGAACAATTTTTGTTCCATCCCTCATCCCTTACACACTTCCAATCTCTACCAGATGCTCTGTGAACCTTTCTGGGCAGCTTTCTAAAACACACACACACGCACACACGCAAAGAGTCACAAAGGTCCTAGTCTATGAAAACACTCATCAGATGTTATTATTATTATTATTGTTGTTATTATTATTATTATTATTATTATTATTATTATTATATTTCACAGTAGTACATACAATGGCTGACAAATATCCTTTGAGTCTCTTCTTTTGTTTTGGATAGAATTCTTGGTTGAATTATTTTTACCTGCTTTTGCAGACCCTTGAGGATGGTGAAGCCTGATGTCCTCATCAGTGTGGCTGGCTGACTCAGCATTTCAGAAGCTAAATGTCACATGACTCAGTTGCATCATGTGTCTCATCATTTGGGCCAAAAGGGGAAAGAACTAGTGGCTTCAGATTTCTTATAAATCTCTCACAATTGCTGGTATTATCAGCAGAAGTTAAGAATAGCATTGAACCTAAGTGTGATCATAGTCATAGATTGGCAGTAATACCTAGAGTTGGAAACTTTACTCTGAGTGACATATACCTCCATCTAATCCACAAATCCATCTCCGTGTGCCACCAACCAAATCCTAACTGCTGAGCAAGCACAGATATGATATTGATTTGTTGGTGTTCAAAATTTTACAAAAAAAAAAAGAAAGTAAAAGACAACCTGCCCTTTTTTTGGTACATTTTAACCTCCTCAATAAATCTGATGCTGAAGTGATGCGGTAAACAAAAATGAATGAGCAGAACATGTCATAACTACAAGGAACAAATGTCAAGAGATAACAGATGATATTGCTCAGTGATAAATGTGTCATGTCAGGAGATTTGGACATCTTCCGAGAAATATACATATGCTATGATGCTACATTCATATGCTGCTGTTTATAATAGTGTACATCACAAGTCAGTTGATCCAACTTTGCACAGTTCTGTTGTCTAGTTCATTTTCTTATTCTATGTAGCATATTATTGCACAGTTACCTACATTGCATTATGGTGGTGCTATACTGTTCAGGCTCTTTTTCTACATTGATAGATTACACTAGAGATGTGCATCAAGATTTGAAGTTTGAGGGACAAAGAAAGGCCTCATTCATTAATATGGAAGTGTATAGGACAGAGCAGGTTGCACATTTAACACCTTCATATATATTCATATTCATATTCAAAACTGCTTTAGCCCAGCCAGGGTCGCTGAAGTTTAAATTAAGAGTTTAAGAAACAGAATTGAAGTTTGTTAAAAAATATCACGGGGGAGCAGGCAGGATTGGTCAAAGTTTCTGTGGGAGTGGAATTTAAAAAAAAACAGCCCTGCACACACCTCTATGTTACACACAATCCTAAAGAATTATTTCATCCTATGTACACTATATAACCATAACACTCACATGCTTTTTGAGGATCTAATTTCAAATTTAGTCCCCTTTTACTGTTATAATAGCCTCCACTCCCATTCTGGGAAGGCTTTCTGCTACATTCTGGATCATGGCTGTGGGGATTTGTGCTCATTTAGCCACAAGTACGTTAGTGAGGTCAGACACTGATGTTGGGTCAGGAGGCCTGGGGTGCAGTCAGAGTTCCAGTTCATCCCAAAGGTGTTCAGTGGGGTTGAGGTCAGGGCTCTGTGCAGGACACTCGAGTTCTTCCACACCAACCTTGGCAAATCATGTCTTCACCAACCACACTCAGCCATGACAATGCACAGAAGCATTGTCATGGCTTTGGACTTAGTCTCTTAGTTCCAGTGAATGGATGCTCCAGCCTACAAAGACATTCTAAGACAATTCTATGCTTCCAAATTTGTGGCAACAGTTTGGGGAAGGCCCGCATATGGGTGTGATGGTCAGGTGTCCACAAACCTTTGGCCATCCATTGTATGAATATGATGACAATAACACTGACTTGTCTTGTACAATATTCCAACAGCATATTCAAATGTAATGTGATGTGATAATCATCTACATGCCAATTATAGCGCCAGCAATATAGGTTCTATATCTTCAGTATGAGTTCAATTACATTATCTTGTAATACTTCAGATTATTGTAGCCAAATTTTGTAACTGAATGTCTGCTATCAGTTTATCTCCTGCTAAATACTGCATTTAGATTTCTGGGGTTTTTCATATATACTATTTTAGCTGCAATTTTCCTCTAAATCACTTCGCCTGATATTCATCCCAACACCTGCCTGACAGCTTAAAGGAGTAACTTACGTCACTGTAGGTACAAAAAAAAAAAAAATTCTTATTGAACTTCTGATGTGTGGAAAGCCATACGGTTAATCAACACCTAAAAGATCAGTTGCAATGCATACTTGAAAAGCCTCATACTCACTATTTAAGTTGGAATAAGGAGTATTATATTATTGTAACATTCTCGAAAAAGTGTCACTTATATTTCAAAGTGGAATTAAAAAAAAACACACATTTTGCATCTGTATACTAAATGCATGATTTTCATGTCACTCTTTGACATGTAATTTTACCAGTTTTTATTAATTTTGCATATGTATAGTAAAAGCATTAATTAGCACATTGTAAATATAAATAAGTGTGAAGTTACCATATTACTGACTGTCCTTATTCAGCACATTACAAATGCCACAATTACATAATTTGTTCTCTTTAATATAAGACAGTCTGGAAAAATCTGTTAGAAGTTGCTAAAACTGAATTCTGGAAAACCAACTTAGACAAAACATCTGGTTTTGAATAGAATTTAGCTTTTTTTTTTAACACCAATATACTGACATTTCTAGGTTAAGAAAAAAGAAATATATTTATGAAAACTATGTTTAAATGTTTTTATTTAGGTTATTTTCTAACCTTGACTTGGCCTCTGTCTGTAATGATAACAATATAACGATAATGTGATGAAGTTCATGGTGCTCCTACACCCAGCAGAGCTCTTACACACTGTGTACAAACAACAAAGGATGAGGTTTTTACAATGTTTAATTGGCTTAATAGAAGATATTAATAACAAGAAATTTAGCCAACAGAACAGAAGTGACTGAATGAACAGCAACTTTTTCCTCACTAGTCACAGTTACATGGAAACTTTTTGTTTCAGTCGGAATGAAATCAATCAGATTGATTAATCCGATCGCAGTGTTTACAAGAACGCTGAATAAAGTAATCGGGTTGATATGCGCGTTTACATGACAGAATCGGATTTGATCTTCTGACATGCGCACAGTGCACGAATACACATTTCCCACCGTTCCAACATGCAGATACTAGCAGCCACTCTCTTGCCATTGCTTCTTTTTTTCATTTTAAAAAGCAGACTTAACATTTGCCTATTTCAGCTGCTAATTAGAAGACGATGAGCGCGTGATGTGCTGTGCGGTACTGCGTGTATTTATCAAGCAATTAAAATGCCTCTTCCCGAGCCCAGAACAAGGCGTCTGTGGATGAGGGTCCGAAGCAAGGACTGGCGGGACAACGTCGTCTTGCACCACTTCACAGACGAGGAGTGGAAGGAGAATTTTAGGATGACACGACAGTCATTTATGACACTATGCTCAACGGTGGAGGGGAACGTGGCACCTGGTGAGGCTATGGTCAGAGCCCCAATACCACTGACAGCCGTGCGTCATACGTCATTACGTGATTTGTACATCATTGCACATGCGCAGAACTATCTGGTTTCATTTTCAATCCAATGAAGTGTTTACATGTCCTCTCCATCGGATTAGAAAAGGTTTAAACCACCCCTTACGATCCGAATGAAATTTTAATCAGTTTTGGCCAATTCATTCCGATTGACGTGTTTACATGTGACTTTTAAAATCTGATTGTGCTTCTAGTCCAATTACGATCGGATTATTAGTGTCCATGTAAACGCAGCTATTGTCTCCGTACTCTGCATTTCATTGTCTCTGTACTTGCATTCTGACAATGACAATAAAGTTGAACTTTATTAACCTAACCTAACCTAAAGTGACCTTTATCTCAGATGATGAGACAGTAACTGATGTGGATGATGCTGATAATCAAAGTGATAATCAGACTATTCCCAATTTAAACGTATAATTCGTGAACATTTGGGAATAATATTGTTTTTCCACAAGATCCATGAGATTAGATTATAAATGTTGAGGTAGGACTCGCACACAATTCCTCTTTCAGTGGAATTGGAACGAAATCTTTAAATTCAGTTTTATTCACTTTTGAGGGTAACTGGATTTTAAATTGCTATAACTTCATTTCCTGGCTGAGACACATGCAAAAGAGAAAAGCTGTAGTTTTCAGAATTATATAAAGTAAGAAATGAGCAAATTTGACCATGTGATGGATTTCTGCCGGCCGCCACACCTATGTAAAAGAAAAGAAAGAAAAAAAAAAAAGAAAATCAGATATTTGTGGCTTTTTGAATTGAAATTTTGGATATTTCCCGCGTTTCTGAGCCGTTTGGCTTTCCATAACCCCGCCGCAAACCCGGGACTGTAGAGACAACAAAGCCCAAGTGAGCGAGTCTGCAAACGGAGCGCAGGCATGGGAACGATATCACAGCTCTCATCCTCTACTTCATTCCACATGCATGCATGCACAGCCATGAAGGAAACAACAACCGAAATGCATCCAGATAATAAGCAATAATATTTTTTTCCATGCACAGGACTGCAGATGGGATCGTGCAATAGGTATAGCCTTTCTTCTTTTTCTTACTTCACTGTAAATTTTATTACTAGAAAATAATGTAAAGATATGCATTCAGTAATTCAGAGTTTTTATTCCATGGTCTCTAGAGAAGAACTCCAATTGAGTCGATATCTTATTTGAGCCTCTGTATCTAATGATCTTACTATTGCACTGTATGCAAGATTTGTATGATCCACTGCATACTGCATATATGCAGAAGCAGAATATTTCCAATATTGCTAATCATTTATTTAAGTTATTTAAGTCTACTGTTGCTGTGTTATGTGGCTTAGTACAATAAAATGTTTAAAACATCACCACTGAAATGAAATCAGCTACCAATTTTATTTTATTTATTTATTTTAAATATTTCTTTCAATTTGTGTGCATGCTGTGATAAGGGTTACAGAGGGCTTCATTTAACCTCTGCAGGCAGCCAGATAGTATCTCCAGTCACTAATCCCTACTGTCTCCCCATGCAGGTTATCATCTTTTCTCTAAGATAAGAAACACATCAGCCACCATAATGGATGCAGTGCCAGAATACTCGATTTTCCTTGTCAGGATTTTGGAGGAACTAGACACTAAGTACAGCACTGTGTCATATCAGGATCTGTGTAAGTCTCTGTGTGCACGTTTTGACCTGGTTCATCTGGCAAAATTGAGGAGCTTGCTCTTCTACACGGCATGTTTGGATCCTAGTTTTCCCGCTACCTTATTTAAGGACAAAATGAGGTGTTCGGTGGAAGATCAGCAGTCTAAGAAACTCATGGTAGCTGCGGACATTGTGACCATGTTCAACCTCATCCAGATGAATGGTGGGATGGCCAAAGACAGGTTACCAGTTATTCAGAAACCCAAGTTTCATAAAAATCAATCCTTTGAGTCCTGCAGGTCTGATACAGATGTGTATAAATACAACGAGTGTGAAAGTGTGTATAGTCACACCGACAGAAGGGGTCACCATGCTTCGCGGAACTCACCCTGCCCCAAATCTGAGTGCAACAGCTGTCAGCCATTTATACCAGCTTCAGAGCCCAATTTTCTCCTGGGAGTCAGTAAGGATCTGAAATGTAGAGCAGCATCACTGGATAAGCTGCAGCATCTGCCTCAGTATGCCAGTGCCAGTCCTCCTCCGTGTGAGATGCAGAGCACCTACTTCCCCATGGACATCGATAGCGAGTCCACTACCGACCACGACTCCCTGCACATCAACCCGGGTGGCAAGGACGTTTTTCTGCCTAACTCCGAGTCTTTCACCGTGCACTCGTGTGTGCAAAAGCGGAATATTTTCAAGGAGGACTTTCACAACCTTGTTGCCTTTTCGCCCCATGTGATCTCTACGGAGTCTAAAACCAGTGCCAGAGACAGTGGAGATTACCACAGGAGGGAATTGCACAAGCCTCCAACATTCTTTAATCACAGCTTTGAGTTGCCATATAGCAACCCTTATTTTGAACCGGTCAACTCACCTATACAAAGCAAAGGACGAGTGAAGCACGAGAGTCTAGACGACTTGCAGGCATCCACATATTTTGGTCCAACAACGGTTACTGAGTGTGTGAACACCAGGAGGACTTCTGGGAAGCAGAGCAGGCAGTCTGCCTGGCCTGTCAAGAGCTTAAGCCTGAACGCAGACGAGGGCTCTGAATTTGAGAGATCCTTTTTAAACCATAAGGTGCCAGTAGACAATCACCGCCATATCAACATGATGGACAACGACCAGCACTTCCAGTGTGCCAAAGAGAAGCCCACAGCCTCTCCGTCAGGCTTCCCCAAGAAGTCCAGTGGACCAAAAATAAAGGAGATGGCCTCCGTTGGTTGTGGTCCGAGTTCTGAAAAGAGAGAAGGAGGAAAGAAATATAAAGACAAGAGCATCAACTGTCCATCGCTCCAGAGTGCTAACTTAGACAATGGTTTTAGTGTAGGGACTCAGACTGACCAGTCAGAACAGAGGAAGTTGAAAGACTACAGTATGCACAAGTATGCGGAGAGGCCACCTTTTAAACATGCAGATGAGGAGTGTGAGATCGTAAGTGATGACATTAGTGACATATTTCGCTTTCTGGATGACATGAGCATATGCGACTCTATTGGGCTACCCCAGTCATCCTGTTACAACAGCAATGGCTCACTCTCTCAGGTGACAAAGTCAGATGGTGATAGCTCACCCGAACGCAACACGATCAAACTAGGCAAGTCTGCCAGCAAGCTAGACCATTTATTCCACTCTCTGGAGAACACTGATGACGAGCTCAAAGCGAGCGTATGCAAGCTGGTCCTCAGGATTGGTGAAATCGAGAAGAAGCTTGAATCCCTCTCAGGAGTGCGTGGGGAGATTTCACAGGTCCTGTCCAAGCTCACCAAGCTGGATGAGAAGATCCAAGAGCCAGAAGCAAACGGAAAATCTAGTGACGGTGGCATGGCCCAGATTCAGACGGATGTGAACCTTTCACCGCACATGTTCCAGTGCCACACCACAGGTCACACTGTCAAAGTGGACACAAACACAGACTGGTGCTGCTCAGATGCTAGTGGAAGTGAAAGCCTGAGGGTGAAGGCGCTAAAGAAGAGCATGTTCACTCGCAGATCTTCCAGGTCACTGACAGAGGAGAACAGTGCTACCGAGTCTAAAGTGGCCAGCATCACCAATTCTCCTCGAGACTGGAGAACTGTCTCTTATTCAAGCCATCCGGGAGAAGATGTGAAAGAGAAGGACAGGCATGGTGAAGGCAAGGACAGACATAGGAAAGCCAAAGAGGTAATACATAACTGTTCTTGTTCCAGTATTTGTCATTTGGTTTGTCCGGAATTGCACCTTTTTTTGCTAACAGGGCAAATTCAATTCCCTGAAACAAGCAAAATGTTAAGATGCTGTAAGTTTATAGATAATGATAGAAGAAGTAACTAAGCTTACTAAATGGAGATAGAAGATATAAAGCATATTGTGGCTACCTGAAATGATGATCCTAACCCAGCATTTTTCCTGATTGTGTTTTGACTGAAAGTTCATCAAATTTCCTATCTGTATGCTGACTTCTGTGTTGCACTGTAAATCAAATGCCTTATGTCACTGTAAATCAAATGCCCTACAGTGAGGAATTGCTATGTTCCTTTGTTTGTCCAATTATGACAGTACAACAACAAAGTCTTGCTCATTTTATGAGTTCAGAGAAAAATGAGAGCAGCTTTCTACAGGGTACAATGAGCTGAAAGATCATATAAAATAGAAAGATAAGATAGTCAGATTATTAGGTTTATTAATGAAAGGTTTTAGAAGAATAGAGCTTTCACCACCTCCTATGTTAACACATCCATCATCTTAAACAAAGGGCAGTAGCGCATTGCAAATCTCGGATGTAAATCGTCTGATAAAAATACAAGGGGAACTACAGTGCACATTTCTGTCTACAGAATTGATTTCTGGTGCATGGGTGGAAAAGGATGGTAATTGTTATTATTTCCTTTGCTAGGGCTGAGGTCAAGTGTTTTGTAATGACGTTTCACCAAGAGGCTTAATTGAATTAGTGTCTTGACCTGAGTTGTGACTTCCTGAACCTTCAGAAGTATAAGCTGCATTGTGTATCTAATGCTTAGTCAAGGCTTGTACGCTTTCTCATTTTAAATGAATGGCTACATTTATGTGCCTAATAATCTGTTTTTAATTTGGCTGAAATAAAAAAAAATGTTTATGTATACACCTTGATTGGAAAAGAGAAAACCAATCTAGGCCAATCCAAATGAAATTCCTATCTGATTAAATAGGATAGTAGATAATCTTTTTATTAATCTCTTAAAATGAAGAATAATAACCATGTGAACCTTTCTGTGTGATTACTTTTGCTAGCAGAATCTGAGTGTGCGTTCTATGCACGCGTGATTAAGTCATGGCATGCGTCTTGTGCAATAAAATATAGTGTACATAATGTAATGTTAGAAAACACAGTCCATGTTACAGATTTTAACTGATTTAATATAATTGTGAGATTTGATTGGCAGTATGATGGACTTCGAACTAACTTTTTGACACAAACGCAGGGAGTACCTCTGTAAATTTCAGTGTAAGCTGAAAAATGGGGTAAAAACTTTGATAAAACCTTTATTTTTTCTTTTGTTATTCCCAAATTTGGAGAAAGGCCAGAGAGGAACTCTGTGATAACTTAAATAACCACTTTTTACAACCGTGGTGAGCAGAAAAGCATGTAGAACACATCATGTGAACCTTGAGGTGCAGAAGACCACATCAGGTTGCACTCCAGTCATCCAAGAACAAGAATCTGAGGCTATAGTGGACAGTTTCAGGCTTGGAAAAGATAAGAAAAACATCTCCTGGTCTTTTTTCCAGTTTTCAACTGTCCAGTTTACTGCGGTTACAAAGTTTTCTTCAAGCTTTCCATTTAATATTCATACTTGGATGATGTTTTGCTGATGGACCCCCTTGCTTCTACTTGTAATGGTAACATTGACAAAGCTCATTTCATGCGTGTGCATGTGTTAGGAACAGATTACATTTACATGCATATACATGAAGTCTACAGTGTCCAGTTTAGGATACCTATAAACAGTTCATTCTGAATCCTGCAGTGAATCCGGAATGAATTGGTGAATCTCTTTGCATGTGCTGTAAATACAGCTAATGACACATTCACTAAACTTTGGCTGGAACTTATCCTTAACTAGCAGACTACGAGCTAAATGTATAATAGCCACAACAGATGAGGCATTTGGACATCACTGGACACTACTGATATATTCCTCTCGTTTTGATCATTTGGAGACTAATTTGGTTTACGTAAGTTGTACATGCGTGTACATTCTGCTGTTCTTTTGGACATTTTCTTCTCTATGCTATCCTTCTCTTTCTGTCTCTCTCCTCTGTTTGCCTGTGTGGAGGGCAGCCAGCTCCTGTGCCTCTCTCTTCTCTCACTCGTCTTTTGTGGAGTTGATGAATGTAGCACTGCCATAAATTCCGTCTCAGGAGTCCCTCAGCCCTGGATTCATCTTTCCGAATGGCACCTCAGGGAGCTGATACTTAATCAAAACTCGCATGGAGTAATGCAACTGGGAGAAGCTAATAGTGTGTGTGTCGTGGCACCGCATTGTATGGATGATTTTGTCTAATAGGGTGCTGGGATATTTAGCATTTTATTGTTATCCTCTTTCAGGGGTTATGTAATACTATAATAATCAGTTTAGTTCCTGTTATAAAATAAGAGGGATGCTTTGTTCAGGGGCTTGAGGCTACAAAACCCAGAACGTTATACACAGGGTTCATGCTGCTATGTCCAGATATAATTTAGTTTAGCAGCTAAATGTCCCAGAAGACAAGAAAGGGTCCAAGAACTGCTGTATTCTCTTACTTTCATTCTCTGTCTCTCTTTCACACACACACACACACACACACACACACACACTGCAAAAAAGGCATATGCCAATATTACATTTCAATTGGCTAACTATTTATCACATACCACAATATTTTCATATGACTGAAATAATAAAATACATTTCCACATTTCTCAAACCTTCCTGTAATGCTTGTCCGGTAAACAGAATTATAGGATGGATTTCTCTGAGAAGGACAAATATGATATTCCTTTACATTTCTCTAAAATAATAACATTAGCAAATATTTCTTCTTATCGTACATTGCAAATGGAACAGACATCCTTTTGGGAACACAAACACTTTTCAAAAATGTTGCCTACCTTGTATCTCATGCAACAGTCAAGAATTGGCACATAACTAATTTAACATAGGTGAAAATGGCATGAGCATATTAAATTACAGCATTGCCAGAGGATTTATTTCATCATTCAATCAATCAATCATAAAAGATCTAAGATATTGCCACAGAAAACATCCGAGTGAGATACTTTACTTATCTATTTTGTGTACATTATGGGTATAACACAATGACACATGACAATGACTGTATCTGTGTCAGTATCTCTTTAGTGCGCAAAATATTCATATCTGCATTTGGATTTAAACCAAAGATGGCATGGTCCATATCTGAAGTTTTTTTTTTTTTCTAAATTTTTATGTGAACCCACTCCCACTATACCCCTGGAAACACTAAAAAAAGAGGGCTGATGGGAATAAGAAGTCATTTTGGTAACATTTTACAATACCATTTAGCAATTCACAGGTATCTATGCAGGAACTAAGCAGGAATGAAAGAGTAGATCTTCATTAACACCTATCTTATTCTTATAAAATACTAAGAACTACTAGTTAATTACTCAGTAAGTATGTTCACTATTAACTTAGTAATTACTGTGTCTTACATTTCTCCTGCTAACTATGGTGTTTTTATAATAACTACTGATTAATTACTGATCATATTGACATTAATCCCAGATAGCTAAGTCTTACCTTCCTCCTGGAGATCTACTACCTAATATTACTCAACCTGTTCCAACACCTCAGCGTCTAAAATGCAAATATTTATATGAGTTATTATAGGTCTCCTCAGAGCATCAGTGTTCTGTTTTTCTCATGATGTCTCTGTGATCTGTAAAGAGAGAAATCACTACAATAACATACAAATGTACAAGGCTGTAACATAGCAATCAGTTACAGATATTCTACATTAACATATTTTCAATTTTTAATAGGTGTTAATGAATAACTACTCATTTGTTCCTGCTTAGTTCCTGTATAGTTACCTATGAGTTGCTTTATTTTTTATTCAACTCCTGAACATCTACAGTTTCTCAGCTACTGCACTCCAGTTTATAATTGGTCTTAACCAGTCCAAAATGTCCTGTAGAGTTTTCTGGAACAATTTCTATCTAATGTGACTGAGTAAGCTAGAGAACTTAGCTTACTACAACAGCAAGTTGACAACAATCAACTCATATTCAAATCATATTTTATCAGATTTATGGCGGTGTTTGGGTTTTTTACATTCCAGAACGATCAGAAAATTTAGCTGGATATGCTTTCAGAATCTACTATGAAGCTGGGAAGCATTGCTGCTGTGAATGAAAGCAATTTCCAGGAAATCTTAACAGTGACAATGGAAACTGATTTAAATTAATTAAATGATTATTTTTGAAACCCAGCCGAGAGATGCTGCACTGTGCACAGCTTGTGGTCTGGGTAGGCTATATGGAGCTATAAATAAAAGCTCTGCAAATAAAAGTTTATTTCTTTGGTGAATTTCAGGCGAGTTTGGACAGAAGTATGGTGGAAATGTGGTTTTTCAGGCTACTGGAGCAAACTACAAACAAAAAATGAATCATGAAGTTATTAGTTATTAAAGGTTTTCCTTTCTGAATATGAAGTATGAAAGTATATGAAGTACTTACGTGACTTTTCTGTTGCATCCTGCAGGATTCCAGTCCCAGTGCGCACACCTCTAGTCTCAACCAGTAAACCTTTCTGGCAAGTTTTCTTAAAAAACAAAAACACCACCAACGACAAAAACTAATACTGCAGCTACTGATCGCATCTTTATTTGTATTTACTTTATCTGTTCGATCTGCATATTGTATTTGTATTCGGTTATATTCCTAGCATACATTAATATATTTTTTATATTTCAGAGATGGGAAAGATAAGGATCTGTCTTTTTGTATATATATATATATAAAATTTAAATCATTATCATCTATTATTTATATGGTTAAAATATTAAAATAATAAAAAATTGTAAGATAAATTGCTCTCACCTCACTCTGTGACACGCACACATATACACACACAAAGACTCACAAAGGGCCTAGTCTATGAAAACACTCATCAGATGAACCGAACCGTCTCTGTGTGCAAATGAAGTCTCAGCATGTGTGAAGCCTTGACGGAGCTGTCATCTCCAGCCTAGCTCGGAACATTCGTTCCTTACTGAGTCAAAACCAAAACACAAACTGTTCCTCGAGCTCAGCAGTGTGATGTGCTTGACAGGCATACAGCCTATTAGCAAAGCTGGATCTGAAAAAGAATGTGAGCAGGCTAATGGATAGATCAAGTATACAAGATAGGAAATGAATCTGTTCATTACATTATCTAGTTGACATCAGTGGTCATCATTTGGCAGGCCCAGCAAAGTATTTCTATGTACTGAACAGAGTACTTAGAAAACTGTAGCAGAGCAGATAAAAAGTATGAACAAACTGAAAGTAGTTCAGAGACTCTAGTTTTCAAAACAGTAACTAACATAGCTTCTGTAACAAACTTAATGCTTAAAGATAAATGAACAGAGAAATATGCTTTTATTCTCACAGCGTCAAATTAAAAAAAAGAAATTCAATAGTTAACGGTGCTAGTCAAAAGTGGTGAAGTGAAGCACCACTACAAAACAAAATATAACAACTTTGTCATATTTATCGTAATAAACTAATCATTAATGTTTAAACATTAATAGGTAGCTGTTGTCACCATTCAGTCATGTTATTTGCTTATGCAGACCTATACGAGCAAATAACTTTATGTAAATGGACATTTACAAATTTTAGTCGAATACCCCTGATGTACACATTAGAAGGATTTGATATCAGAAGAACACAGGATAGTGTCCCTTGAGAGCTTGGTTTACACGGTATTACAATAAGATAAAAGAATGGCATACACAATATTTTGCATATGTAGAATTAGGTAGATACTCTGAGGGATACATCTGAGCTTTATCAGAAGATCTCAGACTCTCTTTTATCTTTTTCTTATTTTAATGTTATTTGTTCTGCAGGAGATAATATGTTTCATGATCAAGGCAGCAGTATCATAGTCTTGAAGGCACTGTGTTAATGACTAAAAGATTGTTATCCCAGGGAGATGCTGTTGGACCCTTGAGCCAAACCGAAATTTTCACTGTGCAGCTCTAGCTCTAGATAAGATCCTGTCTCATTACGAGCAAGGGTTTTACTGTAACTATAATACTTTGAAACCACTGGCTATGAAATGTTATTAGTTAATATTGCCATAACCATCAATTTAGCATTTTTCATTCATTCATTCATTCATTTATATTCAGTAGCCACTTTATCCTGGTCAGAATCACGGTGGATCCAGAGCCAGGTGAGAACACAGTACACCCTCGGTGCCCATGTGCACACTCATTCAGACCTAAGGGCAATTTAGCTTAGCCAATTTGCCTTGTAGCATGTTTTTCAGAGGTGGGAGGAAATTGGAGAACCCGGAGGAAATGCACATGGACGACATATGAAACTCCACACAGACTGTAACCTGATCTCAGGATTGCACCAGGTACCCTGGAGCTGTGAAGCAGCAACACTACCTGCTGTGCTGTTTTTTCGTTTTAATTTTATTTTCTCCCCAATTTGGTTACTTGCCATTTCCAACCCAGCTCTCCCCTATAAAGGAGGGTGAAGACTAACATGTGCTTCCTCGGAGATATGTGAAGCCAGCCTACCACTTTTTTTTTTCAAATTATGCCATGCCACAGGGCAGCGTAACATACTTGGAGGAATGCACTACTAATGCCCACAATTGCCTAGTGTCACGGTGATTGACCAGAGAGAGAAGACACCATTCCTTCCACCCAGGGAGCATTGCCAATTTTGCTATTTTGGCACCTAGCCATGGATGGCAGATGCAGTTTGGCCACTGGATCTGATGTGTATATACATGGATGTTCACTTCACTGCAGTGCATCCCTCATGCAGGATCAACAGATGGCAGTACTTAAAATAAAAGGTTGGAACAGTAAAGTGAAGCCAGATTTACTGTTAATGAGAACATGTTGGGACAAATATCTGAATTTTTAAGAAGATTGGAGGAACTGACTGTTTGTGACTAAGAGCTACCTGTGAGCCATAGTGCTAGGGGTAGGATTTGTGGCAACTTGAGAGGGAAAGATTACACCATTTATTTTGACCAGTATGCTTATATGTTATAGTCATAACCCAGACCCACCCTGCCCCAAAACAAACACATACATACATACGTACGTACATACATGTGCATACTTTATATATTTAAATAAATACCAGGATACTGCTGTAATTTTATTTGTGATTACCATGATTTTAAGAAATCAGAAATACAACACGCTAAACTTGTACTTGATAATTTTTGAGATTAGCTCTACAATTTAAAAGAGAAGAAAAGTTATTTTGCATTACAAAATACAAATGATATCCTGTAAACTGTGAGTGATCACCAGGCCTCTGTGCAGACCATAATCAAGCTCATTGTGTGTTCACTTCCCAAGCCACGGGGAATCTTTTAGCAGATTTGCATTTACAGCCATAATTCAACATTATTTGCCAGTCTGTCTTCACTATCTTTCAACTTTATGAGTTTTTACGGGAGGTGAACTTTTATCTGTCTCAAAACATCCAAAATCTTAAATGTGCATGCCCTCAAGGCAAATTTGAACTGCAAAAACCCTGACCTCTAAACAACCTCTTTTCACAGCTCCACTAACTAATATCTTCAATATGCCCACTCTGCAGTCTGCTTGACTCCATGTTGCCAAACTATCTGTAGTGCGTCATGCTGTTTTTTTTATTTCACAAGCAAGGCGAGGCCTAGCAGGTCATTTTAACACCTCACAGGAGCTTTAAACAAAGAACAAGTCGGCCAAAACTGACCATTCATAATGTTATCTTATAGACACACTGCTTCAGATTTATATGCAGAGATGTGATACTGTAATAGTGAATAAATTTTTCACTTAAATTAAAAAGAAAAGTTATTAATGAACCTAAATTTTCATGCTGTTTTCAAGAACGCATGATAATAAAATGTTACAATGTAAGCATTTATGCCAAATGCCATAAATGTAAGCTGTGATGCTGCATCGGGGAAAAGCAAGCATGAACACAAATGGAACAGAATTGGAACAGAATTGAATAAAACCCTGATGACTGCTTTATTTACATGCAGGCAGTTGATAGAAAATAAAATGATGGTGAATGTGGAGGAATGTATCTCAGCAATGTGTGGTTCATGCTTGATGTGTCCATGCAGCCGTGAGCTGAAATGGCATCCTTAGCAGACAGCACCTGGGGAGTCTTTATCAGGCAGAGGAAAGAGAGTGGTTAGTGGGTGGCAAAGTCTTTCTCATGTCCTCCTGCATTGAGCTCTTGTATGTATGTCCTTGAACCCATTACCTTCTACAAGGCCCAGCATCACAGAATGTAAGATAATTACAATGCTGCCATCTACCCACTCAGTATCTACATGTCCTTACTCCTTTTGGTTTTTCTTGACACACTACATTGAGTGGAAGTTTCAGCATATAATTTTTAACCATCCTTCTTCAATCTTGTTCCATGTTACATGCTGTCATTTATAACTGATTAGTGGTTCAACATTATAATGTTAGATGCCAATCAGTCTGTCAGGTCCATAGAGTTTCTTTTATAGGTCTATGTGTAAAAGACTGTCAGGTATTTGCCTACTAAAATCACTCAATATTTGTTTTTAAGTCCATCAATTCTCTTTTATATGTTGTTCTACAACAAAATGAGAAGAAGGAAAAAAACAGAAAAAAGTAAAGGAGATCCTACCGTTTTACCTTTATCATGAAATCCAGATTCTATGAATATGCAAATTAGAAAACTCCCAACCTTACTGTACACAGTCATTCAATTAAGAAGAAACGCCCCTGTATAAAAGGAGGGTGGGCTGGTCTGTGCATATACTAAGATGTTGCAAATGGCAGAATTGATATTACTAGAAGATTTAGCATGTGTTGGGCTTAGGAGGGAATGGATATTTAGAGACCGCTATGATTTTTTTTTTCAGAGGATGAAAACTGGCTTATAAATATGTTCCATTTGCCACGGCATCTTCTCTTATTGCTGTGCAGTGCTTTAGAGCATGCACTACTTCAGCTGACAAAAAGATCCTGTGCCATTCCTGTGAATGTCCAAGTTTGTCCAAGTTTACTTGGATTTCTTGTTAGGGGCACATTTCAAAGAGAAATAAGTGACTGATCTGGTATGTCTCAACCTACACTGAGCTTTATACTCCCTACTGTGCTGTGTGCCATCATCTGGTGTGTTCCCAAATACATTAGAGTGCATTCCTCTTCCAGCCCTTAACGAAAACCCTAGTGAGGACATTGTTGCCGCACATTCTGGAATACAGTAAAAGGGAGAAATTCAGACATCCATTTAATTTACATAGCATGCTTTATTTTCACCTGTTCACATTGGCATATTTGCTTTACACTTGAAGAACGTGGTAAGGACGTGGTAAAGTAAGGACTTTTGGCCGCTTAGGGTCACTCAGGGACTTTGCCTTTTATGGAGTTTTGTGGGCATCACTAAATGCAAATCAGCTGTGCCATGCACATGCCCAGTAATTCATGGCTGATTGCCATTTATCAAGGTACGCACATGAATACAAAGAAAATAAGCATTTCCGAAGCTTTTATAAATCCGGTGGAAATTTAGTTTTGTTTGGCTTATGCAAACATTTATATACAACTTTACTACAAGAATAATAATTGAGGCCCAATGTTGTATAACTTGATATGATGAAGTTGTCTATGAGGAGACCTTTATTTAACATAGCACTTAGTAACGATCAGCAGGTTTTGTGCCACAGGAGAGTCTACAGGACAGAGGCTTAATGGGAGAGACTTATGTCTTCAGCAAGCTACATTTTTGCCTCATTAACTTCAAGAGAGAGAGAAAAAGAGAGGCTGGTGAGGGAATGACTCTATATAGCTGCTATAATGTAAGGGATAACAGGAACTAACTCATCTAGGGGACATTTCACAACATTAAATGTAACTAAACTGTTTAAAGGTGTGATGTGCAGTTCACTGTAGTAGTTGCAATATCACTGTGGTATAAGGGGAATAAAACACTTTGGGACAATAGGAAAATTATCCATTTCAGGATGGTAACTTATCACGCCATCCCATTGTGGATTATTTTCCTATAACAGCACACCCCATAATGTTTTATTCCTCACATATTCCAGACATCCACTCAACAACAACTTCTTATTCATACTTAGTCTGAGGCTCTGCTCTAAGGCTCTTACTGCATCTTGTATATCACTTTACATTAATTTCAACTAGAAACTAATGAGCTGATCTTCAGGAAAGCAAGCCAATTTTTGCATCCATTTAAAACCATCTGCTTGTCATTGTCCTCTACATGTCAAAATTTGTGTCCTATCTCCATGGGATGAAGCCAGCTGCTGTTGGCTGTCTACTATGTAATTTGTGTTCTGCTCTTTTACAACATCCATCATTTTTATTTTTGCCAGGCGTAACCCAGCATGTCTGGCATGCTAGTTTACAAGCTAACAATTAAGTAGTTCATCCACAATCATCAAGGTAGTGGCTTTCACCATTTAAACCAAGAAGCTAGTGTTGCTCAAGCCCAGGGCATCACATCCATTGTCTTTAAGCAGAATGTAGAGAAAGACATAAATGGAATCTAGCCTTAATTGTCGCAATATATATAAATATGTGATATGTATAATTACTTGGATAACTAATTGCATCACAGTATGACTAATTGCTTTTCTTCTAATATCCCAGCTTGGAAGTTGAAGTATACACCACTGGAAGCCAGCTAAGGGCCTTGCTCAACTGTGGCAGCTTAAAAATGCTGAGACTTTTTTTTTTTTCTCAAATCTGCTCAACGGCCCAAAACCTTAACCACTGAAACATCACTGCCCCTAAGCGCTTGTCCAAAGCTCCGTATATAAACCTCAGCCCCACAACCCTAAGCTTATGAGTCTTATACTCTACTAGCTCTCATACTGTGACATTCTATTAAATGAATCAGTAGTGCTTGGTAGATAACTTGTAACTGAAAAATACACCGATCGGCTAGATCATTAAAACCAGATCTTTTAAGTCTTGTAAGTTGTGAGGTGGGGCCTCCCTGGATCGGACTTGTTTGTCCAGCATGTCCCACAGATGCTCGAACTCTTTGTCATGTTCCTCAAACCATTCCTGAACAATTTTTGCAGTGCAGCAGGGCGCACTATCCTGCTGAAAGAGGCCACTGCCATTAGAGAATACTGTTGCCATGAAAGGGTGTACTTGGTCTGCAACGATGTTTAGGTAGGTGGTACCTGTCAAAGTAACATCCACATGAATGCCAGGACCCAAGGTTTCCCAGCAGAACATTGCCCAGAGCATCACACTGCCTCCGCCAGCTTGCTTTCTTCCTATACATCCTGGTGCCTGGTGTAAGTGATGTCGTAGGCGCTTTCGGCAGTGGACAGGGGTCAGCATGGGCACTCTGACTGGTCTGCGGCTATGTAGCCCCATATGCAGCAAGCTGCAATGCACTGTGTGTACATCTTTCTATCATAGCCAGCATCAGGGGATCAGACCAGATGGGCTAGCCTTCACTTCCCACGCACATCAATGAGCCGTGGGTGTCCATTGCCCTGTCGTCAGTTCAGTTTTGCAGACATCAGTGCCTTAACTCCTGCTGAGCAAGTCAAGCATCAGTTGCAGAGAAAAACCCCGTAGAATAAAGGTAGATGGAGGAAGAAACCATGGGAGGAACTCAGAATGAGCAGCCATCATCCTCTGATAACTTCATGGTCAATCACGTTTGACATATATAGTTCAGTTATAGCAAAAGCAATATATACAGTATTTTGGACCAATAATTTTCACACACATTGAAGTTTTTATGGCATTTTAACTCAGGACCAATTCAACCAACCATTCCTAATACATGTTTGGTATTATAACATTACGGCAAATGTAGCCAGAGATATGATCCTGCTTGCCTCCTGTGGTCGTCCAGATTAAAGCCTGGTTCATACGTTGTCAGAACTCCTTTTGAGGCACACCCAAATCAAGCTTTGGAACGCCCTCTTTCAGAGAAAGTAGGAGGGTTTTAGCTGTCCATTAAACCAAAGGGCATGCAGTAAACAGCAGAACATAACATAACAATGTTTTTTTGTCTATTCATATAAAATGGTGGCGCCTTGACTGAGAAGAGGATGTTATAGTTTTTGTGATGGCCTGATCTGAGTAGGATTATATAGAATTGCATTGTCTAATGGCAAACATTTATTTGAAAGCATGATTAAAGGCTTTTTCAATTAAGGAAGGATGCTTGTATGACTCTTCTCTGTCTTGTCCCATTTAAATTATCAGTGGTTAACCTATATTACAATGTAGTTAGCATGTTAGTTACAGGATTATCTAAATCTTTAAACATTGATTTTGTAAGAAACAGCATCATGGCAGTGACTTGAAAGAGAAAAGTGGCTTCAACTGACCCACTTGTTAAACTATTTTAACGGCCGGGTTGCAGAGTTCAACTCTACATCATTTAATTTTCTATTTCACGTAACAGTTCAAACACATGTTAAGAATATGTTAGGAAAATGTATGTAAGCAGTGTAGTGCTTATCTCTACAACTTGGCCAATAAACTAATTTCACTATTTAGGAGCTGCTGACTAAACACTTTCTGTGATAAGTGTGTTTGAGGATTAAGAGGAAGATGGACAGTTCAGACACTTTGATTTCAGAGACCAACTTTTCTAAACTGCTGCAGTCTACCCTATCTAAAATGTCTTTCTGGCACGCCAAAGGCATTATAAGCCTGTTTGTTTTAGTCATTATGTGTCATAATAAAGTACATTGGCAAATCTATGTGACATTACTAAAGACCTACATGTGAGACATTGGCTTCTAGACTTCTCTTACATTTTAGCAACATTAGCCTGCAGTGCTAAAGTACAGAAGTAAAGATTTGACACCAAACATATCTTAGCTGACTTACTACAATTTGGAAAACTATGTAATAATTGATGATTATTAGCGGAGAAAATTGGAGAAGATTTTCTAGAAAATAGAAATGCTATCATACCGGGTAAGAAATGTGAAATTCAATAGACATGAGGTACTGCTTTTCATTTGTGACATGAGGACAACACAGACAAGCAAAACCTTTGTTGCATTGCCATTATATCTCCTTACTTCACTGGTGAAAAACAATCAGCAGGGTATTGCTTTTTTAGAATTAAATGCTGACAAGTGGCAGTTGTGCCACACTGAAATGCAGTTATGGCATGGTTGTACTCATAAATGTTATGCATTGTCATTGCCACCTATAATGCTAATCTTGGCTTGCGGGTACTAAGCCATGGAGCAAGTTTGGGCTGCAGTATCATATCTATCTTGAGATAGCCATACACTCCTGAGGAAGAAATATTTACAAATAATGTTGAGGCTGTAAGGGATAATAAACAGATCATTTCTGCCCACAAACCAGACAGAATAATTTCTGCAAACACAGCACTAATATTACAGAGTCATGTCTCTAGGTGGTTGAACACCTACAAAGCTAAAGACTTTGCTGTTTGCTAGCGTTATAGCTGACACAGGCTGCCTACAACTACTGCTGTTATTCCATCTTGCTGTGTTGGTGTTGTCCATCCCCAATTCTGCGACTTTAGCGATTATTGTGCTTGTGAGAACAGGGATTTAGGAACAGCTTAAACAGCTAAATCAGACTGCTTAATTGAACATCTTGTAGGTCAAGAAGACCCTTAGACTGTTTAATTATCCTTATTTTACAAAGTCTAATGTGGGCAATATCAATAATGCATTCAGAGAGAGCACCCTATCATTCCAGCACCCTAACCTACTCCCCTTAAGTCAGAATATCACAGTTAAAAAAAAACTACACTCTCTCTCATGGGATTCTGATTTCTGATCAGCTGAAGTCCATTTTTCTGATATTTTCCCTGTTTATCTCCAACAGACAGATCGGCAATATGACCCTCACCAGGCACACCGGTCATCCAAGGTCCCGAAGGACTCATACCTGGTGGAGCAAGTTTTCAGCCCCCACCATTACCCCCCCTCTGTCAAGTCACACATGAAGGGAAGTCCTCTGTACACAGACCTGCGATTGACTGGTCTGACTGACAGCAAACGTCCACAGCCTTCTTGGACCATAGAGGAATTCAAACGCAACTCAGGAGACAAGAACAAACTCAGTGTGCTGGACCTACAGGTGAGACCTTCCATTCAGACCTTGGGGCATATCTACTTTGTTTAAACCTTTTTGGCCAAGCAGGTTGGTTTGAACCAATCTATATGTCCTCAGTGGTAGGTGTTTAGCAGCATTTTGCTATGATTGAAATGGCTGCAGACATGGAGACACAATAGGAGGAAGTCTGTAATGACATTGGAGATCCTTTTGGGCTTACTATAGAAGGTTGCGCTTATCAATCTCTTACTGTGTCTGAAAGAGGAATTACAGGGAATCTTGTAGGCAGACTTGCGTCATCCAACTAACAGTTCAGAACTCAGAGACATTTTTGAGCTTTAAAGAAATAGTCCAGTAGATGTCAACCGATTCTGTATCCACTGCATCAGTAGTATCATGGTTCTCAAAGAGCGTTCTGTGAAAGTTAGTCATGGGTCCATGATATTTGAATTTTTTTACAGTGCTGAAAATTACAAAACATCATTATCACAGTTTATATTTAGTATTAGGTGCCTGTAGTTGTTGGCCTGTTTGACTGGTCACTTGAATTGAATGGGTTCAATCCAAACTTCAATAACTCATACACAACTAGACTTATAAATAAAGTCAATTTGAATCTAATGACAGTTTAATACAAACATATTCACTGAATGAAAGGTGAATGAATAAAAAAGCTTTATTGTTCCAATAAATAACTAATATATTGTTGTATGTTTGAGTATATTCGAGTAGTTGGATTATGTTAGTAAAATAAGTGTGTGCTAAAGAGGTTCCTGGCTGAAGAAAAGTCTAAGAACCCCAACTGCCACATTTGTCTGATTAATTAATAAGAATTTGAAACAAAACTGGAAACTTGTTTACTCAAAACTGGAACTCTACGGGAAATCACTGAATTCCATCTATAAAGAATTAAAACATGCCACTGTATAACAAATACTCAAAACCATGAATGTCTTTAGCTGCCCTTGGTTAGTTTTATCCAACATTCAACACTAGTGAAATGCAGTACAAACAGTACAAAACAATTTCAGAGACTTATATTTTAGGTTTTGTGGTATCTATGTGAGATCAGACTCACACAAAAAACGATGAATGTTACAGATTCAGAGCTAAATTTCCAAATTATTTTTGACCAAAGCCTTCATGAAAGAGTTCTACAAAAATGTGTTTCGCATACATGTTTTGTTAATCACACACAGTGTACATGTGATACAGAAGGGTTCTAGTGTTGTCTCAATATGACAATATTTGTTTAGTCTCGGCCATCTTGAGAGGAGTCGATAGTCCTCTTGATTCTTTTAAAACAGTGTCCATTTGAATAGTGTAAAGAATCATAATTAGGATTGGTATGTTTTCTCTAATTTTTCTATTCATACGATGTGCATCAAGAATAATTTAATGGATTTAGATGCCCTTGTATTAGTCCAGTAAAGTCCAATACCACACACACAGCTTCTTTTATTACTAGTGTAGCATTATCTATAAATCTGATCAAATTTGTTTACTTTAGCGCTTTCTGTCTTGAGGAGTATCTGCTGTGACTGTCAGTACTAGTTAATTGGGCGTGAACTCTGTGCCTTTCAGTCCCAGTGAAGGAGGTGTGTATTGTACTGCATCAAAAAAAAAACCCAGCTCTAAATCGCATCACATTAACAGCTATGAATCCCTTTTATCCCTCATACACTGGATAATTGATCATGTATCAAGATATGTAACGTATGTGGAAAACTACACAGCCCCAGTACTCATCCATCACTATTTTATTGACTACTGCTCAATATTTGAGAAGGGTGAAGGTTTTCAGTGGTCAAATTAACTGCACTTGTCCTGCTTAAATTGGAATGAAGCCTGAAAAATGGTGTGATCAGGAGAGCCACTCATTGACCTTGTAATTCCCAGTTAATGCTGGGTGAAATGAAAATGCATCCTCAGCCACTGCATTGTGCTCCTGTTAGGGGGCTGGAAAGTGGGCTAACATCATAGTCGGTGTGTATTGCACTTGATTGCAAGGATTTACTTTAGAGGCTGCTATTTCTGATGCTGTCCTGTGAGAGATACTGTACAAAAATTGCCAGGCACAGCTCTGCTCAGCACAACACGTCAGTAAATTAAAAGCATACTCAGACCTCGCCTGAAGCGTTGCACTACAGAATAGGATTACATTCAAAATGCATTAAGTGATGAAGATAAAGGGCAGCTCACCTTGAATGGGTGGACATATCTACATTCATTTGGTGTATGCCCCAGAGACAGTTTGTTGAATCTACTCTTTCATTGTTTGTGCATGAATGCTGCATTGAATAAGGGGAGGCTAGTATAAATGGGCTAAACCCGCATAAGTATAAAGTTTTTGGCATCCATAACAGATCATTTGCTGTTCTGAAATATATTAAAACAGATTATTTTGGACATATATGTACATATATGTGGCACCAGCAACACAACAGCACCACCAATGACTGGAAGAAACACACAGAGAATGGTGTGAATGGAGGCTGATTGTCCAATCTAAGTAAAGAAAAAATACACAAATGAACAGATGCCAGAACCATATTTTAGAGTTTTTTGAATAAATGAAAGGGTTACAGCTTTTCTGTTTACCTTATTTGGTACTTAGAGGAAACAGCATAAACCCAGTATGGCATTAGTAAGCAACAAACATAGCTGCCAGATTGTCTAAGTGTGTTTTTATGTAATGGTTTGCCCCATATTATTCTTATTTTGCCATCAATGATATAATGCATTACTCAATCCTAATAGTTTCCTTATTGAGCTGTATATAGATTTTAGCCCTCCCATCTAACTGACAACCAGCCATCACTGCATTGAATAGTTTGTATAGAAATCAATGATTTACAGCTGTATGTATTTAAAATTATCCTTGTTCATTTTTGCAAGGCGACTCAGTGATAACAGTGATAATTGCCATAACAGAAAGCAGCTTAGAGCAGACATGCATCAGTTGTTGATGCTTTCACCCTTTAACTGTAACTATTATTTCCCAATTAACATCTATGTTTGTTCTCCAAATCCTTAGAATGAACACACTGCTGAGAAATTATAATTAAAACAACAGGCTTTCATCCTGGAATAAAAGATGCCTAACAAATCCTCAATATAATGTGACTGAATTTGTAATGTGATTGCATTCATATTGTTGCCAGGAGATAGTTAGTTCACCATGATGTTGCATTATGGGCAAAAAAGCCACCCGGTGACCTTCCAAACTATTGATTGCTAATTTCCTCCAGGATGAAATTGCGGTGGGTTTTTCTAATAGAAAAAGAAATCAGATTACTCCTTATTATGGACTGCACTATTGATGCAAGATTACTCTAAGCTTACTAGAGACAAAGAGGCTAATACCCTCTGTGTGTCTGGTGGCATGGGAGAGAAAGGTTATTAGCCCAAGTGCCTTCGTAGTAGAAACAACTAGATGCTATAAATTATTTTAAACCAAACGAGAAGAAAAGATAGTGGCCACATTTAGCAAATTGGAATAGAACTGTCAAGACAATTTACATAGTAATAGTTCAGCCATTTGAAATTAAGCTAGGTAATATCTCCAATAGCTGGGTTTCCATTTCAACATTTTGCAATTTAAAAATGAATTTCTGAGAAAAAAATGAAAATGAATGTATTTTCTTCAACTGCTGTCATCATAGATGACATAAACGTGATTAGGGAGAATCTACAATACCCAAAGTACATGGCAGTTTTTCACTTTCTTGTATGGAAAGACAAGAGTGCCAAAACAGCAGTGTAAGAGATAGGTTGAAGTTAGATGTTTATTTATTCATATATCTTTAGTAATCTCTTTATCATGGTCCGGGTTATGTTATGTTTTGGTACAGTTATGTATTGATGATGCTTCCACTAATTAAATCATTAATTGGCTTCATTTCTTGGTCTTCTCAAACATCTTATAAGTGTCCTCTATATGTTTAAATACGTTTAGATCTAGATATAGGACTGAAACATGATAAGAACATCATTGACACCATCATTTATTTCAAAAGCCATTTTCTATCATAGTTTTTTGCATCATGTCTTTATCAGTAGAGCAACTTTTCCTCTTTAGACAAGTATAAAAACATTTTTTGTGATATTTGTTATCTTTTTTATCTGTTTTATAATTGTGATATAAAACTGTAGACTCTTCTATTTAGTTTCTCCACATTTGGTTTATATTCACATTATAAGAACTCACAAAAAAGTGGTGGATGGAAAACCACACACTACTGAATGTAATAATTTGAAATTAATAGCTGTGCTGTTTTCTTGACATAAGGGTCAACCGTCAATAAATTGGAGATAAGAAATAAATTGGAAATGAGAAGTGTGAACATTTCCTTCCTGCAAGTTTTTATGAGGCACGTTGTCAGCGGTGCCAGTGGCTGTGTATTTTCACAGTTAAATGCAAAAGGAATAATATGACTTGGTGTTTTCATTCAAAAGACTTTGTGCAAAAAGGCTTTGAAATGTTTGCCCATGTAGATGATGCAATTGGTAATATTTAACAAATCTTGATATTTTTTTTGTTTCCATTTGACTAGTGGAATAAATATGAGTACATGAAATGGTCTGATAAAATAGTGGGAATAATTTATCAGTAAAAATGCTGTAATTAGGCATGAATTTGGTGTCATATGACATTTTAATTATGTGCCTCTCCTAAAACAGACCAAACTAATACACCATCAGGACACACATGAAAATATAGAATGAGGAGGAGAAAAGAGAATTTCTAAATGTATAAAATATGTTGAAATATGTAAAAAAAAAAAAAAAAAAAAGAAAGAAAATTATTACAAAACATTATTATATTATCATTACATTACGTTGTGACATTTTTATTGCACACAGTCCATTTTAAGTGGAAACAAGATAATGGTTAAGTCAATGGTGAACCTTTTTTTCACCATGATTCTCTCTTTTATTTTTCTTTTGTAGTGTCTCACAAATGTAACATGCAACCTTTGCCAGTTACCTTTAAAATACCCTTGAACTCAAAAATGTTATTTTTAAATAGTCAACGCCTGTTGGATGAAGGGTTCCATTGGGTTTGGTATTTGGGTCAAGATGGTTAACAGCTAAAAGTCACATTTTTCTAATTAAACCAGAGACTTTCCTACTAAACCCTGACTGTAGGGTTTAGTAAGAAAGTCTCTGGTTTAATAAACCCTGATTGTAGGATCATTAGGTATGAGTATACTTAATAAAAAAGCCCAGTACCTTTGGACCAATCACATTGTACTGTATGTTATATCATAACACAGTGCCCAGAAATCATTGCTGCAATACCCATGTTAAGCTAGCTGATGGTAGTGAAGAACAAAATAGTTTTGATTGTTATGGTATATTTTGATGGATCTGGTTATTATTGAACAGATATGAATATGAAAATGCAAATCAAAATTAGAAACTGAAATCCCACTCATGTCTAACTGTGTTAAATGCAAGCTAGTTTACTTTTAGCAATTAGCTAAGTTAGTTTACATTATGTTAGTATACATGCTGGTTTGGGCTAGGCCTTTTAGTTCCAGTGAAGGGACAACGTACATACATTCTAGACAATTGTGTGCTTCCAACTTTGTGGCAATGGTTTGAGGAAGGCCCACATACTTTTGGCCATATAGTGTATGTAGGACCTACAAAATTTATGCATTAAGAAAAACAAATTAAACAGTTCTACATAAATTATGTGTGTAAACAGTTTAACATTTCATGCTCAGGGGTATGCTCTTAATATTCAGCTTTTGCTTAGTTAGATAAGCTAGAAAATGTATTAAGTTGCTGACTCTGGTCAGGCATCTATATACTGCACCAAAAACAGTAGGATATTTCCAGATGTAGGTGTAAAGATGAATCACATGCATCACATGACAGTGGTGTGGAAATTTACAACAGGAACAGTAAGTACATCTGTTTAAGCTTGGCTAGAGGGAGCAGATAATGAAAATGTGAACTGGTGGCAAATTCTTTCCCATAACGTACTTTGCAGAGACATTAACAATTAACAATGCACATTGTGCTAATATTTATGTGCTATCTGAGCAACCTCTCATTGCTGACCATGATTATGGATTTGCTAGATTACTGAATCTGCCTGTGTATTACAGCATCCCACATGTTCTACCCATGCCTATTAGAGAAGCCTGAGTGAAAAATATTTGCACGTACATCCTACTGCCCCTGGCTCCCAAATGTTATGGTTTCATTCCAAGTCTGGCGGACGAGAGCCAGGTAATCAGAATGGTGCAGGTAGCTGCAGTGGCATTGAAAGCTGAAAACAAATTAAATTGCATGTGCTTGGGGTCCCATGAGGATTAGATTGGGAACTGTGGATGTATAGCATGGGTTTTGTTTTGTGCACTTTACTACTACTGAATTGTTTCTTGTTCTCCTACCTTAGGAAATGCTGCACTACAGTTTAGTGGCCACTAGGAAGAGTTTGTTTGTATGTGTAGGTTAGACCAATACAGAGCCCCTAAGGGGGCATGGTGATGGAAAAAATATGAGATGGGAAGAAAATTTCTATTTCGATGCTTTTGCGTTCGCTCACAAAACTTTTGCGTTCCCTGAGAAACTTTGTATTCGCTCGCAAATTCTTTGCATTTTCTGACAAAGATATTTGCGGTCTCTCGCTAAGACATTTTGCGAGAGAGCTCAAATATCACTGTGAGAGAACGCAAAAACACTGCGAGAGAATGCAGAGTTTCTTGGGGGAACACAAAGATTGTGTGGGAAACGCAGACAGCGGTGAACAGTGAAAATGAAGTCCTTGCCAATGCCCAAGATGTATAACACTGAAATTAAGTTTGTCAAGAAACAGACACACTGATGCAAGTCAGGTTTTCTGGTTTTATTAAAACCAATATGGCAGACAAACAAAAGGGTTAGGCAAAATTCAGAAACATGAGGCAGGTAAATGGCCATAAACTAGACAAGGCTAACAAGGTCAAGGTCAAAACACTAATCAAGCTAATCAGCAGGCATAAAGAAACCTTGGAATCATCACAAACACAATGCTGTAGCAAGACTTTGCAAAGTGTGTTTGTCAGTCTGGGTTATTTAAAGAGAGTAGAGTGTCATTAGTAACAGTGACTGAATAGGGATAGGAGCTTGAATGGTGGTCTTGTGGTGAGGTCATGGGAGTTTTACCATTCATAAATGGTCTGAAGTCTAAAGTCAACACCCATATGAGGTCACCTCATAGGTGGGAGTCTCAGAGCAGTGTCCACAAATTCCTTTTGTCGGAATTGCTTAGCTTCACCGTTGATGTGTCTCTTCTCCTGCTCACTTGCTTTTTTGAAACCACTCATCAAAAACTGGTGCATCTGTGGGTGTAGTGTTCTAGGTAAAAAGTTGGTTGTTGGCCAAGTATGTGCTGGAAAGGTGTAAGCTGTGTGGTTGAATGATGCAGGGAGTATATGGATATTCAGCCCATAAGGCAAAACGTGACCACTCTTATTGGGGCTCTTACTAAAAAGTGTGAAGGATCCACCATTGGTTTGTTGGTCGGTTTTCTCAAGAAGATAAGCAAATGTCAGACTAAGAGATACTTCTAGTTGCTCCATAAATGCCCTCCATACTTGAGATGTGAGTTGTGTCACAATATCTTTCAAAATGCCAATGTAATTTTTGGAACCTGGAAAATATGAGATTGTGAAACTGAATCTGCTGAAAATGATGACCCATTGGGATTTTCTTGATGTGAGTTGTGGTGTGTTGGATGTGCTGGGATAGTTAATTCTTTTGCCAATCTATCTGTGCAATCATGGATTTTCTGAGAATGTCTCTGAGTACATTGTGTACTCGAAATGTACATGTTCTGAGAATGTACTCTGAGTACAGAGGTGGCATTGACCAGTCCAAATGACACTATCAGATATTCATAGTGACCTGACATCATACTAAAGGTTTTCTTCCATTCCTCACTCTCTCTGATTTGAACTAGATTGTAAGAACTTTGAAGGGTGACCTCGGAGTAGATGAAGGCTGTTTTGAGCTGTCCTATTGAGGGTACCAGGGGTAGTGGGTATCTATATATTTACTGGGTTTTAGTTCAGGCCACAGCAGAACCCTGCAGATGGGGGTGAAGGGGGTGCTCTAATGTAGTCTTGCTGCAAAGCTTCAGACACATATTCTTCCATGGACTTGTTTTTCTGTGGAGTTTAGCAGGTGGATGCATGATTAGGGTTGCAAGCACTTTTGTTACATCGAAATTACACAGTTTATCAAGGATAAAAAGTATAAAAGATGAGTGATATAAATGTATAAAGTATAAAATATAACCAGGTTTAACCATGTATTTCACTGAATATAATGTGTGAGTAAAGTACATACAGTCAGGTCCGGAAGTATTTGGACATTGACAGAGTTGTTGTGATTTTGCCTTTATACACCACCACAATGGAAATAAAACAATCAAGATGTGATTGAGGTGTAGACTTTCAGCTTTATTTTAAGAGGTTCCACAAAAATATGGCATTTTCAACAAAGTACCTCCATTTTCAGGAGCTTAAAGGTATTTGGACAAAGTGCCATAATTGTAAATATGACCATAATTTTAATACTTGGATGAAAATCCTTTGCAGTCAATGACTGCCTGAAGAATTATACACCTCAGAATTCATCTTGCTACTTCTGTCAGCAGTCATCAATAAACACCAGTGAACCCATTCCATTGGCAGCCATACATGCCCATGCCATAACACTGCCTCCACCATGTTTGACACTTGATGTGGTATACTTTGGATCATGAGCTGTTCCTTTCTTTCACCATACTTTTCTCTTCCCATCATTCTGGTACAAGTTAATCTTGGTTTGATCAGTCCAAAGAATCTTATTCCAGAACATGGGAGGCTTTTTTTCTGGCAAAGTCTAATCTGGCTTTCCTGTTCTTGAGTGTTACCAGTGGTTTGCAACTTGTTGTAAACCCTCTGTATTTACATTCATGAAGACGTCTCTTGATTGTAGATTTTGAGAATGATACGCCTACCTTTTTCAGAGTATTCTTGACTTCTGTTGATGTTGTGAAGGGGTTTTTCTTCACCAAGGAAAGGATTCTGTGATCATCCACTTTAGTTGTCTTTCATGGTCTTCCAGGCCTTTCAATGTTGTTGAGCTCACCAGTGCTTTCTTTCTTTTTAAGAATGTACCCAACTGTTGATTTGGCCACACCTAAGGTTTTTGCTGTCTCTCTTATAGATTTATGTTGTTTTTTCAGCCTAATGATGGTCTCCTTCACTTGCATTGAGATCTCCTTGGACTTCATATTGGTAGCTACAGTCAAACAGCTGCCAAATGCCAACTCAATACCTGATATCAACTCCAGACCTTTTATCTGCTTTATCTGCTGTAATTCCTAAATGGTAAATGCCATATTTTTGTGGAACCTCCTAAAATAAAACTGAAAGTCTACACTTCGATCACATCTTGATTGTTTTATTTCAAATCCATTGTGGTGGTGTATAAAGGCAAAATCACAAAAACTTTTTCTCATTGTCCAAATACTTCCGGACCTGACTGTATATAAACTAAACAAATATAAATGTATACCTATTGCACTGAGTATATTTTGTGTAAGGTGACAAATGCAGTCTGTGCATTACAGTACAGGGATACAGTACTGTGCAAAAGTCTTAGGCACCCTATTTTTTTTAGTACAAACTTTGTTATAGATTTTTATTTTATGACTTCTACTTTATTGATTCAGTACAAAAACTTTTTAGATTTCCAAACATTTCCAAATGTTACAGAAAAATGTTTGTATGTCAGTAAAGAAAGCAGCATATTACATAAGAGACCACTTTTCAGACAAAAAAAAAAAAAAAACATAATGAAGGCTGCTGGGTTTTGCTGCAAAAATAAGAAGCAAGTGTGACAGTCAAAGTCTCCAGAAGAACTATGGCTGGTTCTGCAAGATGCTCAGTAAAACCTACAGCTAATTTCCTCATAGAACTGCACAAATTGTACCTGAGACTACTATTTTTTTTTTAAAGCGAAGGATCGTCACACCAAATATTGACTTTGTTTCATTTAATACTGTTTACTGCTCTTTATAGTATTTTTTAATGTAGAAACATTTAATTTCATTATTTATGAAGGCATCTTTGCTCTACAGCATTTCTTTGCATGTGCCTAAGACTTTTGCACAGTACTGTATGTGTGTTGAAGTTTAATGCCTGGCTATAACAGTGTGCTGCTATTCAACAGTCTTACTGCTTGTGGGGGAAAAAAAACTGTCTCTGAATCTGTTCACGTGAGTAATGATGCGGCAGTATTGTCTGCCGGAAGGAAGTAGTGTGAGCAGATTGTGGTTCAGGTGGCTGGGATCTTGTGGGCAATGTATCTTAGCCATTCCACTCAGTGCCATGTTTTTGGGAAGTGGGAGGAACCCGGAAGGAAAGGAAAGCCATGCTGACACAGGGAAGACATGTTCAGAAACTCTGCATAGACAGTAACCTACCATGGCCACCACTCTGCCCTAGACTATCTAGTGAGTCAAATATAACAGTGTACACATACTAATTTTAGAGTGGGTTGAAAATTTAAAAAACCTATTTTAAGTCAAATCAAAAATCAATTCCATTTGGCTACAATACCGATTTTGCATAAAGACTATAGATATATCTATATGAAGTAGAGATTGTTGCTAGTTATCACACAGCACTCCACTTCAAATAGATACAGACCATCAGCTCTATGACTTTTGTGTTTTATTCTCCCACATTTGTTGTGTTTTTTGTGCTTCTTGAAAATGAAAGCTAGTAAACTGACCTTCCTAAAATATGCTGGTACTATTTTTAGACTATAACAGTCAATTACCCAATGATGCATCACATACTCTCCAGGTAAAAGATCCACCCCCTCTTTATCATATAAGCAGTGAGGAAATTAGTAAATGTGGCGTGAAATTAGGAAGTAGATAAATGACTTAATGTGCTGGAATCGATAATATAGAAACAAAGTGAGAAGTTTTATCTGTTTGAAACTTTAGGAAATAATAAAAATATACGTATTTAGTTATATATTTTTTTACTCATTAGCTTTTTAAGGGCTTTTGTTGTTTTGGGAATCCATACTTTTGAGCTTTCTCTGTATCTTATTTCTTCACTTCTGTTTTAGCCTTCCAATCTTTCATTTTCCTGTCATTCTTTCTGAACCAATCATTTGTTTTTTGCTCCTAGACACATCTCTATATCCTCTGTTCCTCTAATGTTCCATCTCAGTTCCACCTTTCAGTTCCTCCCTTGTGCTTGCTCTATCATTCCTAATTCAATTAAACAGGCAATATTGAATATTGTCGGTTTGAGGAGCAAACAGAAGCCCCATTCGTCTTCCTCAGGCTTCATTTCACACCACAGCCCTCAATAATATTAAAGTCAGCTGCATACTTGCAATTTATCCCTGTCAGAACCACTCATCCTGTGTTTTTATCTCCCAACAGACCCAGGAGTCACTCAACCCCAATAATCTGGAATACTGGATGGAGGACATCTACACGCCTGGCTATGATTCACTGCTCAAGCGCAAAGAGGCAGAGTTTAGGAGGGCCAAAGTTTGCAAGATTGGTGCTCTGATCGCTGCAGCAGCCTGCACTGTGATATTGGTCATTGTTGTGCCCATTTGCACTATGAAGTCTTGAGGTCTTCTTCCATGTTGCCAATAAACACAAGACGACTTGTTTGGCTGATGTAGGGTTAATTTTGGTGCCTAGATTAAGTCTTATTGTGAATTTGATAGAACTTTTAATGGCAGACGTCCATTCAGAGAACTCGTATGCTCAGTTTTTGGCTTAATCCAGGCTCAAGGAACTGCTTTTAGAGTCTAACTACAAATACAATTCCTTAATGAGGATTAACATTTGAAGTTTGTCCTTTTTATTTCTAGTAGAAAAATGATTTGTTAACATAGACTTTTATGGAACATAGATAATGTTTTCTTGTTTTATAGCTAGTATTTAACATACTATATTAAGAAATTTTAATTCTGAGATCTTTATGTTGTTGCAATAGACACTACATGGAAGGAAGCGTAGTATATTTTTTATTTTACTATGATTCTATGAGAATTATTTTTCAATGAATTTGCAGACAGAATGTGACGCTGTACAGCAAGGTTTATCTTTTTTGACAAATCAGGAATGTTTTATTGGGTTTGTGCAATGTTTTTTTTTTCCTAAGTGAAAATTTAGATATGATAGATGACTAGATTACTATATATTCAAGAAAACCATTTCAGAAGAAGTGAATGTATGAAGGGCCATTGTATGTATTAATTGTATGAGGATTCTAAAATGATTCCTCTCCTGATGTTTACTTGTTATTTACTTAATACTCAGTACAGTTAATTCAAATTTAGTTCAGCGAAACAATGCTCTGTCTTTTGATTAGCATTCTTTGCCTTGCTATTTCATGATCATGATTTACTTGAAGCTCCTTACATTCTAAGCAGCTCAATTGTTTTACTTTTGAATTTGGACTATATACGAAATGTCAGTTTCATCTGTATCCATGGCTTTGTCCCAAATGGTACGATTCACATCTAATTAGTGTTTTTATGCTGCCTTCCCATGCTCATCGGATGTCCTCTTTCCTACTTGCAAGGTCATAATTATGTTTTTGCATTCCAGTGCATTATTGGTATTTTGGCATCATCCTAACATTTAGCCCTATTCTTCGAACCTCTCCTCTGAGTCAAGGGTAAATGTCAGTATCCAAATTAATCTCATGATAATTCCAATAGCACATGAGGGCAGCATTGATAAAACATTGTAGGAAATGCCCTAAGTGCTACAATGAATAGAACCCATTTTAAAAAAAGTTGTTTTGAAAGTCATTCCTTTCAGTTTTTCATATGCTGTACTCTTCATGGTAACAGGATTCACATAACACATTGTGTACATCAGTGTTCTGTTACTGAGAAATGGCAGTGAGCACCAAGTTGGTTAACCTTAAATTGATTATGGAATTAAATCAAGGATAAAGTTACATATACATTACATCTGTGGGACATATCTGTGCCATCTTAAAGGCTTATCTCAACCACTAATTAGCAGAAAAGAAAGCAGGCTACCTGTTTAACTAGCTGCTTAGATAGGCTAGAATAGCACAAAGTGTTGACCTCTTTTCTTGCAACCCATATTACAATCCATACTTTTGACCCGTTAGAATGAAATTACAATAATAACTCTTTTTGAAAACTAGTGTTTGGGATGTGCCCTATGTCTGTCTTTGCTGGGATATAGCAGAATCCATTCACTACTCTTCATAGACCATTAGGCCTTAAGACCATTGAATGCAAACTGCCAGCCATGTATTACTTTTAAATTCACCAACAAATCAAGCTTGGCCAATTTAGTTTGAAATCAACAAATGTATGATTTTCATCAAATTGCCATCAAAAAACATACAACTGCTGCTGAGATGAAAAATACTGAGGGAGTTGTTTTTCTGTGCTCATTCATGTCTGCTTTGTACCATATCAGTAGGGTTGACATTGAGATAGAGAGACATGTTTCATAAAAAAAAAAAAAAGCTCTGCAGTGAGAAATGGTCCTTGTAGAGTACATTTAGAGTACATTTCTCTCAGTAATGTAAATGGACTTATGGGAATTTAACCCTACTTCTTGTGAAATCAATGGCACATGGCCAACCTTTTATGGTTTTCTTTCTTTGATTGTAGCTTGAATGTGTCATAGCCAGACACTTTGATTAAAGGTCTGGTGCAGCGAAAAGTTAATTTACACAGTTTTCCCCTCATCTCAAATGTAGTCGATCGGAATAGACATTGGATCATTTTGGCCTGACAAATTTTCTATAAATACGTGCCAAATCTTCATATACCTGCATCAAATGACAGCACTGTAGTGAGTAATACCATTTTAAATAAACCATTTTGTTAATTTGTAGGTATAGTCCATATTTATAAATTATACTGTAATCCATGTAACATGCAGCTTTTATGTACAATACCTTCTTTAAGGAAATAAATAACTATTCAGGATGACTGTTCCATAACATTGCAGCATTCAAATACTTGGTAACGGTGCAAGTACTTACAAAGGAAAAGTGTTTATGGAAAATATTTTGGGTGAGATTAATTTCCATTACTTGTTAGCTATGCTATTCTCATAGCTGTAAGTCAAATCTGAAGAAGACATTGCCAGACACTAAACATGTTGGCAGATCGACTACATCTGAAATAAGTTGAAAATGATCAAATTGATTTTTCGCAAAACTATTCCTTTAATAACCGGCTGCTTGAACGTGACTTTTTAGTTGATGGATGATACTCTGTCGGGTGACTCTGCCTTCACCACAGGAACTGTGAGCCCTCGTACACTGTAAGACCCTGTACATAAACTTCAGGTTCAAAGTGTATAATGTAAAACAGGTGTAACTGGAATAATATTCTAATAAAACTCTTATTGTTCTGACTGTTGAAGGAATGACCCTTGAATGTGGTTAAGTGTCATTTAAGTGGCTGTCCAATGAGGGTTTTTGGTGGTTCTTTTATTTTGTGGTACATCACATTCAAGTCTATTAAGGCTTGAAACACACAGTAAATGAAGGTAGTAGAAGGTAGTAGGCATAGTAGAAGTCCACAAAAAAAGTACAAGGTCATTTTTCTGTTCTACAAATTGCTCTTGCCAGCAATTCCTTAAAACCTGGCTTGGTTATAGAAGGCAGGTGTAATTAGAACTGGCATTGGCCCATCCACACTGAGATCAAGAGCAGATCTAATACAGAATGTCACCGAAGAAAACCGACACTCCAAAATAGCAGAGGAGATTGTATAACTTAAAATCTAAGGTCTTTAAAAGCTTACTGAAATGGCTATGTCTATCAAACCTAGTCCAGTGTAACCAGATGTCAGATTCTTGCAGGGTCAAATTAATACCACATAAAGTTAATACTGTATGCCGAGCTACTGTGAACATAGTGGGGCAGTAGCATTAGTAGTGGTGTTAGTTGCTAGTTTAAAATTTCCAATGCTACCACCTTGCTAGTTTTCTTTTTATCAAAAAGCTTGTAAATACTGCATGTTGAATGATTTTCTATAACAACATGGCTCTGGGAGTAGTTCAGCTACCAGGTAAATCACAGGTTTGTATTGATGCATTCATTCTAATGCATTATGAAATGGCTGTGTCATTTCATAATGTATTAGTTCAGCAACAACCTTCAGTATACAGGGAATGCTATGGCAGATGCTCCACATAAGCAGATTTGAAGAAAAAAAAACTCTAATTTTCTTCTGTAAAGAGACATTTATTTATGGAAGGAAGTTTCCAGAGTCAGTATTTTGTAAGGTTCAGACATAAATCATAACTTAAATTTTTCTGCCATGGGAAAATTTTCAGGACAGAGAGTTTTGTGCTTTGTGATTTCTCAATAACTATAAATGGAAAAAGTATGATGTGTCTTTCCTTAAATTAAAAAAAAATGTTATTGTTAGCAAATTGCTGTGGTATAAGAGGAATAAAACATTTTGGGACACGTTATTATTGGAAAATAATCATCACATCGCCCCACTTTGATTATTATTTGATTATTAACAGCATAACAGGCCATGTTTTCTTCCTTTCCTAATGGCTGTGCAGGGGCTGATCAATTTCATATTGTCTCATACTTGTCTGTTGGATAGAAACAAATGAGTCAAGTTGATAACAATATGAATTTTTTTTGTCACATAGCATCTTTTGGTTAGCTATTAGCTGTTCTTTTGATCGCTTACAGCGTTTTATACACACACACACACACACACACACACACACACACACACACACACATGTATGTCAATAAAGAAAGCAGCATATTACATAAGAGACACTTTTAAGAAAAAAAACATAATGAAGGCTGCTGGGTTTTGCTGCAAAAATAAGAAGCAAGTGTGACAGTCAAAGACTCCAGAAGAACTGTGGCTGGTTCTGCAAGATGCTCAGTAAAACTTACAGCTCATTTCCTTATAAAACTGCACAAATTGTATCTGACTACTATTTCTTTTTTAAAAGCAAAAGCTTGTCACACTAAATATTGACTTTGTTTCATTTATTACTGTTTACTGCTCTTTATAGTATTTTTTAATGTAGAAACATTTAATTTCATTATTTTTGAAGGCATCTTTGCTCTACAGTATTTTTTTGCATGTGCCTAAAACTTTTGCACAGTACTATATATACATATATATTCTACATGGCATCGGTGCAAACTATTTTGGTTACACTAGTTCTACCACTTCAAATGAGGTTACAGTAGTGGCAAGTTATTTCAACCGGTGACCTCATAACACTGAGTACTTATCACATTACTTACCAGTTGGCTCACAAGATATAAATTACATCAAAAGTTAAGCTAACACTTTATTGTTCACAGACAGGAAATTTAGGAAATGTCCCTAGTGCAAGTTTTACAAATTTTCAACCCAACTCCCATTGATTAAACCAAGAAACTCCAAAATAATCATGAAAACTAGCAAAACCTAATATATAATATGAATAACACTTGCAATATACAGTACTGTGCAAAAGTCTTAAGCACCCTATTTTTTTTTTTTGTACAAACTTTGTTATACATTTTTATCTTATGACTTCTACATTATTGAGTCAGTGCAAAAACATTTTAGATTTCCAAACATTAGTTTTCCAGCATATTATGTAAGAGACCACTTTTCAGACAAAAAAAAACATAATGAAGGCTGCTGGGATTTACTGCAAAAATAAGAAGCAAGTGCAACAAAGTCTCCGGAAGAACTGTGGCAAATTGCTCAGTAAAACTTACAGAAGAACAGCAAATTGCTCAGTAAAACTTACAGCTAATTTCCTTATAAAACTGCACAAATTGTATCTGAGACTACTAATTTTTTAAGCAAAGGGTTGTCACACCAAATACAACCTGGTCCTTGGTCAACCTGGCAGGAGGTTAAGACTCAATTATAGAATGATCTTTCAAATGATGATGACCCACTCGTAGGTCCAAGACAACAAATGGTTGCTAGGTTGCTAGCTAACCCTACCTTAAGTGTTTAAGTTCAATATACAGTACTGTGCAAATGTCTTAGGCACATGCAAAGAAATGCTGTAAAGCAAAGATGCCTTCAAAATACTGAAATTAAATGTTTCAACATAAAAAATACTATAAAGCACAGTAAACAGTAATAAACTACACAAAGTTAATAATTGGTGTGAAAACCTTTTGCTTTAAAAAAATACTAGTCTCAGGTATTTTTGGAGTTTTATAAGGAAATTAGCTAGTAAGCTTTACTGAGTAAGCATCTAGGAGAACCTGCCACAGTTCTTCTGGAGCCTTTGACTGTTGCACTTGCTTCCGTTTTTTGCATGCAAAACCCAGCAGCCTTCATTATGTTTTTTGTAAAAAAAAAAAAAAAAAAGTCTCTAATATAATCTGTTACATAACATTTTTCTGTAACATTTCATTTTTTTGTTGGAAAAGTAATGTTTGGAAATAAACATGTATAACAATAATTTGTACTACAAAAATAGGGTGCCTAAGACTTTTGCACAATACTGTATATAGTTTTTTTCAAGGTTTACTGTTTCGATTTATATTCTTATAAGTATTCTTTAAAGGTGTCCATGAAAATACTATTATTGGAAAAAGAATTTTAATGAGAGTAATTTTGGTTATTGAGAAAAAAGGTAAATTGTAAAATTGAAATGAATTGTGTAATATTAAAATTTTTATAATAATGTTTGCACATATTCCAATAAATTTGTCAAAGTCAAATGTAGCTGAGAATTTTTTTTAAACTAGACAATTATGCCAATATAGTGATGCTTTAAAGAATCCTGGAAACCACAAAGGCAAAAACACATTCAAAATAATAATGTCTAAACTCAGCAGTTATGTGTTTATTTTACTGTTTTTGTACATTCAGAACCCCATTATCTGAAAGTGAGCAATTATCAAGAAGGCTTTAAGCTCCGCCTACTTCACAATCACGTCATGTCATATATCCCTGAAAAGCTTGTTTCCTGCTATAAATATGAATGTTATGTGTCATTATGTCATATATTACATAACTGACCCATAGTATCTGTCAGGTTCCTTTAAACCATATAAACCACACTTATTACTATTAATTACACTTATTATTGTACATGAAATCACATTTATTTTTAAAATCACTTTTTAAAAATCTTTTTTTTTTTTCTTCAGGATCAAAAATCTCAGCTTCCAGATTACCTGTATTCATGAAATGTTACATGTGCATTCATATCCCTATGTAGAAGCTTATTACAGAGGAAAATGTTGATAATTGTTGGATTTATGATATATTTTGTACTGGAAAATGGCATAAAAACTATTTTATAACAGTGCATGTTATTTTCATGATTAAACAATAAACAAATGACATTCTAACAAGCTGTTCTGTCAAAGTCTTTCTTTGAAGAGAGTGTTCACAGTGAAAAGAATATTTTAATTCTAAGATGATATTTTTGGTTTTATATTATTTTTATATTATTTATAATATAAAAAATGTAGAAAATGCTTGTAAGAGTATCAGCAATGTGAAGATTAACTGGGATATCTATTACATACATACAGTATAGCTAGCTATCACTTGTATTGTCTTGCAGTAATATCTCTGCAGTAATCTGAAAAAAAAAAGGTATAGTATCATTCTTGTCTTATGGTTTGCTGTTTTTTGTACTTATGCAGTAAACATTCTTTAGGTTATACTTTGGTCATGAAAAATGTGTAATAATTCTCCTTTCTTTCCTTCTCATTTCTTTGCCATTAAATTGAGAAAGTTTTTAAAGTGAGCTGGCATTACTCAGGAACAACTGAATATATTAAAACAAATTAGATTTTCTTATAACATTGCATAAAATGCAGTATTTTTTACAAACACTAAAAACAAGTAAGTAAATACATCAGAGTTACATCATCTATCAAAACGAGTGTTTTATTTTCTAATGCCCTCCAACCCCCCCCCCAGAACACTTGAGAATTAGTTACTGTGAGAGAACTTTCTTGGCCCTTAGAAAAGTGCAGTGTCAAAAAGAGCAGCTGGGGAGCGAAATCGCAAGCAAGTCATCCGTCTGGAGCTGCTCTTTCTGAACTAATGCACCACACGACATGATGAATACAAAGAGCTTTCACTGCAGGATTTTATTGCAGTTCTTTTGGCACAAAGTTCAATGTTCGTATCTTACTATATCACATTTTTCACATTACTAAGTGGCTTATTTCTGTACAATACTGCTGCATCCACAAAGCCACCCTCTCACCTCTCTCATGGACTCTTCACCCTCCTGCCATATGGCCGAAGGTACAGGAGCATCCATACCACTTCCAGCAGACTCCACAACAGTTTCTTCCCTGAGGCAGTCAGATTACTCAACACCCTGCTGCCTCCCAATGCTCACCTGGGCTAGTCAAATACCTAAACCAGTATGACTCAAAAACATTGCACAACTGCACTTTACAAAGCTGCGTCAGTCACTTTTTATTATAGAACTCCTTTTTTGCTGCCAATATTGCTGCTATACTTGTTGCTTCTACATCACAAAATAGTTTACAGTGTACAGCCCACGTTCTGTGTTATTTACTGTCCTGTGTATTTATTGTCATGTGTATCTCTTTTCTGTTATGTGTATTTATTACCCTGCTCTCGTCTCACACTGTTGTGCATACTTTATGTAGTCTTGCGTACTGTTCTGTGTTGCGCCATGGTCCTGGAGAAATGACATTTTGTTCCAATGTATACAAGCTATATAGAGGAATGACAACAAAAACCCACTTGACTTGAATAAAGATAGTGAAGCCTTATACTGTACTGTGCATTTTATATAGTCAACTGAACAATGAAATCCAAAAGCAAAAAAAAAAGGTGCCACACGAGCAAAATTTCGACCAAAACATTTAATGTATAAATGACAGAACCTGGTAAAGGACAAATGAAATGCAATATGAACCCTCATTTTGAGATTTAATTAAAAAAAGAGAGAACAATTTAAAATGTCAGGGTTAAAATTCCCACATTTGACCAAAACACACTAGTCTCCCCTGTAAGTTGGTGGAAGCTGATGCAAACCCATTATCCTTGGATGCTACATCTTCTATATCTATTTTTTTCAGTCACATTTATTTATTTGGTGGAGACTTTTAGACAAGGGAGTAAGAATCCATTTCAAGCTGAGCAACTGAAGGTTAAGGGTCTTGTTCATGGACCCAACAGTATCTCTGGTGGTCCTAGGATTTTACAATCTTCTGGCTACTAACACAGAGTCTGAGCTACCATAACTGAGCTACCATACCCCATAATGACTGCCTGCATTATGTATGTCTTCCCCTGCTTGTATTGTACTGTATAAATCCCTATTGCCTGCTGACAGGTTTATTACATGCTAAAGCGCTGACCGATTTATCGTGCACCTTGGATGGTGATGTGTGCACACGCTTGCCGTTCCAATGACAGGGCTATTTATTTTTTAATTAACATTTCAGCAATACTTGTGGCCTTTTAATATACATGACATAAATTTTTGTTTTATACGCTGTGACCTTTAGAAGCAGTAGGCACTGATTTCTCAGGCAGTTGGCAGACAGATTCGAAGGTGCTACATAAGCAATGCTGTGCAATGTTGTGCATATGTTATGCATCCCTGCCAGACATATCTCTGCCTTCGCATAGAGGGTTGCCAGAAAAACAAGAATTCCATCTGACTACTTTTATTCCAATAACAATTGTGAGAGCATTCAGAGCATACTGTCCTGGAGATCTCCTGAAAACAACACTTTTTAAAGCTGATATCTCACTGTTCCCTATTATCGCCCATATCGATGCCACTAACTTTGCCCATTCATGAAACCAGTTCCATTAGGCTTAACTATACTACACATGAATCCCAGCCAACAGCTGTGTAGGGTGACAAACTCCACACCCAGTTATGTGAACAATCAGAAGACTCACACGCCAACATATATTGTATAATCAAGATTCATCAAGTGTCAAGTGATTTCCTCCAATGTACAAAATTCTTGCCACTCAATCTCCTGTCTGATAATTCTACAATCATGCAACTTATTGCTCATGGGCAAGGCTTTAGGCTGAGCCACTGCTGTATGGCTAACTAGCGGTGAGTTTGCGTGATCATGAACTTAATTCACAACCTCTTCAACCACCCCACTGCATTGCAAATGCTGACATCTTACCAAGTGAAAATATCCTGAATATAGTGAAATTTCTATAGTATTTCCTATTATAAGATTCAAATAAACCAACTATAAGATTATTTAACATATGTCAGGACATTTTAGTCATTTGAAGCTTTACATTTTCTTATTCTATTGGCAGGTAATTTGGCTTCTTTCTAGAAGTAAATGCTTAAAATGAGCAAGATTATCTGTCCATAGAACAAGACTATTTCAAGCTTGAAGAAATATGTTTAATAATCTTATATTTGGTTTATCTTATAAGAGGAAAAAACAGATAAATTTGACTAAATTCAATATATTTTCACTTGCTAAGATGTCATTTTTTGCAGTATGTGGGCAAAGAGGCAGGGGAGCACTTACTAACTCTCAAATACGGACAACACAGTGAGAGACGTCACCTTGGAGTTCAGGACACTGGCTGCAGGTGGTGGGTGGAATGAGCCAGCTATAATCGGCATGTTTCATTACCAAATCAGCCTGAAGTGATAGTCATCTCCCTGTGGATTCAGTCACTGACTTGGCAATTCATCTCAATAAACTGCTCACTTAGAAAAGAAAGTTTGCTCCTATCCACACATTGTATCCCATAGAAAAGGTAACATATTCAAATCCTGAACCAATATAGATCAGCAGCTCCAAGTTACAAGCTGCTGAATCTTAGAAACATCTGGAGAATCTGTTCTACTGCAGAGGCTGCATGGCATCAAGTAGTGCCCTGTCCAACCTGCTACTGGACAAGGTCTTCTGGTACAATAAGTGTGCTCAAATTTATTACCATTTGTCAGTCTTGTTAGGATACATCATTAGAACACTACATTTCATCGTTCATCACTTATTGACACTGACTGGAAACTCGTTCGAATAAAGTGCACCATGTTCAACTCAGTCACTGAAGCTGCCGATGCATGCGAGCCAGTTGGCGAGGGAGGTCATCATAAATCAAACTGTTCACAACCACGTAGATACTAGTGCCATGCATTGTGAGATGTCCTCCTCTTTAATTTCCCTCTAGTGGCTGGTTGCAGTACAGTATTTAACCCTGCCCTTTCCCTTGTTCGTAAATGAGATAGGACCCAAACTTACATGACCCAAACATACTTAGGACAAAAGAACTTACAGTTACATCTGCACAAATTATTTTCAGGAATAGCATTCTTTCGTTTTTACAAGTTCAGTTGTCCCTCATATCTCCCCCAGTATTTTTTCCTTATGATAAATGTGTTTTATAGAAGTTATTGGACGATAAATAAAAGAGTGCATTTGATGAGGTGATTGACAGTTTTGTACATGACAGGCGAGACTCCTGATCATGCACACTCTTTCCAACATGCACCTGAAGCTCTTGATAATTCTGTAGAAAAGCCATGTCTTGTTCTGCCGTAAACTGAATCTCTATCTGTCTAGCAGAATCTCACTGGAAGTTTTTCTGGTTCGTTGCTCATTTTGTCTATGCCAGCTCACTGTTCTGATATTTGTAAACTTGTAAAACACTGCACTTCTCTATTCAGATGGGTAACACAATGCAGGTTTCCGAGCTAGTGATTTCTTTCTTCAAAAAATAGGTTATGTTGAGTGTAAATCTTGACTGCTGTTAACCAGTATATTTTCGGTTTGTACCTTACATTAGCTACTTATACTTACATTATTTTGATTAAAATTATGGATATATCGGCTAGATAGCAAATGGTAGCTCAGCCAGTCATGACTCAAAGCTCTAAAATCTTTTCCTGACAACAGTATAATCAATATACTTGCAAAAAAATTATACAACCACAATTTAGCACTTAATTAATAATGTTGTACTTGCTACTTTGAGCCGATGTAACATCTTAAGTTGCATTTCAGGTAATATTTCACAGTGTGTGTGCTCCTGATCCAAATAAGTAGTGTCTATCATCAATATGGGCTAGAGATGGGCAGGCCCACTGACCGGCCATTTCTACTGCACATGCTCTGGCTCCATTTTTTGCAAGACTCCCATTTCAAACAAAAAAAAAGGCATCAAAGTAAATGGTGCCATGTTGTCCACTCATATATACAGTCATTGCTCTAAACCCACAACACTCAAGTCTCTTGGTCAGAATGCGAAATCCTAGTTTGATCCCTCCTAATGTCATGAAATCAATGTAATTTATTTCTGATACCATCATCACTATAGCATCAACCTCTGTAGAAAGCCCTCAAGTAAAACAGCAACCTGAAATTCTTGCAGGCTATTCAGAATATTGAGAGGTCTTCAGTCAGCCTAAGGCATGTGCTAAGGCATCTCCTTCCTAACAGATCTTATGACTGATCTACTATCTAACACTGCACCCCCTAGCTCTCACATTTAACAGACATCCCTTGATGAGAACATGGCCATGGAGTATGGCGTATACAGCCGAGGCTCTCAAACTATTCTCAAAAGGTCAGCCAGATTCTTCTTTGTCCAGAAAAACGTAGGGAGCCTCTTGTCATGTATTGACTCTCATAGTCCCAATATTACTGATAAATGTTGCTTTCAATTGTTCCTTGTTTCCTTTAACTTTGAACAACTAAAATCAGCTACCATGACTGAATGGAAAATCACATTTAGCACCACATCGGGCCACAATGGTTATTTAGCAATTAACAACCACTCTGTGTTTCAGGCATTTGTAATTTGACAGCCATAGAGATATGATATGCAGATTCATAGATAATATTTTATTAAACCCCAATTTAATAGGAGAACACAATAATTATGTTTTTTTTTAAAAAAAAAAGTCCTTCAGAGACCAGTCGAAAAGCAATTGTTTTCTGAAGGCTGAAGAGTGTGAATTCCATGATACATATTTCTAGAGTACATTATTAGTAGAGAGGGAGTTACTCCCTCATTATACTCCCTCATAATGGAGAAGGGTGTGGCACAACCCATATTATGAGATGTTCTTCCATGAGTAGCTTCGAGTAGAATTTTTCTACAAGAGAGGGAAACATTCTCAAATCTCCAGCATTTGTTTCAATCATTCAACTTCAGTAACCACTTTATGCCGGTTAGGGTCACAGTGATTCAGAGCCCATCCCATGAAAATCGACATGAAGCCTGAATACACCATGCACTGACACATTCACACCTGGGGGAATTGAATGTAGACAAATTCACTTCCTGTTGCATTCCACCCAGTGGAAACCCAAACAGACACAGGGAGAACAAAACTTGGCACAGACAATAACCCAAGCTCAGGATTGAACCAAGGAACCTGGAGCTGTGAGGCAGAAATACTACCCGCTGTGCCTCCAAATCTTAGGCAGCTTTAAGCTATCTGTTTTCCACCTATCCTTGTGATATCTTGTGTGTTTTTGTGCATTTTTCTTTGATCCTAGGCCATTGGTTTTTGTCCTATTTTCCTCTAGTGGCCTGGTTTACTGCCTGTGTTTTTTTCTGGTTGCTGCTCCTTTTTGTGAGCCTGATTTATGAGTATGGATTGCCCCTCAGTCTGCATGTCAACTGTGTGCCTCATGCTTGAAATAGCTAAGATAACCGGAATTTGCTTAATATGCTATGATTCAGCACTTGCATCCTATCATACTTGCACAACTCCAGAATTGTTACAGAAAACTCCTGCTTACTTCTTGATATCCTTCTGCTCCAACTGTGCCTTGAACACACCCCTAATCACCCCTGACCCTGTGTTCACACTAGCAAACAACAAAGTGGCAGACAAACATTAATTTTGTACGTATATGTATGACAGGAAGGGGCAATTTCAGCGATAGCACAAAAAACAAAGCAGCAGCAATGCAAATAACATTTCTCAGGCTCAATTCTATACAAATTACATATGCCGAGTGACAAATTGTAAGGACTGGCTCGAACGATTACTAGTGTGAATGTAGGATAAGCCTCTCTTTCATAAATACACTCATGTTTGCAAAGTCTCTTGCTACCTGAATTTCTGAACCTTATTTAATTTATGACCTGTTTATATTTTTTTTAAGATGATTCTATCCACTATTAGTCTGTGTATCAAGCAATGTTTGTATATACTGTTTATCCAGATTACGAATATGGATACTCCTCTGTTTCAAAATGTCTGCATGTGTTTTGACCCTGGTTATGGATCACAATAACAATTTTTGAATGTTCATGGTTAAACAGACACAGTGAATATGTTTTACTGATTTTGGCTCCCATAAATATTTATTATTCAGGAGTAACTTAATTACCAAGAGCCATGTATGAAGGTGTCAGACTGAATGGTGGTGTTGCATTATAATGGCCACCAAATTATAATGACATGCTACAGCATGTTCAGCAAGAAGAGCTGATCATCAACAGCTTCTGCAATACAGCCTCAATAATATAAGCCTGCTAATCAGCTCTGTTACACTGCCTGCCAAAGGTCTGAGGACACCTTGCCATTTTTTTAGTAATGTTTTATTTGCAGTGATCCCAAACTTGTGTGACAGGGCTGTGTCTAATGAATTGACCTACCTAGTCATCCAACCTTAAAAGGTATGGTTCAGCAATAAAATAAAATGTACACACTTTTCCACTTAAATGTAGTCAATCAGCCAAGACGTGTACCTAACAAGTAACGGAAATCTATTTCACCCAAAGTCCATCAGCAGAGCATGTCTTCAGAAAAAAAACACATGTGCAGCAGTTAAAGCTCCTAAGGGAGGTATAATTATGTGGCAGTCTGGGAAAAGCAATCAGTTGGCACTGCGGCTGAATTCTGGCAAACAGTCAAAAATTGGGTTTTGATTAAAATCAGCCTCTTTGGGTTCTTCTCCTTGTGAGATACTTTCGAATGAATATGTTTTATTTACTTTCTACTCTTGCCTAAGCTATCTTCCTCTAAAGATCATGGTGGGTAAGGAGCCAGTTTAACAAAGCAGTCAGGTTACATAAAGATGTCTAAAACCTTGCTAACTAAGTGTGTTTTTTTCACACTGTGAATGTCACACTTTGATCAGATTTTTGGATGGTTATGTGCCTTAGTGAAGTGGACATAAGCCTAAACAATTCAGCTTGCAAGCAGATACCATCTATCAAATTGTCCATGACGCATCTACCCCTTCACATCACCATTAAATCAGAGAAGAGAAGAAAACCAAAGAAAGTACTCATTCATTAAAAAAAGCCAGGTGTGACCAAGGCAGTGTTTTAAAGGAAAAGTACGGTAATGTTTTTACACTACAATAACTTTCACAATCATTCAGACTGTTCATTCAAAGTAATTTAGATAATATAGTTTGCATTTGATTTATATATTACAGATTTTCACTCTTTAATGAAACGCTTTATATAATTACTGTATCAAACATGTGAGGTAAGTGTTTCATGATTTGTTTGACAGTGCACATTGCGTGACACTTTTGCTATTATAATGTAGTAGTGCATAGGAAAGAATATATAAATGCTTGGCACTTAATTCTCAACCTCAATCACACTGAACTGACTACAGTACTTGAATGCAGGTTATGCAGTAATATACGCCAGACTAAGTGAGTCACAAATGTGAATACATCAGAAATTCATCAGCTCAACAATTTTCTCTTTTAGGATTTCTCTTTTCTCTTAACTACCTGAAAGTGCCTTAATTGAAAGCACTCATTTGGTAGTGCTGCAAATAGAGCTGTAAACCATTTCTGTTCTCATCTTTGCAAAAGTGGGAACCTCATTGCTGCAATGTTGTGTCATTAAAGTGTGTTAGTATAATGATTTTGGAAGACAAAGCCAACTGTTTATACAATTATTCACCTGGATTTGATTGCTAGATTGCTAGATTCCAAATGCTGCTCTATTTTGATTTTGGATTACTCTAAATAAGCCACATGCCAATTATGTGATATACTGTGATATTTATTATTGTGCACAATATATCATCACTACTCATCTATTCTGTTTATTTGGATAGTCCATTGCATAGCTATTGATGCTTAGTGGATAATCTATAGACTATTAACTTGTCCCTGGTCCCTGGTATCACAATTTCCAATTCAATTCAAGCAGACACCATTGATACATTTTATGAGGTGTTGAAAGGATCAGTCAATAAGCTAGGTCATGTCTATTGATGGTTTGTCTAACAGAGTGTCTAAGACAGACTATCCAAGACCCACAACACCTCTGCAACCTGTCATCCTTGATAGATTATATATTTTTTTTATTGTGCTCGTTCTCTAGAAATTGTTGCTGCCTCTGGCCAAAATTTCTTTAATGAATGTAAAGTGCAGGGTGGCATGGTGGGGCAGCAGGTAGCATTGCCACCGCACTACTCCAGGGCCCTCAGTTCCTTCCTGATATTCGGAGACTGTCTGTGTCCCTGTGGTTTTCTTCCTTGTTTTTTCACTTTTCTCCCACTTACAAAAACATGCATTTAGGTGGCTACTCTAAACTAGCACTAGGTATGAATGAGTGTGTGAATGTGTGTGTGTGTGTGTGTGTGTGTGTATATGTGTGTGTGTGTGTGTGTGTGCATGTTGCCTTGCAACTGACTCGAATTACATCCAGGGTGTATTCCACAGAACACAGCAAGTGTTTCTGGGATAGGCTCTGGATCCATTATGGCCAGAATAAAATGGTTACTGGAGAATGAATGTAAAATTCGCTTTGACATCCATCACCATGGGGACTTTCAACACAACTTTCAACACAAAAGAGAAGATAGTTGTCGACCTGCACAAATCTAGTAATGGATATAACAAAAAGTAAACACTTCACTGGAACCGCTGTGTCATCAATCAGGTGTTATGGTCAGATCAGAACAAAATTGGCTGAGCACACCAACAGCTCTGGGACTGTATACTCAAAATAAGGTGGTGGATGGAGCTTTGTTTTGTATAGCTGTTTTATATTTGACCTAAAGATTGATGGCATCAAGAAATCTGCTACATACCTGGATATTTTAACCCAAAGCTTTGTTGCCTCTGCCAGGAGGAAGATGTAAGATGGATTGTGCATTAAAAGCAATGCAGAGATGGATGCAGGATATAAAATATGTTCTGCATGAAGACTTGTACAAGATCCTGTACAAGTGTCTCCAGCCTTTACAGAAAGAATCATAGTGCTGTTATTGTCTCCAGGGAAAGCTTCAGAAAAAAAAAACCTGCATCCATAATTTTGATATGCAATAGAAAAAATTCACTACTGAAGAAATATTTATGTTAAAACTTTAAATTTCCATGTGTTGAATATGACTCATTGCATTATTATTCATTTTTGCTTATACTTATGACAATTACCAGTAAATATGGAGTTGAATATGTCTCTGTCTCTGTTATCCTTCCCAGAAAGGGTAGATCAGAGGTAAAGCTGCAGGACATAAAGCTGCAGTAACTGTGGCCATCAACAGAAAGTCACTACAGATCTCTGTATATTGAACATTATCTTCAGTACAGCTGACTCAGGTTTCACCTTTCATCTCACAATAGATGAGAAAGCAACAATTACATGAGGAAGTTATTAAGGAGAGTAATGTTGCTCAGTTTCACCATTCCAGAAATGGAGATGGATAGAGAGAGATTGTGGCATAAAGTGTGGTTAGGGGAAGCCTTGGTTGTAGTGCTATTAATTGTAAAGGAATGCTGTAAATGGCTCACCCATATCCTCCATACTGTTTTATCACCCCAGCATGTGACAGCTCACTCGCTACCCCCCCTCTACCCCCCGCTGATGGGATATTCAAAGGAAGCAGGGCAAAGCGTGCTCAGAATACTGACACAGCAGTGCAGAGGCATGCAAGGGATCTAGTAATCTGGACACATGGATGACTGTGTTCTTGCAAAGATTTTCCAGTCGGTACAGTAAACAGGGAAATAGCGCAGGGTCCAAAAGTATGAGTCCACTACCAAGAACTGGTTTTATTTAAATGGTCATTTAAAATGAATAAAAAAGCTGCTATCATTGCTAGAATGAAAATCATAGCACACAGAGTGAAATCAATTTTAAATCTATAAGAATATTCTCTTCACACATTACTTGATTTGTATTTCCAAATAATTTTGATGCCACATATTTCATTCAGAGGGTAATACATGCATGTTACAGTACAGATTTACACTCAGTATGGTCCTCAATGTGATGCAGTATCTATCCTTTAACATACACTAATAAATAGAACATTATCTAATTTTGGTAGTTACACCTTCAGAAAAAAGGTTTCATCTAGTTATATAAGATTAAATCCATTAATGGATTTCAGCCCAATAATCAAATTATTTTGGACATGTATACAAGCAATCTAATATCTTATGTTTCTCCACTGCACATGTGTGCAAACATAAGAATATAGGATGGAGAAAAACTGCTCTGGAGGTAGTAAACACTTGGCCATAAGTCAATATACACCTGTGAAATGGTCACAAAGGACATTTTTTGGAGAGGTGTTGAAACCACAATCATGCTTTGAAAGTATAGAAAGGGCCATATTATTTGAGAACTATAGTACGTAGGTTATTTTGTACCATGCAAAATCATTGTTCTTACTACTTCTAGTTAATAAGAACACACTTTGGACTAATTAATAATTAAAATAAAATCTGCTCTCAGTTGCGAACTCAGACTCTTGAATCCTGTTGTTTGTACAGTAGGAAATATGTATGAGGACAGTAATTTGCATTAAGTTCATGGCACTACTTCATATGCAGCTCATGATATATGATCCAATATGGGTATGTATCTATGGCCATGGAAATCTTGTCTGTTACTCTTGCCTTTCCGTTAATTATCATTCATCCCTTATTGACGGTGACCAGACCTACAGACATTGTGCTCTATTGGCAAAATCTCAACTTCATTTGCATTCTGGTTTCATCTGGATTTATCCATGCACTCAAAAAAAAAAAAAAAAAAAAAAAAAAAACATGACCCCCATTATGCAATTTGCAAGGACACTGGAAACTGATTTATGAAAGACGGGAGTGACTAAGCATCGCTTTGGAATGCAGTGTATCACTTTGGAAGATGGGTTGACGTCTCTCTAAGCATTCACTTCTTTCTCTGCATCTTATATACTGTATGTTAAGCTACAGAGATACTTGTTAGTACACTAGATGGCACAAACAGTTGTCATAATACAACATGGTTTGGACCCAAGGGCACAATGTACATTACCAATAAATAAGGGCACAAGAAAACCAGAATCAGCATCTGGTGCAAACAAATCCAAGAACACACAAGACATCAGGAACCAGTCCAAATACACAAGATACAGGGAAGCAGAGCTATACATGGAAATAGAAACTATGGCTTTTAAGATATTAAAGTGTGTTTGTACATGACAGATTTGTTACGTTCAATTAATAACCGTTTTGTACTATACCATGTGATACCATGACGTCAGCCTAATGTACGCTGCTGCACTAATGAACAGATGATACAAAAATGACAGCGAGCTAGACGTGTCATGATTAATTTTCAAATAAAAGCTATAGAATTGTCCTACATCTTCCTAACAATACAAGTAGACAGATAAAACACTGTAGGACAGTGGTAGCTCACTGATGTTGGACTTTTGATTAGAAGGTCATGAGTTCAAATCCTTCTACTACTAAGCTGCCACTACTGGGCCCATGAGCAAGGCCCTCAACTATTCAGGTGTATAAATGAGATCACCCTGGATAAGAGCATCTGTAATATATACACAAAATAATACATAATAGCAAGTGGAAATACCTTGAATATAGTCAAATTTATATAGTATCTACCAAATATAAGATTATGAAGCCTATTTCTAGCCATTTTGTACTAATTTCTAGCTTTAAATAGTCTTTAGTCAATTTGCTAATTGTAGCATTTTTTTATTTTTAGACATAAGCAAAATTATCTGCTAATAGCTTGAAATTAGTAAAAAAGAAATAGGTTTAATAATCTAGAAATAGGTTTAATAATCTTATATTTGGTTTATTGCCATCTTATCATAGGAAATACTAGATAATATTTAAGATATTTTCACTTGCTAAGATGACACAACCATTCTCCATTACATAAATCTCACTCAGAAAGGTTAGTGCAAAAAGTGTCTGTGACGAGGAGGAGCGAGGGGCCAGGCTGAGAGGATGCACGCCTGGCACTGAGCTGTCTAATCAGTGGGACAGAGTGATAAAGGAGTGGCTGGAAACGCTGGGGGGAGGAGCGAGAGATGTAAGTGTCCATGCTGCTTGTTTGGTTGTGCTAAATGTTTTGTCTAAATGTTATGCATTACCTGCCCACAGTAACATCTACAGCCATGTCTAAAATCACATAATATACATTTTGACACATGCCACTGACATGGTAAGCCACTGGCATGTGTCAGAATGTTGTGTATTAGCTGGCTGCAGTCATGCCCACATCCATGTCTGAAATCATATACTTCATATATTTGTAGTGCAAGTAGTGTTTTTGGCCTGCTCTACATGCTGGAAAAGATGGAACTGTCAGAAATATGGAGAACACTGCTACACAGCAGTCACAAATTAGAAGCAAAAGGTTTAGAGCAAACATTAGGGGATTTTGGTTATAAAAGTGGTGCTTGCTCCTGTCAGGGCTGTTTTGTAGCATCTCATTTGCGTGAGGTCCGTTAGTGTTACATTTGAGACAATGAAAATCCGGGTACTAGGTAAAGTATATAGTCTAAGAATATCATTCATTCATTCATCTTAAGTAATCACTTTATGCTGGTCAGGGTCATGGGGAAACAAGAGTCTGTCCTAGGAACACTGAGCGCGAGGCAGGCATACACCCTGGATGCGACACGAGTCTTTTACAAGGCACCGTGCACACACATACTCACACACTTTTTCACACCAGGGGGAAATTAAGTTGCCAATCATCTCCTGGCGTGTTTTTGGGAGCTGAGAGGAAAAACCTGGACATGGATATAGGGAGAACTCTGTGAAACTTCAAACACATAGTAACTCAAGCTCAGGATTCAACTATAGGCCCTGGAGTTGTGAGGGGCCAGTGCTACCCACTGCATCGCTGTGCCACCCTTCTAAGAATATATTCAGATGTAACAAAATTTACATGATCTGAAATCACTTTTTTGAAAGTATGTTCACTCAAGCTCTTGTTCTATCCCACTGATCATTACATTAGTAAAAGCAACTCTTCGCTGAGGATTAAAACAGAAAGGCATGTGATGGAGCTTTTTCACTAAAAAGCACCAGTCAGGTTTATCTGTAGGCTTTTGGTTTTCTTTTAGTCATGAAAAGGTGGTCCAGCAAAGTACTCTATACCTACACCTGGACAAACATCCCAACGGTTTCTCTGGCATTTCACAAGCTTCACTCTGAAAAGATTAAATCTAGAACACCAAAGGGTTGGTCCTTTTACATAAAACCCTAAAACAATGTTTCTTTATCATAGAGGGTTCCAAATAAAACAGTTAAAAAGTTAGAACCCTTAACTATTTCAAGAACCATAGAAGAACCACTTTTTTTCTAAGAATGCATACATTAAATTAAAAAAACCAAACATAATAATGATCTCACCAGTTGCACTGTATTACTCTTTCAGTTTCCTCATACAGGAACTTTGTGGATCAGGGTGTAGGTGTAGTGTCGTCCTTTCATAGAGAATTTGCCTGAATATTATACACGCTTCAGGAAACCTTCAGAGCTGTGTGAACATATTATTAATCATATTTAATATTTAATCATTTTCACCCCTGTCTTATAAATATTTTATCAATTACCTCCGGCAGCAAAGTGAATAGTGCATTGTGTTTTTTCCCATCAGCATTTCATTTTGACGCTCGATGCCATCTTCGAGCAGTTTTTATTATGCACATAACATTACATGATTAGATTTCATACGTGCTGCAGCTCTGCCTTGTTATTCTTTCATTAGCAATATCATAATGTGACCTACTGTGGATAACAACGGTAGAGGTATTAAGTAACAAGCTAATATCTCTCTGTCAGGAATCATTAATATACCCTGGCCCAGCAAGTCTGTGTGCACGCACACACACACACACACACACGTAATCAAATACTCACAGGCGCAAACGTATCATTATCATCATCAGATGTGCTATAATAAAATCCAATAAGTCTCACTTCTGTGGCTTTCTCTCAGGCTTATATATGTGCTCACCCTTATTTCCTACACCCCGATTAGTCACTGATGCAAAATGTCGTTAATTCACCTTGAATGTTTGTCTTTTCTTTTTTGGGCGCAAGGCTAATTTATATTGTCAGTGTTTTTCCTCCTTGCTCCATTACATCACTGTATGCATTCTACTGCTCTGCTTTTTGCCTGCATTCTCCCTCCCTCATCCATCCTCTAATCTCTTCTCTAGCATCTATGCCTGTTAAAGGTATTATTCAATCTAAATGTAAGTGGCATTGAGCCACTAAGGCCAGGAAATGGGAAGCAATGGAGTACATCTGTATTCATTTATTCATCTGTATTCATATATTTTTTACACACATACACACACACACACATACACAGACACAAAAACCCATTTTGTGCCAAGTAAGAAAAAACTGAAATCTGTGAAATTGTGTACACTAACAGTTTTCAGAGTCCATATATGCTATTTCTGTTTACAATATTATGAATAAGCATGGGTGTGACCTTCAAAATCCTGTTTCATATGTGTCTCAGTCTGTTAAGGTTGAAAGTTGTCGCATATTTGTCGCATACATATTACATACATGTGATGTATTAATGTAGTGAAATGTTTTTCCTTAGTGCCTCATCCCACAGTGCAACAGTGATACATAATAAAACAGAAAATAATAAAAGCAGAATATAACGAATAAAATAGAAAAATAAAATAGAAAAGAATCTATAGATGTTATATGTAAAAATATGTTTAGCAGCTTTTGGAGGAATGCTTAGCAGCTTTTCGAGGAATGTAGTGGGCAAAAAAATGGTCTCATAGTACAAGAGTTTTTGTTTGTTCATAGTGCAACTGTTTGTGTATGTGTGTCTGTGTTGTAGAGTAATATGCAGACTTCTCAAGTGTTCTCATTTAGTAGCTGGATTGCCTGAGGGTAGAAACTCCTCCTGAGAATCACCGTGTTGGTCCTCAGGATGATGGGAGCACTGAGAAGAGACTGTTTCTGGGGTGGTGAAAGTCTTTTATGATCCTCCTGGTCCTGGTCTTGCATCACTGGCTGTAGATGTATGTGATGCAGGGGAGAGAAGTCCTGATGGTCTTCTCCGCTGCCCTCATCACTCTGGATAGTACATTCCGGTCCTTGGCCATGGTGCCTCTGAACCAGGTGGTGATGCTTCCGGTGAGAAGACTCTCCACAGCCCCAGCATAGAAAGCCTTCAGCACCCAGTGAGAGACCCTGAACCTGGCCAGACGCCGTAGATGGTAGAGACGCTGGTGCGCTCTTGTTGCCAAGCTGTTTGTTTGTAGTCCATAACAGGTCTTCTGTGAGATGGACCCCAAGGTATTTGAAGCTGCTCACCCTCTCAACTGTGGCCCCATTGATCAACAGGGGGCTGTAGTTCCTCACCTGCTTCTTCCCATAGTCAATAATCATCTCCTGATCAGTCTTAGTGACATTCAGGGAGAGATTGTTATTCCGACACCATGTGGAGAGGATATTCACTTCTTCTAAGTAAGCCTTCTCGTCGTTGTTGGTGATGAGGCCTACCACCACTGTATCGTCTGCAAATTTCACCAGCCTGCTGGAGCTGTGTGTGCAGTCACTGGTGTAGAAGGAGTACAGCAGGGGGCTGAAGACTCAGCCCTGAGGAGCTCCAGTGCTGAGGGTGAGCGTGGAGGAGGTGTGGTTTCCCATCCTGACCATCTGGGGACATCCGGTCAGGAAGTCTAGAATCCCATGGCAGATGGAGGAGTTTAGTCCCAAATCCTGGAGCTTTTTGCAGAGGTGCAAGGGGACAATCGTGTTAAATTCACAAACAGCATTCGCACATAGTTTCCTTTCCTCTGGTCCAGGTGGAAGAGGGCAGTGTGTAGGGTGTAGTTGATGATGTCATCTGTGGACCTGTTGGACTGGTATGCAAACTGTAATGGGTCTAGGAAGCTGGGGAGGAGGGAGCAGATGTAGTTTCTAACCAGCTTTTCAAAGCACTTCATCACTATTAAATGAAATCACCCTGACTTCAACCCCACTGAATAGAGTGGAGGTTTTTTTGGCCATATAGTGTAACTGTGCATTGTTTTCACAATGTGTGAATCCTTCAGGGTACAAGGGTATAGAAGTGAATATTTGCAACTGTTCTCAAGACTTCACCACAAAATATTGCCTGCCACTGAGAGTTACCACAGAAAAAAGTCAAAAATCATAGTTATAGATCGTTAAAACTTTTGTTGATTTTCTCTCAGAATGTTCATAGACATTACAGCTTGGTCATATATTTTTTAAAAATGGCATATTCAGTTTATGCAATTATTTGATCTTTTTTTTCCACACAAGATGTAATCTGCTTCAGATCTGGTGACTGGGAAGGCCATTGAAGTGACTGAACTTACTGTCATGTAAGCAAAAAAATCGAAATTCAGACCAGGTAACGTTTTCCAATCTTCAACTTTCCAGTTTTGGTGAGCCTGTGCCCACTGTAGCCTCAGATTCCTGTTCTTGGCTGACAGGAGTGACACCTGATGTAGTCTTCTGCTGTTGTAGCACATTCGCCTCAAGGGTCGGCATGTTGGCCATTCTGAGATGCTCTTCTGTTCACCATAGATGTAAAGAGGGGGTTATTTGAGTTACCATGGCCTTGTAGCCAGAACCTAGTCTGCCCATTCTCCTCAGACCTCTCTCATCAACAGTATTTTTTTTGTTTGTTTTTCACACCATTCTATATATAATCTAGAGACTGCAGTGTGTCAAATCCCAGGAGGTCAGCAGTTTCTGATATACTCAAACCAACCCATCTGGCACCAGTAACCATGCTGCAGTCACTGAGATATCATTTTTCCCAATTCTGATGTTTGATGCGAACATTAACTGAAGCTCTTGATCTGTATCTGCATGATTTTATGCATTGCACTGCTGCTACATAATGGTCTGATTGGATAATTGCATGAATGAGCAGGTGTACAGGTGTTCCTAATAAAATGTCTAGTGAGAGTACATAAATAGTTGGTTCAAGTTTCAAGTTCAAGTTTCAAGTTTCAGGTTTATTTGTCATATATACAAGTGTCAGTGACAATGTACATTGAAATGCTTTTCGTGAGGCTTAGGCAGTCTACAGCAGTACAATAATAACAACAGAAATAAATAGTAAAGGGGGAAGCAAGACAGAAATTTAAGAGATAGAAATGTAGAATAATGATTACAACAGATTCACAATACAATACAATAACAATAAATAAAAAAAGAAAATAAAAATAGAAAGTGCACAGGTGCAAGGTGGAGATTTTGCTTTGAGGTAGTGTAATGTAGTTGTGCAAAGTATACAAGATTCAAAAAAGACATGATGTTTTTGTAGTCTTTGATATGATATGAAGGGGGATAATAGTGCAATATTAGAGACAATTTTTACAGTTTATTAAGGGTTCTGATAGCCTGGTTTGACTCTGTTCTGTAAATACATAAATAGTTTGTAGTGCCATGACCAAGGATGACTTCTTTCTAGATCTATATTTTTTGTAGTGTGATATGTACATATTAATATATAATATATAGTATTATCATGACATGTCAATTAATATGCAAAATAGGCCATGATGTATGTCATCTTGTAGTAACTTCTTGAGCATGAATTAGATACTTTCCACTATGAGAGCTAATTGGATAGCAAATAATGAAGTTACTTTCATGATCTCAGTTTGAAAGCATAAATTAATCTGACTGAAATGAAATGTTGTTATTCATTACATTGTTGTTTTACATTAACATGGATTGACAGAAATTATGTCAGTCTGAAATGCTTACTGGGTAGGTTCTGGAAGTTTAAATTGATACTTACTCCATCCCTCAAGCCTCCAAAGGCTTATCTACCACTTTACCTGCCCTAACAAAATATGGGAACAAACAATAGGACCACATTTTGGACTATATCTAAAGCCTCAATGCTAATCCATCCCTCATCAACCAATTCAGAAATGGCCACAAACATGCTTATGAGTGGGAAAAAAGGTTTACAGTAAGCAATATTTAGCATTGTAATCAGGGCAGCATGGTTCAGGTCATCTCCGCTCCTTTTAATGTTGACAGAAAAGGACACAAAGCTTCTCCTGGCTGAATACTGATGCACTGTCAGCATAGACTTTCTAATGTGTATTCAAGTTTCCACACTCAGCTTGAATTCAACCCAGAGGAAAAAAAAGAAAAATAAGATCTGTTTAACATCTCGAATGTTTCTCCTAGCCAGAAATGAGGTTATATGAACATCAAATGGAGAGCAATAAAATGTTCCTATAATGGAGTCTTGAAAGAGATTACAGCAAGACAATAAAGAGATCTCCCATGTTTCTCACAACACATTCTCTGTTTTGAGTCATTTTCTCTCAGAACTTTCTCATGTCTCATTTGTGTCTACTTTTATTTCTCTGAAGGAATTTTAGGAGAAACATATGAGACGCTGTTGATACTAAAATGAGAGATATTTGAGAATCACTAAGTCTCCTGAGCTTAGGAAAAGCAACCTTTGGGCAATATTTTTTTCCTCTGGGAATTCCTTCTGTGACAAGGCTTGTAAATATAGGCAGATCTTATGCTTATTAAAAGGGAGCTGACAGTGTTGAGACAAGTCTGACGTCAAACTTGTACAAGCTTTTTTTAGAAAGAGTTGTATGACATGGGATGATACAAATAAGTGCTCAAAGGGAAGAGAACAGCATGGCAGCTTCTAAATGGCTGAATCAGTAAGATAAACTGACGCGTAGCAAACCTTGGATGTTTCTGTCATTTTCTGAAGGACTTCAAACAGTACTGGCATGGACTCTCTCATGATAACACCTCAGTTATAATTCCACACTGTGCAAGGATGGTGTGTGTTTGTGCTGAGGCAACATCTAATGTTAGACTCTAAAAAACTCCCACTGCTGTCCTTCTCTCAGATTCCTGTAGGAGGTTGGGTTTTGTGCGGAAAAACACCAACTGGTTTATACAGGGTGTCCCAAAAGTCTCCATACGGTTTAACCCTTTTTAGCAAAATGTAACTTTATTTACAAAACTTCCTCTACATGATTGCCATTTCTTTGTGAACACACACAGAGTCGTGTCTCCCAACTTCGGCTCGCAGTTTGGCAACAGTGTCGTGTGTGATGTGCTTGCCATGTTTCCTGCTAAAGTCCATCGCAACCTTGTGACGGCTTCCCAATTCAGCCATGAGAATGGCTTCAGTACGTTCTTCTTCTGTCAAAGGCATTCTTAAATTCTATCTGAAAAAATAATATAAAATAAGTATGAAAAATTTTGGAAGATATTTTGCTAAAAAGTGATAATTTCCCCCATATATAGAGACTTTTGGGACACTCTGTATTATGAGAATTTGCCCACCTTGGGAAGCCTCCATGTGTGAGTTCATGATGGTCTCATACACAATAGCCAAGGTTATGGTATAAAAAAAAACTCATGTTTTGCATGTACAGCAGATTCTAATGATGTGAGACATTTGTGGTTTCTCCCAAGTTTCTTGTCAGCTCTTGTTGCTCAACACAGTGCTGAGGTCAGTGCCTGTGGCTAATTGAAACAAATGGGACCAATTTAAGGCCTCTGCTCTGCACTGGAAAGCAGAACAGATAATTAACATGGAGGGGGGCCGGACTGTGTGGGCAGAAGATTGGACAGTTGTTAAAGCGTAGATTGAAAATCACCGTGGGTTCTATATATCATACAGCGCCTTTGATTTCACACAGTGCTTCCACCGCTTACTTTCTCTCTAGTGACCTTGGCTTGTAAACGTGTCACTGCATGACGCATTAGCCCCTCCTGATTGCATGTACCATTCCACTCAGCCCTGTGCTTAATCCCAGCCAAGCTATACGGCATGTCATGTGGATATCCACTGCAGCTTTACAAGGTAGTGGAATACTGACTTTATACGCCACTAAAAGCCTTTAGTGTAATCTCAATTATAGAGCATATTTAAAGAAACAGTAGTGTTAAAAGTGATTTTTTTCCCGCATTAACTCATATGTTGTCAATAAACCAAGACATCTTTGATGTCAGAAATCCTGGAGTTTACCAATTTAGTGTAGTGCGAATTCTATGTTGAAATCAACACATACTTGTCTCAAAAGTCAGAATTTGGCTCAATAATACCATTTGTACATAAAACAGCAGAATTAGTCTGTATTTTAAAAAATAATATGCAAATCCAATTGGATGCTTTGGATTATCATTTGAATGACCTTTAACTTACAATATTGCCTTCAGTCTTTGGGTCTTTGGTCCTTGCTTCATTCTTGGGTCTGATGCCTGTGTGGAATGACACCAAACTATGTGCTGTCTTAGTTGTTTGAGATGCTGAACAACTCAACAAGGATTGAAGTGAGAACATATTATGATTAAGATATATCCAGTGATGAGTATTCATGATATTAGATGAGGGTTAAAATCTAAAATCTGTAAATAGCTCAACACTGTGTAATCGCCTGACATGACTGTCACTGATAGGCTGCATGAATCTACAGTCTGGGGTACAAAAAAATCAGCCCAAGCCTCACTTCTTCATAACATTCTGTGCATTTTTCTTTTGACCACTGGTGGTGGTTCCATAAGAGTCCAAAATAATGAACTTTAAGACATTAACAGCAAATAATCTGATGTGGATGCCAGAAATTATACTTTTTTTAATGTCATTTTTATCTTTGATGGACAGAGAGTTTTAGCCCTGCTAGCCCATTTATACCAGCCAATCCTGGATTTCATTTCAATAATGTCCAACTGCTGGCTATGAGGTTCCTTTGCTTATTAACAACATTTGCCTCATAGCTTCAGCACACAACTGAACAAACTGGCTATTACAGCATTTGGGGTAAAATTGGGTTTCTACGCAATACAAACATCGCAGTCACTGTTTCAATGCTGTTGTTCTGCAGTTCACTGTATGAGCTGTGCAAGTCTCATATTTCTGTTCAGCCAAGAAACAGGTGACGGATCGTTCTGCCACACCTCTCACCAGCATTATGGACTGTGCCATTTCAGACCAAGAGCCCAACCATGCATTAAATAGAGTGGCTGCAACAGCTGCTGACAACAGCACACCGAGACAAACACACCACACACATTGAGCTCACAGTGTTTTAGATTGCAATGTGTTTTGATGTGTTACAGTTTGCAAGCTACAACTTATTTTGATGCTGAGATAGCCATAATCATGGAAAGTGTGTAGGAATGGTGGACACTCAAATCCAGCAACAGGTGAAAGCTTCACAAAGCCGCTGCCTACATTAAGCTCAGTTTGGATGAGTTTTTTTTTTTTTTTTGCTTCATCAGAGATAGCAGATCCAGTTCCTTGAGCCAAACTAATTTAATCCAAATTGCTCAGAATGTTTGCTTAAATATTTAAGGAAAATTACTCATCAGATTTCAGAGATCAATGCATCTATTAATCCCAGACTCTCATTTACAATGGAGGAAGAGTGCTGAGAGCATGCCAACTAAGCCATTCAAACATTTCTGAATATGTTATGTCTGTATGCATTTACTGGGTGGGTTTCAACCATAAGAAAGAGAAAATGCTGAACACACAATACTATAATGTACTCAGATTGTAATGATAAATTAATATTTCGTGAAAAATCAAACGTTCCCCTCTTCCAAGTTTAGTTGATCAGCCGAGGCATACATGGTGTCCAAAGTCTGCTTATTTAGTTTTGTGCCAGAGCTGTAAGCTTACATCCACAAGCTGTAGATTGTGGATGTAAGCTTCATGGGTTGTGGATGGCCAGCGGGTTGACTCTGGGCAGTGCCTCCCTCCTCTCAGAGCTTTCATGGACAACATTTCAACTCTGACCACCACTACTCCATGCACTAGGAGACTGCTTGGAAAACTGGAAGAGAACATCAGCTGGGCCCATATGAAGATAAAACCATCCAAGACATGCAGAAGGCTCAGCATCATGGCTGGAGCACTGAAGTCTGCCCTGTGGAATTGGGATGTAGAGGTTTTGTCTACCATCAGACTCCTCAGAGACGTGGGGATTAGAAGCCGGAGCCTGCACCTTGCCATCAAAGCTTTTGTCAGAGGCAGCAGAGAGAAGTCACCAATGGCTGTGGATTAAAAAGCAGGACCCCAGCTGGGCCCCCAGGTAACCTAGGGGATGGTAGGATACAGAGGGGGGTAATTTCGGGTTGCAAGAGTTCACCATTGAGCCCTCTGGAGGCGTAGTGGACTTATCAACGGAACATCAAGGAAGGAGGGTGCCCACTTGAGAACCCCTCTGTCATCCTTCTCTCAATGTAGTTGCCTCGGGGCTAGCACAAAAGCAACATTTTTTCATGAGTATTTCTAAACATGATCGCTTACCACTAATGGAAGCCTCTCTGGCCAAAAATCTTATCCATGAACTCACATATTCATCTACTTGCTTCAAATGATAATTCAGCTATGTATTTATGTATAAATAAAGGTTTTGTACCTAGAAAAATAAAAACTACAGGGGTCCAGAGCTTTTGCCTACAAAATCCCTCAGCTATGGAATACCCTTTCATTTAGTGTTCAGAACAAAGACACAGTCTCAATCTTTATGGGTAGGTTGAATGTGTTATTCAGGCATTTTGTTAAATAGCTTTTCTCATGCTATTTATAGCAGCGAGAGTTTTGGTAAATCGGGATGTTTTGATGCTGTTGCCCCCTCCTCCCAGGTGGTCAGTCAGGTGGAGTGGCTGACTGTATCCCAATGTTTAACCCTAAAAGCTCTATTTTAACTAAACTGGCACACTGTGCTGACAATAAATCAAGTAGAAAAGACTGATTTCAAAGCAAAGAGGTTAGTGCAAATTCCTAATGAGCTGCTACAGAGCTTTACCATACTCATTCCATAAGTCTTGGCTCATGCTTCATTAAAAGTGTTCACTAAATAATGTGTTCAGCAGAGCTGTGAAATACTCATTTACCCCTAATTGCCTCACAATCGAGCTTGGACTTTAGTCGTATAAACTTAATGCCATATAGAAAAAGATTGTGTCTCAATTTTTAGTTTAGCCTCAAGTCTTTAGTTTAACTAACTGTATTTTCCATTAGTGAGGTGTTGTTGCTACTTGTGACTTGCCTGTTAGTTGGAAACAAAATGGCTCAAGCAGGTTAACAGTCAAAACAATATATCTTGTGACTTTTTGTGACTTCTTTTGATTTCCTACTATTTGTTATAAGAGGTGACAAGCCATGAATGCAATCATTTATTTTGTATTATTAAACTCACTGTGATCGCTATTCAGAATGAACAGACTGTGTCTAATGAAATCTGATGTCTGGTCCTATTTTAAGGTTCCATGTCATCTAGTAATAAGTATGTGAATGTGTGTGCATGGTGCCCTGTAATGGAGCCCTGAGGCCATTGTTCCTGGGATAGGCTCCAGATCCACCCCACCATGACCCTGCCCAAGATAAAGCAGTCATATATATATATATATATATATATATATATATATATATATATATATATGAGTCAGAATTCCTTCTTGGGTGGCCAGGAGTGGAATTAAAAAGAAACAATCAAACAAACAAAGTCAGATGACCCCCTCCAGCTCCAGAGTGGATACAGCCCTTTGTTTGGCCCTAATGTGATGCAGTGTACATTTGTTTTCTGGGGTGCCCTAAGCCAAATCAGCAAGTCTACGTAAATACTGAAGAACTAGAAATGGTTTGAGGCAGATATTTTAGAGAAGATTTTGTGTGGTACAGACTTCCATTACTTGTCACCCTCCAGTTAATCCATTAGCTCAAGTGCAAACAAGAAGCAAACATCAGACTCCAAGATTGTTGACTACATTTGCAGTAAGCAGGAAATTGGAACCATTTTCATTTTTGGCCCAAGTGTTCCATAAGGCTCCAGGAAGTCATGCATACAAAATCAGGCATCTATAAAATTATTGAGTCAAACCTATGGTGCTATTATTTGCCAAAGAAACATATCAAAACCCAGAGTGTACACTATTGTTTACAAACTCCCATTAATAACTTCATTTAGTCTTGATCCTAAACTGTCTTATCTGCTTTCCAGTTCTATTTGACACTATTTCTATTTGGACACTTCTGGATTGAGATTATTGCCACTGTAATTTATATGGATAAATTTAGTGCCATCCTAGATGAGCCCCCTGAGCTTTAATAGCCGAGCCAAGCCCCGGTTCAGATGCCACCCGAAAGGGCTGCATTCATTTAGAGTGAAATTATATCTTATTTGCAGCTGTGCTCCCTATTGGGCCTGGTGTCCAAATGGATTAAAGCACTCAGCCACCGAACGTTAAGGAGTTATTTTTGTAGAGGAATCTGTCTGCTACCTGACAGAGGATGGGGACAGCGAGACGTCATCTGACTCAAAAAAAAATTGTTTGTCACGCTCTGGATTAATAACTTCCTTGATGTGTGATTTTTTTGCTTATAGGGCACATTTATCCTCATTTGCACGTGACACTTTTATGACGTTTGGATCATTTTTGCAAAACATTTTACCTAATAACTTTAATAACTTTTGAGTTAAGCACATGTAGAGCATGTACACATAGAATATTGCAGTCTAAGTGGTTGTGATCAACACAGCTTTTAAAATGGCCATTAACCTTCATTAATATCCAAATTAGTACAAATGTACTGACAATAAATCAAGTGGGCAAGACAGTGATTTCAAAGCAAAGAGGTTAGTGCAAATTCCTAATGAGCCGTTTATAGAGCTTTACTAAACTCATTCCCAAAGTCTTGGCTCATGCTTCATTAAAAGTGTTCAATAAATAATGTGTTCAGCACAGCTCTGAAATAACTATTTAACCCTAATCGCCTTCAAATCAATCTTGGAATGATGAACGGTTGTAAGAGTGATTTCAGTTTGTTGCTTGGTACAGAGCAGCTTTCCATTTGATGCCAAAGGACCTTTTAGCACCCAGATGCAGTGGATAGAAAACAAAAAAGCCCATCTTGGATTAAGAAGAACTTGGGAAAGGAAATGTGATGAATAAAAAACTACCACTGAAATGTCAGATGAGAGCCATTGTTAATTTTATTTTTCAATATTAAAGTGTGTGCACTTGATAACGCTATGAATATCAGCGTTCTGGCACAAGGATATCAACATTGTGTTTGCAAAGAAGTGGAGAAGTTTCATGAGTTTCATGTTTCTGGTTAGTCTAATCATATGTCGTGAAAAGCACAGATTTGAAGGATGAAGTAGATTATGTTCAATACGTTTAAAAAAAAATTGTTTAAAATTGTAAAACTGCATAAAAATGGTGTTGTCGTAGAGGTGGGTGTGGTTATAATTTGTTTGTGCAGACTGTGACATACAGAGAATTCAAGTGTATGCTTGTGCCAGAACGTTGATATTCAGCGTATAGTAGGTGCAGGCAAAAAGGTTTTTTGTGTGTGTGTGTGACTGGTTTAAGTTAAAAACATAACACACAAAACCTTTTTAAAAAACTCTTTCACACAAACGTCAACTTACATTTCACATATACTAAATAGTATAAAGTATAAATATAATAAAAATCGATCCTAAAAAAATCAATCAGGTCTTAAATGTAATCATCTCCAGTTTCAAAAAAGTCTTTTCCAAAGCTCAGATCAGTGCCATCTCTAGCTCCAGGATATGGTGTGTCATATAATTAGTAATTGCTAAATGATTATTATGATGTCTAACTATCTGGCATGCTATTTAGCAATTTTGCTTACTAGCTTCCATATTTAGATGTAATAGCTGCAACCCCATTTTAAATTTTTAGGAATGTTTAAAAGTATTTCAAGTCTGTAATGCTCTGGCTTTATGTTGTGTTCCTTCTAAATACCAAACATGGTCAATTGAAAAGGTAGAACTTTTTCACTCAAACCCAAGAAAAAAAACATTAAACTTGTTGTTCTGTCATCTTTTGTGTACTTTGACTGAATAACATGTGCTTAGTTTATATACTTTTTTAATTTCTCCTTTGAAGGCATTTTGGGGGGGATGTAAATAATCTTTATGTAAATAATCCAACTTTTTCACATCATTTACATTCATGATTCACGTGTTTCACGTACCTTCACAATCTCTGCTGATGTTGTGTTATAGAGGCGTCAGTAAAGTGGACTGAAAAGATCAGCCAAATGGAGATCAAATCTAGGCAGCATTTCACTCCTGACACCTGACACGACTGTTACTGATAGGCTGCATGAATCTACAGTCTGGGACAGAAAGAAATCAGCCCCAGCCTCCACTACATACTATTCTGTGTATTTTTTATGATCAGTGGTGGTGCTGTTGCAGTTGGTTACAAAAAAAAAAAAAATCGAAATAATCCACTTTCAGACATTTGTTGACACCAAACAAATTGATGTGGATGCCAAAAATGAAGTATTGATATATTTGTTACTTTATTGCTGCTGTTTAGATTTATAAACAGTGTTTTGTTCATTTCACATAAAGTACGCATCAGATCACAGTACATTCTGGGTATATTCTGCTCTGCAATTACCCATTGGTGTTGACTCAAACCTCCAAACTTCACTTGCACTGATAAAGTATTGGAAGTATTGGAGGTATGTAAGAGGAATATTGGAACAGGGCCTAAGTCTGAATAAAGTAGGGCAGAGTTAATTAAATGATGGATTAGAAGTCCCAAGGCTTGCTTGAATCTGTTTGAGCGTCTGCTGTTTCATATGCTCTCGGTTCTCAGTGAAACTTCTTTTAGAAATCTGGCAAAAGAAGAGTCTGGAGACACGGCTGGCTCTTCAGATCTTCTTTTGTTTTGCATTCACAGTAGATCAATACAGCATCAGTAGTTAGTCATCAGTCTGCTTATGCACAGTATGCTGTTTAAAGAGAAAACGAGAGTAGATCAGGAGAGTGATGTGAGTATTTTGCTGAGTGTGGATGTCCTTGATTTAGAATTCCCACAAACATATTTCTTGTCCAAAGCATACACAGTGGAATACACGCAGACATAAGCCAAAAATCCTAAGAGTTGTTTAAAAGAAACAAAAATGACTGACAAGTGCTGAATAATTGCACTTTCAGCAACTACTATTTTAGAACTGTACAGAATACAGTTTAATACAGAAACTTGTAATCACAGCTTGTCAGAACATAATACTGAGCCTGAGAATGTTCTTGTTATTGTATTTTATGTTTCTCTCTCAAATTTGCCATCAACTCTGTATGGTATATCTGTGAAATGTGAAGTGCTCCCTTTAGCACAATACACTTGTAGCAAATTACACATTCCACAACACCTTAAAAAGTCTTCTGAAAGCTCTTTCATATGAACTGCAACCATGGTAAAGTCTAACGTCACGCTCAATTATCCAGCCTTATTGAGGATTTTTCTTATTGAGGATTTGTCTCTCTAACAAGTGTACAGCTCCCTTATGTGCAATGCCATGTTCATAAGAGGCTGATAAGAAATATGATCTTTTCTTTCAAGCATTAGTCAAATGGTGTGGGGAAGTGAAATACAAAAATCCAGCAGCCGTGTGGTTAAAAGAGTGAGTGAGTGATGATGATGATGATGATGATGATGCAATAAGAAGTATAAATAATGTATAACTTATGCAGTCCTGAATAATGGGCTTAAACATAAAGGCAGATGTGGTAGCTTAGATTATTTTAATGAATCCCATTAATTAGTACAAGCTAGAGAATTACATTAGGAATTTGTTAATCTTCAGTAAGCTTTTGTGTGTTTTTCTGTTTCACAAGTATGCCAACAATTCTGCAAGACATCTCCTAGAGCACCTGGCTTTAGAGAAAGTGGGTCAAAAACCATGACAGATGAAAGGGAGGAAAGAGAAACTTGGACTTGATCGTCTGTAAGGATTCGAATATATAATCACATCAAAGATCCTATTCTTTTTTCCTTCTAGCAGTGAGAAGGAGCTTTCATATCATCGACAGCTCTGAGTTGTGCAGTAAAACCAAATATCATTCAGCTCTATGGAACATCGCCATCACCAATCTCTCAATAATATACCAGAAGACTTAGTGCTCTTATGTTGGCAAAGAGAAGTAATTGTGATACCATTCTTTCCAGACAAGACTAATTTTTATATTCTAGTAAGAGCTGAGCCTTATATGTTACCATGATATGTACAGTATATTAGACTTTTTTTGCCTTAACATGATTAAAATCATTTTATTTGATAATGTTTTTATGATAGGTGTGCTACTCCAGCTTGTCACCAATACATAAAATGAAATCATGCTTGTAAACAAAACCACAGATGGCAAAGCAAGAAGTAATTGACAAATTGCAGCCAAATCAAAAATTTTTATTCTCACAGCTGAGAGATATGCGGTTATGACAGGGTTATCAATTAGATTTGACATGGGGTCAGACTCTCATGGAGCAAATACAGTTTGGTATATGACCTGCGTGTCAGGTTCTCTGTATAGAGCATAACTTTATTAACTTAGACACTCTAAGTAGTCATTTTATATTCAGGTGCAGAAAAAACATGGCAGAAAAACAGAACTGACTGTAACAGGGTAAAATCTCTGTTTTTACATATTTACTTGCATACGACTACAAAAGTAATCCCCAATAACACAATTTAAAAAAGGCACAATTTAAAAAATAAAAATAAAAAAAAGCCCCTGTTGATTGGCATGTTTTACACAAAACGTCTAACTGGGATGGTCACTTCATTTAAAACTGACATTCCTCCAGTTTTCAGTACCCAATTCTTCCTGACTTTGTCACTCCTTGCTGTTTTTTTTACACTTGGCCTAACATCACTCCACTTTTTCAGTCTAACCGCTAACCACAGCAGTGTTTTTGGGTTTGGACTGCCATTTGATGAGCCCAGGGTTATGGGATATGCTAAATCAGGAGTGTCAGACTGTAGTCCTGGACCACAGCAGTGTAGAGTTTAGCATTGTACCTCATTTAATACAACTTATTCAGCTCATCTGCTAATTAGCAAGGCCTAGGTGGGCTGAATTTGATGTATTCGAAGAGGGGATAACATAAAAGACTCCTGAACTAATAAACAAGTGCTGAGTTTTGCTAACAGTGCATAGCAGAGCAAACTGAGAACTTTTGATAGACTTCACTTTCAATTTGATGTAATGATTTTTTAGAAGATTCTGACTGGTTAAAAGTCATAATTAGAAGTCAATGAGAATGCACATGTGGCTGTTAAAGGGCTTATTTAGAGCCAGTGCCTTTTTGCCTTTGATACCATAGGAAAAATCCAAGTAACTCAGCCAAGACCTCAGAAAAAAATTGTTGACCTCCACCAGTCTAGTTCCTCCTTGGCAGCAATTTCCAAACAAGTGAAGATACCATGAGCATCTGTACAAACAATTGTATACAAAAATAAAAATCTTGGGAGCACACTGACCCTGTATTGCTCAGGAAAAAGGCACAACTGAACTGAAGGGATGAATGAACTTTGGTCCGAAATATTCAACTGAACTCCAAGACAACAGAAAAGTAACTGGTGAAGGAGGCATCAAGTACCAAAGTACATCCACCATACATCCACCAAGTACATTAAGTGTGTCCTACATCATAATGGCCTGAAAGACTGTTGTGCAAGGAAGAAGCTCCTACTCCAAGACTTGCATAAAAAAAGCCTGCCTGAAGTTTGCAGGTGATCACCAGCCTTTTGAAGGAGTGTTATCTCATCAAAATTGACCTGTTCGGCCATACTGATAAGTGCTGTATATGGAGGAAAATGGGTGAGGCTTTTTTTCTGAAGAATACCATTGATGTGAAGCACGGGGGTGGCAGCATCATGTTGTTGGGGTGTTTTGCTGGAAAAGGAACTGATGCACTTCAGAAAATAGCTGGCATCATGAGGAAGGTGGATTATCTAGAATCATAAGCTAGAAAATTAGAACTTGGTCACAACTGGGTCTTCCAGCAGGACAATGATCCTAAGCATACCTCCAAAAGTTGTTTAAAAAATGGCTTAAAGAAACAAAGTGAAAGTACTGGAGTGGCCATCACAAAGCCTGAATCCCATAGAAGGTTTGTGGACTGAACTGAAGAAACATGTCTGAGCAAGGAGGCCCAAAAACCTGACTGAGTTACACCAGTTCTTTCAGGAGGAATAAGCAAAAATTCTGGCAAAATATTATAAGAAGCTTGTGGATGACTAGCTTCTTATAATATTTTGACAAGCCTTTGCCTAAAGATCAAGCCATTAAAAGGCAATGCCACCAAATATTAACAAAGTGCAAGTAAACTTTGAAACCCTTGAAATCTGATATAGTAAATAAAAGCTGAAATAAATCTGTCTCTCAGCTATTATTTTGAAATTACCTCTTAGGGAAATAAAGTAGATACAATAACTGACTGAACACAGGACATGTATGATAACATGAAATGTGTGGAGTTGTGAAAAATTGAGTGTGAATATCTTTAGCTTAGTTGTATGTAAACTTTTAGCCTAAACTGTATACATAGCTTCCATGTGCTCTCAGTTTCAAATCATCCATCCACATGATACATAGTTTTATTATTATTTTGCACATGCTTTGCACCAATTTATTTACTTTCATCGTTAACGCTGTAGCCTAAAAAGTACTGAAGCTAGAAATTTAATTTGTAGCCTGTGTATGCCTGTTCATTGAAGTGCAGTTTGACACATTCCTTGCTGCCCAAATAAAACATCCTAAAAATAGTGATGCCCTGAAACACTTTTTGCTTTAACTATGGAAAAAAATGACTAGTCGACTTTTAATTTACTAGACAACTAGTAAAAATGTGTGTATTTTTGTACATGTATATATAGAATTTTTTATGGCTTATTTTTCCTCTCAAAATCACAACCAAACTATAATGTGACAAAACATTTACTTTATTTAATTGTTGATATTCTAAGCACGTCGGTAGGCAGAGTAATTGAACATGACGCTAGAAGGTGATAATGATGTACAAGCGGCTGTGATAATATAGTGAGACCAGAGATGGCTCATTAAACCGAGCTTGTCTAGTCTGGAATAGAAACGAAAACAGATAAGGCGGCATTGTGCATCTTGTCCTCCCTTTCTTGTCTGTAGTGCACTGAATCAGACTCAATTAACCAATAAAGTCACAGCTGCCCAAAAAATATCAACTACTTCATTCACTGTGTTTGATATTTTAATCAAATGCAAATAATGGACTAGAAGGTCAACTGTTGTGGGGCTCTCATTTTAGCATCTTCTCAGTGTTGAATTTGGTGCTCTGATCTTGATTGGATATTTGGAGCATATACCACAAGCAGAGGCCTGCAGCAACAGTTTGGGTAAATCGTACCGAATATTTTATGAACAGAAGTCAAAGGCGGTGAGATCTGGTTTAGATGTAGCCATGCTAATCATACGTCCGCATACGGATACTAGCACACAGAGTATGGTATGGAACAGCAAGATTTCAATTAAGAGCTGTGCTTAAAAAAGACATGAAGAAGATACAAGGAATATTTTCCCATCAAGTATGGCCGCAGATGAGTTTGAATAAATAGCCTTCCAGAGAGTTAAGGAAAAAGATGCCCTAAATTATTCAGTGTGGTGGCCTAGATAGAAATTTTATCTCCCTCTCGGAGGGTTAGGGAAATATTTCAGTGCAATGTGTGAATCTGATGTGCTAATGAGATCTTGGGCTATATCTCTACTACGCCATCTTTGATTATAATGCTAAGCTCATTATAATGTTAATGAGGTTATGGAATAAGCTGTTAGTGTAATAGTGTAAAATACAAACATGTCAACATTTAAGTTTGAAAACTGACATCTTAGTTTCAACATGGCTTCTCTTTTTTTTCTTTGTGGGACTTTGTGGGAACCTGAATGGAATTGCATGAAATGGATAAAGGAGACAGATGCACCACTTATCCATCACACTGGCCTGCAAACGGTTCATCCTAGTGGCAGTAGATGGATTAAACAGAGTGCTCCCTTTCCCCCTTCATCTGTACCTTTCACTGTTTCCTTCATCAGTCTTTCCTTCTGTCTTGTTCCTCCACCTATTTTCTATGCCTCTTGCACATGTCCATTTTTTCTTCTCTTGTCTCGATGAGATTTATAAGACTGGACAAATATTTTCTGATCCACCATCGGTTTTAGACAGCACTCTCAAGTCACAGGTTCATGGCTCCTGTTTATCTAAGAGATAAACTGGTATAGGCAGTTTTTTTCCCCAAAACAGGTGATTTATATTCTGAACGAGTACTTTCAGCAATACGCTGATCCACGATGTAATGAGGAGCGCTATAGGAAGTGATGCCTGCTGACTGCAATTACGCTTTACAACTCATCTACCATGAGGGGGCTTGGACAACATTGATGTGGTGTAGACTCAATCTTGAATTCCACTGCATGGTACAGATCAACAGATGGATGTGTAGTATGCAGTATCTTGCATCAGTTGGAACTTTGCAATATATCTGATATTTCAAGGTAGTGTGTGATGTTGTTAGCGTTGTTATTCATTCATCTTCAGCAACCATTTTATCCTGTTCATGGTGGCCATGGATGCAGAACCAATCACGGGAACACTGCGCACGTTGCCTTAGGCCACCGTACAGACAATATAGGGGTAATTTAGAGTATCCAATTCACCTATTGGCATGTTTTTGGAGGAAACCAGAAAAATCTGAGGAAACACACATGAGAGAATATGTGAAACTCCACACGGGTAGTAACCCAAGCTCTCTGGAGCTGTGAGGTGGCAACACTACACTACACTACACTACTCACTGTGCCACCATCATTGTTGTTAGTATCAAGTTTCAACAAAATGTCAGGAAATAGTGGTAGTGACCATACATACATCTAAATACCATGGTTCTGGTGGAGTAGTTTTTTTATCTAAGTGTTGTAGATAAACTAATAGTACTTTAGATCTTTTTTCTTATATAGATACAAGGATAGAATACATAGAATACATAGAGTATATACAGTGCAAGATTATTAGTTACATGTACCTTAAACTCATTGGCAATTTCAGGTAAACTTACCATATACACTATATGGCCAAAAGTATGTGGACATCTGACCATTACACCCATATGTGGGTCTTCCCCTAACTGTTGCCACAAAGTTGGAAGCACACAATTGTATAGAATGTCTTTCTATGCTGTAGCATCTCAATTTCTCTTCACTGAAACGAAAGGGACAAAACATGTTCCGGCATGACAATGTCCCTGTGCACAAAGCGAGATCCATGAAGAGAGGGTTTGGACAAATCCCCACAGCCACATTCCAAAATCTACTGGAAAGCCTTCCTAGAAGAGTGGGGGAAGAAGAGGGGGACTAAAAATGGTCAGATGTCCACAAACTTTTGGCCATATAGTGAAATCACTACATATGGTAGGTGTACAATTACTGTCTGTAGCTCATTTGATGTTATGATTATTTGCATATGAAATAACACCAAGAGTTATTTTTGCAACATTTTTTTATCACACAAACAGAATGTCAACAACATAACTTTGAGTCTAGACAAACTATACGCCAAAATACTGTGCTTGAATGATGTTCAATATATCAGCCACAGTTAAAATAAAAACATGTATATCAACCAACCCATGTATATGTAAGGGTTGTACCCATTTCTGTAGCTTTGCTACAATGACAAATAAGGTAAAGGATACGTACAGTATTGACAGACTCATGTCTGACGTTCTTTGATCAATAGGTGTTATAAAGTAGCACAAGATTTAGGTGACACAACAGCCTTCCTGGAAGTTATCTGTGTGGGCAAATCACAAATGGCTTGCAATTTGAAAATACAGTGCACTATATAGGGTGAAGGAACTGTTATTTCATGTGGTGTACAGTACAATATAGAAAGTAGGAAAGTAAAGACAAAGTTTCTGAATACTAAATAGAAAAATGAGTACCAACGATACACAAGTATTATTTGGGCCAGCCCTACTATATATACATACACATATACCCTAGTTGGGGATGAAACTGCTCCAATTTTGCACCCACACTTCATGCTTTGGTATGTGTAGGCATTAAATGCAATGAAATTGTAGCATCTCTGTTTACAGATGAGTTTTAACCAATTCAAATTTCCCAAAAGTTTCCTACTAATGTTCTTTGAACTCCTTAGGGGGTTTGACTTGAATTTGCACTCTCATTGATGCTGCTAGCCATGTGTCAGAATGAAGGGAAGGCAGAAAGAATAGAATAGAAGCCTTCTCTGGTCTCATTCAGTGCATCTACATATGTGAAATGGGAAATATTAATGCACTGTATGTACATGAATTAGTATTTAATCTCAAATTATACTTGGTACAGTAGCAATTAGCTATATATGCAACATAGCTAGTTATGATATTAGAGTTTAAATTATACCACTGTACCCAAATTAAAGATAAAGTGGTTCTTGACTGTCCTAAAGCCTTAAGGCACCTCTGGCACCTCATGTCATCATTGAGGATTTCATTTGTTTAGTAAAGAATAAAACATGACCGTTTGTGCTGTTAAAGGAAAATAACTCACAGTTGGTATGATGCATTATCACCCCGAAGCTGATTATTTTCCTATAACTGCATATCCCAAAGTGTTTTATTCACCTTATACCACAGAAATTTGTCAACAATTATCATTTTTAATGTATTAAAGAATGACACGTCATGCTTTAACTGTTTATAGTTACATTTAATGTTGGGGAACGTCCACTAGACAAGTTAGTTCCTGTTACACTTAACATTATAGCAACTATAAACAGTCATTTTCTCATTCTCTCTTTCTCTCTCTCTCTTGAAAAAAAAAAATCCTCTTTCCCGAAGACTGTCCCAAGGCAGGAAATTCACTGACCATTACAAAGTGCTGACACTTGACATTCATTTCATTAATGTTAAATTAGCTTCTCCTTTCAGAAAGTTTCACCCTGTCAATGATTATAAGTTTTTGTTAAAGCTCTTTTTTTTTTTTTTTTTTTTTTTTACAATATTACATTAAAATGTGTTTCTGTACTCTATCTCTGCCTCACACACACTCAGCAATGTAAAAGACAGGTACTGGGAGGTCTGAGTTCAAGAGAAGGTATTATGCTCTTTCTCTTCTCTCTAAGCAACACCGTAGTGCTGAATGACACAGTCACTTTTCTCTGATTGCCCCAAAAAACTGGAATCAGAGTGCCCCTACTGTGAAGCTTCTGAGATTCAGTGTATTCATGCTGGGTTCAGCTTGAGTGTAGGCTTGGTACTGCAATTGACGTCTCTTTCCCAGCCATTATAGAACGAATGGATATTCAATTCAGGGTTTCTGCTAGGTCACAACAGACAAAACTCAATTCTCCCAAGTACACTAAGGCAGTGTTACGCGGTTGCATAAAAGTATTTGCATTTTTCATGACTGCATTTTCTGAGACGACAAAAGCTTTAACTCAAAGACACAACTGTGTAATTGAATACAAAACAGATGTGTTCTAAATGAATATAAACACAAATATAAATAGTAGATGCACTATTCATTTTTTTTTTTTGTTAGAAATCTTTCCAGAAAGCTTTGCTTTGACTAGATGTGTGCATAGGGACTGAGATCCCACAGGATGAAACAAATACAGTCACACAAGTTTTTACCTTCACACAGAGGCAGGTAGGGTTGCCAGATTTCAGCAAAATTCTCACCCCAACTGAGAAAACACACAAAAAGACTAGCCCAAAAAGCATTTCTCAATCTTTGCATGGAAAGTTAACTGTGTGTTACGATTATTTATTTATTAACAAGTTTATTTATTTACTAACAAGTTTATTTATTTATTAACAAGATTATTTATTAATAAATTAACACATTTCTGATTTATTTATAGAGCTGCCACTCCATATAGCTCACACAGAGCACATGTTGTGCATAAGGAAGCATATCTCTGCTGGGTCTTTAAAAAATTTTTTATTCATTTTAAATATATGAACTTTTTAAAATCACATAGTCATTATAATAAAATGCAGCTAAAAGGACCCCAGCACTGAGTCCCAACTTCATAGTAAAATGTAATAGAGTGTCCAGCAAACATTTTACTGATCTTTCTGGAAGACTAAAATATATTAGAATATTATTAGATATGCTATTGTCAACTATAAACAGCAGTTCCCTGGTTTGGGAAAGACAGTGTTTTGAAACTTGGTTATCTTGCTTACTCAGTCACCATAGATCGAAGATGGAAAGCTTGCCAGAAAGTTCCACTGAGTATCTTGTTCAGTAGTTGAATAAAGCTATGGTACGTTGTAATTTGTGAATAAATGTTCCCAGCAGCTGTTTTTTTTTTTTTTTTTAATAACAGGAACTAGACCATGCCCACTTTCAGTTTACATCCAAATATCAAAACAGATATGAATATTTGGAGCAATAAACAAAAAAGTACAGATGGTGGCATTGCATTTCACCCCTAGTTTCTTAGCAAGCACTCCACCTTCAAAAGTGGTCTGATGATTAGGTTTTCAGACTTCCTGTCAGGTTATTTTAACCAGCTAGTTAACAGTGATTATTGTGCATTTGTTGTAATACAAATTAAATAGTATACAACTTAAATGAAATACAACAATACAATACGTCTTGGAATACAACTCGGAAATCATGCCAAGTTATCTTATGTAATCTATCTGGATAGGATTAATGATAAAAATTATAAACATTTTGAATACAACATTGTGGTGTGAATCCTGTCACATTAGCTTCTTTTAGCTAGCTAGTATGAAAAGTAAAGATTTAGGAATGTTGTTCCTAAGAAATAATCCTAAGAAATCTTGACAAGACTACAATCCATTGCAACGCAGCAGATTCTGTGGGCGAATGCTAGTCTGCCAGCTGTATGTGTGTTTTAGTCAGGGTTTAGTTCCACTGAAAAACAACTTTACTACCTCTTCAAAGTCTCACCCATGAAAACTGATTGACAGGGCTACTTTGCAAAATGCAAATGGGACTGCAGAGATGATTTATTTTTGGCTGAGTTGGAATTTGAGGATGAGAAAGTAGAACAGGAAATTGAACGATTGGTAATAACTTTTCTATACGGCAATATCATACCAGTTTAAATATTAAAAATGAAACATCAAACAGACTTTGAATTTGGACTGTAATCTTGACAGCCATTGACAGTACATTGTTGTGCACAAGAACGCAAATTCAAAAACAGTTGAATAATTATATATTATTGTGTGCAAACGGGAAATGCAGTTGCATGTGAATGTTAATAAGGTCTGGAAAATGTTGCTATAGTATACAATTAGCCAAAGTATTTTTGGACTGTCTCTTTAAGAAGGCTTTCCCATCATTCACCGGCTTGCTAAATTTTCATCCTCACTTTATCTTTATCATAGGGCAGCCATTTGTTTTCTCTCTGTCCATCACATAGCGCTTTTATCCGAAGCTTCTCCTTGCTTTTTTTTTTATTTATTACATATCTCTGTCCCACACACCCAGACACACACTTTATCTCACAAACAGTGGTGTCATTGGTGTCACAGTGGCTGACAGATGCTTGAGACGCTTGATAGTGATAGACAGGAGCTGGATGGAGACGCCTTTCAGCAGACAGTATATATAATATATATAGGTGTAACAATACACTCTGGTCATGTTTCAATTCGTTTCAGGATACTGGCTTCACGATTTCAATTTAATTCGATTCTCAGAATATTTTGAACAAAATTTGAATGTAGAAAAATTATGACTAAAAAGAATGCAATGAACAGAGGTTTATTATTTAAACAAAATGTACTACAGGTTCACCATATCTTAAAAATAAATTTATAAATTCTCCCAAACTTTGACTGAATAAACAGTGTTGGACCTGGACATTGAAATTGATTGAAACATAATGAGCTCTGTGGCAGAAACAGAGCTCCAAAGTCAGCTAAAATGCCAGATTTCTGCTGCCTGGTGTTGTCTGAAAGCTACTGAAGAGCTCTTTTTAACCGTTGTATTGTGACCATTATACATGTAACTGTATAATGTATAATGCATGTTGGTTGTCACAATCTGGAGCTATCAGACTTCAGAAGTGCAGATCTCACAGTCTCTCCATGAAAAACGTGAACACATGACCAGCGTGCCCTCTATATATCTTAATTCTACGGGTTGAGCAGATTGGGACCTCTAGTGTTCAAACAGGGCAACTGTGAATTGCACATTTCCACAATGCACATCATCTCATTTGCAGGCTCACAGGCTCTCAATAGCAGCTAGCTCCTCCCTGTATATACACATACGAGACATAATAGTTTGGCCAAAAATAACTTTAGGTCTATTTTTACCCAAATGTAATTGATCTGCCAAAACCTGTTCATGAAGTTTGCTTCTTTAGTTTTGCACTGAACTAGACTAATGTAACTAGTAAACATCATGTCTGAGCAATCACACATTCTTCTTGAAAAAGCAATATTTGGCTCAGCAAAATTCTAATAATGCTGGTGGTACACCACTCCGAAACACAGCATACCCAAGATAAGATCACATATGAGCTTTTCCTTTAAGCTTGTGTCTGTGGTATGGCAGCTAGTCAATAATATAAAACGTTTTCATAAGAATCATTTGGCAGCTTTTAAGGTCGTTTATTACTTTTGGCTTCGCTTCACACATGGGCACATGCACATATGCTCAGCTTATTGATCTGGGAATGGCAGAAAGAAAGATATCATATTAATATACAGTGTGGAGAGAACTATACTCAGGTGTGCCATGCCAATCACCCATAACTCATCCACCAATTACCTCCCTCCCACTCCAGACTCCCAATAAACCACACCCCTACCTGCTACAAACATGTATCCAAACCAAAAGAAAATCATACTTAAAGTTTCATAAAATAGTGGAATAAAAATTTCAATAGTACAATACAATACAAATAGTACAGTACAATACAAATAGTAGTGGAATTACTGTATATTATTATCATTGAAATAAAAACTGACAATTTTGCCTTCAGTTTGGGACACACCTACCTGAGTCTGATGCTTCTGCAGAGCGACAAATATGTATGCTGATGAAGAAAGTGATTCTGGCTTGAAGATGCCATTTTTAGGTATGTGATGTCCTTATTTACATTTTATGGAAAACAGTGTGTCAAGACCACATAGGCAAGTGTGTTTGAGATACTCAACAACTAAATACAGTTTGTTGCGAGTGTGTTCCAATGTCTTTCATTTTTGGCCTCACTATCACTTTAGGTTGGGAGTCAGATACCCAACAAACACTAAAAACTTACATTTGCCAAGTTTCCATCTTTCTGTAATTTATTATTGTTATTATCAGTCTGACCTTGGTGTCAGGACTTGGAGTGCTGAGGTGGCTCGAGGTGAGAGCTAAACTTGGTCAGATCCCTGTGGGCCTTTACTAAGCAAAAGTGCTAATTCACCCAGGGAGATAAATAGGATGTTTAGCAGCTTTTCTAAGATTTTGGAAGTTATGTAAAGAATAAAACACAACAGAGCATGCTGTTATAGGAAAATAATCTGTGACGGGGTGGTGTGATACAGTACAATGTGAAGCAGAGTTACTGTTGTTGATTATTTTCTTATCACAACGTGTCCCAGAGTGTTTTATTCCTCTTATACCTCTGCAATTTTCCAAAGTTTGCACTTTTTGATTAAAATGACACTTTGTGCTTTTTAATGTTTAATGTTTAATGTTGTGGAACATCCACAAGACAAGTTAGTTCCTGTTATCACTTACGTTATAGCAGCTACAAAAAGCTGTTCCCTCACCAGCCTCTCTTTGCAGCTTGTCATGTTACAAAGAAATCTGAAAGTCCAATATTTCCTATCCTGAAAAAACTTAACTGTCATTGCAAAGTGCTAGAACCCAAGACTTCTTCAATAAATGTTACATAAATGTCTGCTCACAGCAAGCTTCACCACACCAATGATCATATATTTTTCTCTGTTAAATGACATGTTTTTTTTGATCCATTTATTAATAGATTTAGATTATGTAGAGCATCCTCCTTACAAAATCTCTGTGAATGAGTAATTACCATAGAAACGATGAGGTATTAGAATGAGCACATTAATATAAACCTATCATTTGAATTGCAGCCAGAACTACTGTCAAAGCCAAACTGTTAGAGAAAATTAATCAACACCTTCAGATTAGAGAATTCAGCAACACTGGGGTGTAATGAATATATAATAAATGACATCCTATGCAGTGTTGAGAGGTAATCAAAACAGTGATTGTTCATCTCTGTCTTTCTTTGTTTTTATGATGAGTGTTTCCTTGCTGGTCTATGATGTGACAACGTTCAAAACATATTAAAACGCTGCTGTCAACAGATGTTGTTTGCCTGTTGGGTACTACTTTATCATTACTGCTGCACAACAGTGAACTTGATGAACTGAGTCGTGCTGCAGTGAGCTCATGTCCCAAAACTATGTAATGAATAAAGCATACAGTATATACAGAGAACAAGGCATGAAAGACTTGCCCTGCATTCCAGTCAGAGGGTAGCAGATAGACAGCATTTGCACAATTCTGACAAAGTCTGTCCCCTTCAGAAGACAAAATGCAATTTAGAGGTTCCTTATTTTGACCAAATTTGAGTGAAGTACAGAAAGTATGCTTCTCAGTGTAAGCAATTTCACAATTCTATTTTTCTACAGTCTTTATTACAATAAAAAAGCTGTAACAAAGCATAGGTGACTTTCTATTTAGTGACATCACACTGATCTTTATACATTCAAGCTTTCACAATATAAGAAAACACCTTATTTAACAGTAACCATCCATATATGTACAGTATGTTATTAATGTGATAATTGATATGCTCTTAATTTTAATGAATGAACATTCTCAGTGAAAATGGAATCATTAGTCTAATGCTAGTGGTTTGTCCCTAATGATAATGTACATTTTAACACCAAGATGAGGACCTTTCTTTGCCACGATGATAATTAAACCATCCATTGTCACAACTTCATGGTGTCAAAGCAGCATAGGAGGTATAGAGCTTCCAGATCACACCACATCAAAACCCACATGATGCAAATGCTATAGTTTCTTCTCATCACTTGCTAACATTTTTTTTTTTTGATTAACTGTTTTGACTGTTTTGATTAACAGTGCTATTTATTTTAAAACTTACAATCATTTACTGGCAGCAGTAAAGTACTCCAATTGATCAGTACCATTATAAACCATATAACAAAGTGCTGTAATGTACTTAGAGTAGAGTTAATTACTGTACTTCTTATATTATATCACTGTATGTTTTCAGTAATATACTGTAGATTATCCAGATGTTTTTCGAGGAATTACAGTAAATACTTGTAAATATAATTACAGTATAAAATGAAATATAATCCACTACATTTGCTCACTGGGATGATACTGTTATCGAAACTGACTTACGCATTGTCTTATTTTTATTAATATTAAATTCATGACTCGTAATAAAGATAACATTGACTTTCTCAGCATTACAGTCTACACGTTTAACATTTTAATCCACTCCAATTCAACAACTCAACCCCATCAAAACACAATCCCATTCATTCTGCTGTGTTTTTTTTTTTTTTTTTTTTTACATTCTGTGTCTATTTACAATTGAGGCAGGATACAACTGAGCACTTGAGGGTTATGTGTCTTGCTCAAGGACTCACCCACGGCAGCTTGGCAGTGCTGGGATTCGAGGTCATGATCAGTAGCTCAAAGGCTTAACCACTGAGCTAGTGTTGAATTAAACATGCACTAGAAGACAAATTTCAGTGCTTCACTGAAACCGAAATTTTTTACTAGCATATAAACGTACATCAAAGGGGGTTTGTGTTCACCTAAAATAGTCACTAAAATAAAAGGCACAAAAGGATCCATTAATTTGCAGATGCTGACACAAAGAGAATCTTTTCCATTCTTATTGCCACCTAAAATGTTAGATATCCCTCTATGCATTGCGTTTTCTGGTATTTTACTGTAAACCAGTGCTATCATTGCCTTGTCGTTTACAGTAAAACCCTGTAAAATAATAAAACAATATTGTTTTAAAATAAATACTTTGAATTTACAACAATAATAAAAAAAAATAGGTCAGTGGTTTAGATATAAAAAAATATATAGCGAATCCAATCCAAATCCAGTTTTGCAGCTCAATATCAGTGTGATGCTCAGTATTGGCTTCCCTTATTATATTATATTATATTATCATCCCTTATTTTTCATCTTTTTATCTTAATATATGACAAAATGGTAGCACAACAATGTTGTCAATCTTTTGAAAAGTAAAGTTGAACTTTACTTGACCCTCAGCTTGTTAGAGAAAAGAGGGACACAGTTCAATACCATCAAAGACAAGCAATGTTCTTTGCAGAGAATATGAGAGAAAGAGAAATGGATGCTGTAAGGAAATTGGTCATCAAATTGCACACTCCACCAGTAAACGTCACCGATATTTTTAGATGGAGCTATCATGAGGGGTCTTCCCAGTTCAGCAAGCACCAAACAGACCACAAAAATGAGAGGAGGACAGACCGAGGGAGAGGCAGAATGATAAAACAATTCATTTCTCTGCACCAACATTTAATTTATGCCAGCACTGTAAGCTAAAAATGTGAGTCAGTCTAGAAAGTTCTAATATTAATAATCATACTTGTCCTTGGAAAGGTCTCACTTGCAAGTATCACTTATAAGAGCCAATTTAATAACTGTAATGGATCTATAATTGATCGTTTTCATTCAATTGTAACATCTAGCACTTAGAAATAGATGCCAATGATTGAAATATAAGATGTCCCCAATATAACTACTTTGACTTACCTGTGTCATGTTCACACTAGGAGGCAGAGAAAATTTTAAAACATTTGCGTCAAGTCAAAGGAGTCTATACCCCACCTGTCAATCTATGCCTTACCTAGAGCTGATGAAATAGCAAATGTCTTGTGATGGTGACTGATAGCTCGCCGAAATGAAGTTCTATTCACCCCGGCAATGGCTTCCGGCCCTGTGCACTCACAATGCTTCTACACACTCCTAAATGAGCCTCTCTGCCAAGTCTAATTTGAAATTCTCCACCGAAGGGCGAGGCGTATGCGTTTAATTAAATTCGTCAGGCATTGGAGCAATAGCGTGCCCCACTGAGCATTTGTCTATTTCGTGCAGTGTCGAAATGGGATAAGTACAACTGAAGGACGAAGATTTGATTTTTCCCAAGGACTTTGTAAAGAGAGAGACAATCTTAAGTGATGAGTTATCACTCGAAGAGAGCATTAGATAATCAGACCCTCCCTTGAGTGTTGCTGAATGCCTGCACTCAGAGCAGCCTGATCATTCTCATGGGATGACTTACAGAAAGCAAATATGAGCCAAACTGAATAGAATATAAGTGGGATTGTTTCGTCTCTAGTGTTCAAATTGGAACAAATGCCCTGTCTTAATAATGTTCTACCTACAAACTACTTATGGAGAGATGCTTATTATTATTAATATTAAATTTATGACTTGTGATAAAGATAACAAGTCACTTTTCTCAGCATTATAGACTCCACTCCAATTCAACAACTCAAGCCCATCAAAACACAATCCTATTCATTCTGTTGTATTATTTTTGCATTCTCTGTCTATTTCTAAAAATAAATTAAATTCACATCACACACTCACACTTTCAATAAGTCATGACTTTATTTAAAATCATACTATACAACAAGAGCAAAGTATTTGTAAAGTAATATATGCAATACACTAATATGCTGAAACAGCATAAACATGAACATGACGTTTGCTCTGTGTGCCACTGTTTCATGTCAGGTTTCAAAGTGAATTGTGTTGTAATTATAATGTTCTTTCTCAGATAAAACAGTGCCTGTTGTTGCTGTATTTCTGCCTGAAAGAAACTGAGTCACAGGGAGTGTGGTCTGGATACGTGTCGTGTACAGTGTGTGCTTTAGGTCAGGTTAAATATGTAGCTACAGTGTTAACATTAGCTATCTGGCATTTGTTATGTGTGGTTTATTCCACAATAACTGTGAAATTAGTGCAATATTTAGCGCAATCTTTAACAGCTGTTATCTCACTGCTATTCTCTATTACCAGGCAATTATTTAAACACTGTCTCCTTTAGATGTCCTCTTCTGAACAACTTGCACTTACAAGCCTAATGATTCAGTGTGTTACCTAAATAAAAATAAATTGTGACCCTGAAATAACTGGATAGGAAAAAATTATACATTGTTATATATTGTACATACTGTATGTAACACAGTGGCACAGTGAGTTGTGGCCAAGTATGGTGAGCTATACTTGGAATTTGTGCTCTGCATTTAACCCATCCAAGTGCACACACAGTAGTGAACACACACACACACCGTGAACACACACCCGGAGCAGCGGGCAGCCTTTTTTGCTGCGGCGCCCGGGGAGCAGTTGGGGGTTCAGTGCCTTGCTCAAGGGTCTCACCTCAGTCTCTATTGAGGGTGGGAGAGAGCGCTAGTCATTCACTCCCCCCACCTACAATCCCTGCCGGACCCAAGACTCGAACCCACAACCTTCAGGTTCACCTTCGGGTTGCAAGGCCGTCTCTCTATCCATTAGGCCACGACTGCCCCAGTTGTGTTACCACCTCACAGTTCCAGGGTCCTAGGTTTGATCCTGAGCTTGGGTTCCTGTCTATATGAAGTTGGACACCACATAGACTGTCCCTAGGTGTGAATAAGCATCAGTGATGCCCTGCGATGGACTGTTGTCCCAGCCAGAGTATATCCCTCCATTATACCCAGTGTTCTGGGGATAGGCTCTGGATCCACTGTGACCCTGACCAGGATAAAGCGGTTACTGAAAATGAATGGATGGATGAGTGAATTAATTAGTTCATTTTTTTAAAAATGCTTGACCTTTGCCAGTACACATGTTGACCTGAACTTAGTGATGGATCATGATGTTGATGATTTGAAATAATTAAATGGAGAGACTTTGCAAAGTCTTTTCATGTCACATTGAGCAAGACATGGAGATAGGGGAACCTGATTGGCCATCTTTGGTGCCTCCCCAATTTTTCGGCACTGAAAGTAATAAAAAAAAACAAAAATGGTTACTAAAATTTGTATAAACCATAGACAGGTTTATGCAAGTTACAATTTGGTTGGAAATTGACACAAAAAAAAAATGCAGCAATGTAGACATCATTGTGTATGCTGTTTTGCCCCACATTTCCATTTCACAGTGCAGTGTTTGAAATTAAATGTATAAATGGCCAACACATGGTATCAGTAACACAACCGTTCTACTCACATTATACTAAGGTAGTATGTAAAGAGGGTTTTTTTTTGTCTTTCTATAGCTGTTGTTAGTCTGTTGTTTAAAAAACATGGTTAGCTCCTGAGTGGTGCAACAGAAAAGCGTCATCTCGTGTCATCGAAAGATCACGAGTTCCATTCCTGACGAAGCCACGGCATCGACAAGCCAAGGGGGAAAAATTGGCCTTGCTCTCTGGGTGGGAGGGGTGTCATACTCTCTCTTCCTTTTCAATCGCAGTGACACTAGCCAATCAGGAGAGTCTGTGAGCTCATGTATGTAGATGTCAGTTAGTGTTTCTTTTCCAAGTGTGTTACCTGGCCCTGTGATGTAGCATGAACAGAAGTTCAAAAAGATGCGGTTGGCTGAAGGAAGTATGTTTTATGCTTCACCTTCCTTGGTCGAAAGCTACATTAGGGTAGGGGAGAGCTGGCTGGTGGGTGGGAATTGGAAGGTGATCAAATTGGGGGGAAATGGGGGAGGGGGTGTATTTAAAACTTGGTTGCATTTAAAACTGGTTTGCTGTGTATTGCGTTTTTCTGTAAAGGTTGGTGTGTGAGCTTATAATCATAGAGTAAGTAATACCATGCAGTGTGCAAGGATATGTCTGTTTTGAGGCACGCATTCATTAAGTGTCAAAGTTATAATATAAGTTCGTATAAAAAAAAGGATAAAACGGAATATATCTTCCTCAGCACTTTTATATTAGTATTTTTATATGTTTTCTGTATGCCCTTTTTTTTAAACTGTAGAACCTGAAACAGTAACACAATCCAATATTTCTGGATGTCAAGTGTGGTTTTAAGGTACCAATGCTATTTTAGCATAAAATACTACAATGCAATGTGGATTACCAGTTTTATTCTATATGAGATCAATCTGTTTTTATGTCACTGCCTGAAACAGCAGATTAAAACAAACACAATATGAATTTGATTTGAAGTGGAGTGTGTTTGTGTTTGGAGTGTGTTACTTGTGCACCATCCATTCCCCTTTAACAAGCTGCTCATGTTACTGATCTAATTGCTTTAGCCAAAGAAAAATAGATGATTACATTCAGGGGCAGCCACTTGTGGGATGCAGTGTCTAGACACGTTCAGTCTGAGACGACCAGATGCAATACGTGTTGGACTAGACAAACACACAGAGGCAAACAAACAAACTTGAATGAATCAGTCAAGATGATCTCCACCCACCCACCAGGGATACAGACACATACACACAGGGCCTAAAACTAACTTTTTGCCATACCTGCCAATAGCCGGTGACGTGAGATAATTTATTGGCCAAAAAAATTTTTATCGGCCATGAAACTCTTTTTATAAAAACAGGCAGTTATTACTACTACAATGACTAAACATATTTAAAATGTTTTTAATTTGTCCTTGCTTTACTTTCAAGAAAAAAACAACAACAAACTGATTTATTGATTTATTAACTTTTTATTTTTTCAGTTTCTTTGAATAATGAATTAACTCATTTCACTGACTGAAAGCCAGACAATCAAATCAGCCCACTCTCTTTTTCACACACATTCCCATTACCCCTCATCCTCAGATGTGTCTGTGTTTGATCTGTCGCTACTGCACTGCTCTGTGCTGTCCAGAAAATTTGGCCTTCGCCTTCTGATGCAGTCAGTATGCCATAGCTCAACAGCAGGACTGGGATCGTGCTCAGAAATGCTTGGAGACGAAAGATGCACAATTAGAAGGTCAGATAATGTCTCTGGTTTTAGGCTAGACCACCAGTCTGATTTTACCTGTTTCATCACATTAAATCCCCTCTCACACTCAGCAGTGTTAGTCGCGGTATCAAATACAAGCTAGTCTCTCTTCGATCCACTGTCAGTGAAACGCCATTTCTCGCATGACTTTCTGATGTTTGCTCATCATGTTTCCGTTTTGGCGGCGTAACCCCAGGTACGTGTTGCCACATTCTCGAGTTACGTTGAATAAAGAAAGGAAAAGTTAAATAAAGCAGCAATATTTTCTGAGGTAAAAGTTATTAGAACCGTGCCTACAATCAAGCTAGCCAATCACCGCTCTGACCTTATCAGCCCATTTCTATTCTATTATTTGATTCGCTCTTGACGCGTATGACAGGACAGCTAACCAATCACGATGAGCTCGTCTTCGGAAAAGATTATTTTATTCGCTTACATCAGAAACAGTGAATCGCTTTAAAACTGGCTGTTGTTCTCATGACATCGCATTGTTATAATTCGGAAAAGTTTTACCCGCCAACTGGCGACTGACACTGTTACATACACTCGCCAACGCCGATTTTTACTCGCATTTGGCGCTTTGCGAGTGTTAATTTTAGGCCCTGCATACAGACATACATATGTCTTACGATCTTTTGTGAGGACCATCCATTGATATAATTATTAATGCAGCTAATTAATGCTACACTACTCCTAAATCTAACACTAACCTTAACTTTTAGTTCTTTTGATTTTTTTTAGCAGTCTTCCTTTAAAAAAAAAGTTTTACTTGCAGAATGTCCCAAGAAAGTTACTGTCAGATATTGCTATCTTTTTTGTGGGGACATGCATGCACGCACACGCACACACACATAAACACACAAACACACAAAAAACAACACAGCCATCCACCATTTTAAAACAACTCTGTCATCATCTTTCCACGCCCCTGCCCTTCACAGCCCATGCAACAGACTTTCAACAAAGACTGATGGGACTTCAGTCAAAACAACACAGAAACTCTTGAGTGAGAGGCTATAAAAGTATGTAACTCACTTGTTTCCTGACAGTTTTTGTGTGTTGTTGGTTTGTAAAGATTCCCAGAATGACAACAGTCCAGTACTGAATTCACTAGGTAGGCACATGGGCTATCAGGGCTAAACTCTCCCTTTCTTTCAAAGAAAAAAAATGTCAAAATAAGTTTTCATTTTTAGCACACACAGAGGAAAGCGCTATCCGCCCCCTTCAGCATGCATGAGCTCACAGATGCATGATTGGCTAGTGTTGCTGTGATTGATAGGGGAGAGAGTGTACACCATCCATCCCTCAGCCAATTTTGCAGTCTTAGACTCCTAGCCACAGATGGCTGTTGCATCATCAAAACTCGTGATCTCTGGATGATAGGGCGAATGCTTTTCTGTTGTGGCACTCAAGAGCCCTATTTGCAGGCTTTTTAATAATTTCATATTTGGTAGGTTATTGTAACATGCACCTAGGAGATTATACCTCCATGCCAGCAGAGGTCCCCCTCACTACTCACAACTTCCTGTTAGCTTCCTATTCTAGCATATATAAACACATGGTCCGTAAGCACTTGTGTGTATAGTGTTGCCAACTACCTTCTGAGCATTGTTATTACTCTGAGTGCTTGACCTTTGCCTGTGTTTTGGATTATTCTTTGGATCACTGCTTTGCCCTTGCTGTGTTGGATAAAGATTTGTGTTTAGATCATTGCCTGTTTTTTGGAATCGTTAATAAACCTCATGCACCTGGATCCAGAACACTCTTCCGAGTCCCAACCATTACAGTTATACATCTTAACTCTAGGCAATTTTGAGGTATTCAAGATAGCAGACTATCATCTGGCTAACATTACAAATTGATCTAAAATGCTGTTGGCTAGATTTCTTTTGACAATTCTTGGAAGGCCAACCTTAAAAAGCATCTGGGGTCATGGGGATATGAAAAGAGGTGTTAAGCAGGTTCACCAACATGAACCAGTCCTGTAGAAGTAATCCCATGGAAGTTATGGGAGCAGCTCTTTCCTGGTCTTATCTGACATTATCAGTTTGTAAATGTTAACTGAAACTTCTCTATTCATCCAGAAGTAAAGTTTGGTGTTCCACACTTATATGAACATCCTCTGGGCACTGATATGCTCATTTGACAGTGCAGATTTAATAGTAACAAAAATAGTGTTATTAGCAAGAAAGCAAGCAGTATATTTTAGGATCATTGAATCCAACTCCGAGCAAGATGAGAATGGGAAAGAGGTTGGAAGTTGAATGTGATGCAGTGGGGAGCTTTTATATGCTGGCTATAAAAATTCACTGACTTTCTGTCAAAAATAAATTGTGCAGTAAAGCCTTTAAACTAGTAATATAAACAAATATTGCTTGAATGATTAAAATATACATATACACAGCACTTAGCAACTGCTTTGGAAATGAAAACATTTCTGTATGAATCATTGCATAACCATATTACATCATTATTATTATTATCACAATAATGCCATGCTATGGTTTACATTTGCCTTTTCCTTAATCAAAGGTGGGGAAGCTCCACTCCCCATTCCCCCATCCAAATTATCCAATGGCTCTGATGTTTTTTTGCAACATGCACTGCTGAAGGAATGAATAAAAAGGTGTGTGTGTGTGTGTGTTCTGTAGCTCAGTAATTACAAGGACTGTGTATGCGGTTATGAAAAACTAAAGGCTTCTTTCTTTTTTCTCTCAAGACAGAAAATTACTTTAAAAATACTTTGAATTGAAAAGCTGCTCAATTTCAGGGAGAGTGTAAGACAATATTTTGTGTGCTCATTTTGTGCAGTGTGTTCATTCAGGCAAAGACAAAAAGATTGAGAAAGAGAAAGGAGGAGGGTTTTGGGCGGAAAGGGTTTGTGTGTAGGTGCTAAAGAGACATGCTGTTCGGAAATGACATGCACCCCATGTTTGTACTCCTACACCCTGGAAAACAGTCATCTGACCTTGTCTGAATCTCGAAAGCTTTTTAAGGTGGAAAAACAACATTTGTGGTGAATACAAAGCTGGCTCTTACATGTAACATGTTAGAGTGAAGTATATAACTCCTTCCTTTTAATCTTGGACAGTTGGGACATTATAGTTAGGTGGAAATGCATGTAGAAAAACAGAAGATTTTGTGAAAATTTTTCTTTATTTTTACAAATTGTTTTCATGCCATGTGATGTTGATATTCAGTATGACAATGTTGTGGAATTATAAAGCTCTATCTGACGGTACTGTGATTTTAACATATTTAGCCTTAAACCTCTGGGTTTTTTTGTTTTGTTTGTTTGTTTGTTTATTTTTGATCATTTTTAAAATTTTAAAATGTTAGATTTCTAGTTAGAAGTGATTGTTTTTCTCTCTTTTTTTATTCCTGGCACATATTTCATAACCATTTTTACTCACCATTACCAAGGGTGCCAGTAATTCTGGCAGTGCCAAAGTCAAAAATGAACAGGACGGGCTATACTACTTCAGGAGATCAGCAAGATACAAGATAAGATTTAATTTTATTAGTTTTTATGAAATGATGTCTGGAGTCTGTAAGTTGCTTAATACTGTATATAGGACAAACTGAAGAGAAGAATGACAGCACTCTGACATTCAGCAGTCTGGAGATGTAGAGGATCAACTTTCCTGTTCTCAGAGAGAGGGAGCAAGAGAGAGAGAGAGAGAGACAGGAAGAGAGATACAGGTGCATAATGAACCCAGAAATCCCCACTATAACCAGACCTTATAGGCTTGTACTTGTTTTATGCATAATTTCATGTCACATTCGATCAAAGCCCATTCCAGACATGGCACATGCTTTTAAAATTGAGTTCAGTACAAGTCTAATCTTTGTTCAGTTGTTTTTTTTTTTCTGAATGGAATCCAGCTCATAATTCTACCCACTCCTCTACTCTAGCCCCAGGGGTTTAGTTGCTAGATTAGCTGAAGAGTGCATCGTTTCTCTCACTCTGCCCCTCTGAGACACACCACACTATTGCTGTCTCGCGCACTAAACCCACTCAGTTTGCACTCCTCCCTTCTTTTCTCCTCACTCATGATTTACACTCCCATCCCAAGGGAACTGCCTGCATCTGTCATAGGCCTTCTCCACCTGAAGAAGTACTACCACACTCAGATCTTTCTGAGAGACAGAAAAAGAGTAAAGATTTATTCTCAGACGTATATATCTATATCTATATATATATATATATATATATATGTATATATATATATATATATATATATATATATATATATATATATAGATATATATATCTATATATATACATATATACACTGATGTATGTTATCTCTTCTGACCAAGCAGCAATGTGAGTAAAAATATTCTTACGAATCTGTATTTTACAAAGTCTTTGGCTATCTTGTCTGAGCTGGATCACTAATTAAGGGCAGGTAATGACTAGTAATAATACACTCTTTTTGTCTATTGTAAAAGTATGTTATGAAAGACAGTGCCTTATTTGTTCTTTAATGCTAATGCTGTATGAACAATGACTATAACAACCAGAGTGTCGGTATGTTGACATTTAGAACACAAAGGCACTATCTTGACTTTGACTTGACATTTGCTCTAACAGTGCATTCGCATTATATTGTTGCAATGTATTTTTCTTCTTATCTATGGAGACAGGCAAAAATCCTGCACCGATGATTATGGGAGCAAGACCAGGTGAGAAGAATGGAAATAGTAGAGGTTTGTCAGCTTTATGCAAATGAGACGTGAATATCGCATCCAAAATGGAAGAGGCACAAGGTACAGTACAGTGGCTGAAAGTCAGCTAAACTTGCTTTTTTTGATTGAACATGTTCCCAAAGTGGCCAATGGCATGCGAAGAAAGCGTTTCACTTCACTGTACTGCTGATGGACCATTCAAGTTGAATCCATCAATTAAAGAATAGTTGAAAACCAACCTTCTACTGATTAAAAAAATTAAATTAGCTAGAATTAGTGCATTGGCCTTGAATAAAAATCTATCTAGCCGTTACCAGCCTTGTACAAACATCCTGCAACTTGCTGCTCTAATCTCACTTTGGCGCTCAATGGTTTTAAACCTTTTGGAGAATTTCTTGCTAGACTACACTTGCTGTTTTCAAACTATGCACTTAGCATGTGTGTGTACTAATTTTGGATACTGTGAACAAACTGTGAGGAAAACATGAATAAGATGACATGTTTCACTGCAGTGGCAATCCTTGGATGAAAAAAGAGACACATAAACCAAAGTAAAACTCCTGCGACTTTAGATAACTGTACATAGCTAGGCTCTGCTAATGTTCACTATGCAATCTCAGCATTTCATCTTTTTTTTTTTCCCTTCGGTGCAATTTCACTTCAGATTTGACAATACACCATCTGCAGGCTGCATCATGTGTCTCTTTGTGTGGGTCTGTTCTGGTGGAGAAGCTGGACCATCATTTTGCTCTGTTGGCAGGAGGGAATCTGCTGTATGCCAGTGTGAAGTCAGCCCATGAAAGCCCCATGCTAAGTGCCACAAAACCCACACTGGGCTTCTCTCATCACCTGGCACTGGATTCTTACCTTCTGGGCATCCATACTGGCACTGCGCAATGGTTCCTTTTTCTATGTGGCTTTAGCTTGTTAGTTTAATGCCTGCAATGTTTTCAAATCCTGGCTCAACAATCGTCTGTAATCTTCAAAGTGACTGCACAAGAGCCCAGATTGATGTAAAAGGATATGGATAGCTGTAATGCTAATTGGAATTGAGCTGTAAATGGAATGTTTATAGATTAATGTCTGCTCAACAAAGAAGATCTATGAGCATGGGCATAGCTAAGGGGTGGCCACTGCTACCCTAGAATGAAGAATTATTAATTATTATTATTGTTATTATTATTATTATTATTATTAGCAGTAATAGTAGTAGTAGTAACTATGGTTATATGATGGGAAACTGAACAACTGGGTAAATTCCTGTGATAGGCTTGTTGGAGTAGTAACGTAACACCCACTATAATATCTCTAGACAGTTTGAAAGTTTATTTCGTCATTGTCCAATGGTGAGGATTTTCAACAAGTGTAACGTCATACAGGAACAAGCAAGTTTCACTAGCTAACAGAGACGCAAACTATTCCTTGGATATCTTCAGTTCACTATTAGCTAATGTTAGCTAATGATATTGAATTCATAAGGCTAGCATACTTCATAAAACACAGGCTAATGTTATGTTAGCTATGACTTTTTTGTAGCTTGCTGGATGACAAACAAATGATGCTTTTTATGTCCAAATATGTGCATTTTATGTCGGTGGTAATCTTACTCAAGCCATACACAGATAGTTGTAGACACATTGTCATTTTCTATGCATGTGGATTAGATTGCAGCCCCTATAAAGTCACTGGGTCTAGCCTGGCCACCCCATTGTAAAAGCTCTATGCCCCTGTCTACGATTCAATCCAGAACCTGTGCTTAATCACAGCCTGGTGGCATACAGAGTCATTAACACGGACATGGTTGATGTGTTTCAAAATATACAGCATGGTGATGTCCTTTGGCCTGTGGTAGATGGATGGAAAAGCACAATGCCATTTGAAAGCTAGGTTGGTGCTTTATTTTACTTCTCACTGTCAACAGAATAAGGGAGCCTGTTTACAAGCGACAAAACAAATTGCTATGTCGAGTGAGAGGCCATTGCCAGCGTGGTCCACAATGCCATGTAGAGCACTGTCCTGAATCCTTCATTAGTCACCTTTACAAGCACGATGCCACTTTAAACTCCAGTTATTACACTATTACTCATGGCTCTATCCAGACACACCATCGGTTTGTGTCTGTCTTTGCTGTGATGGAACTGGATTTAGTCCTGCTGGGGAATGTAGAGGGGAAGAAATGAATAAGTTGTAATTTTAAAAAACAATTAATGCACCAAGTTTCGCTTTTTTTCCCCCAAGTTCTCATTTTTGATGTACAGCTGCTAATACATAGAGTAAAAATGACCATATTTTGTTCATTTGCACTGTGGACAAGACTATCATAAGACATTCCTGCAACTGGCAGAGACAAAATCTGCTGTGTTCAAAAGTCTTCATCAACTTCATTTCTCTCTTCTGTAAGCCAAACTCAGATGTGTTGCCTTCCTATATACAATGTCACGATTTTGGATATACATTTATTTCTGACACGTTCATCGTTGACGCCATTTTTGACATTCGGAAATGTCAGATTACTTTTCTCCGCCGTTGAAAATCTCTTGAGTGCTCTCCTTCTACACAAACACAAGTGCTGAATGGCACCTGCCATCTCTTCTTATTGGAAAATCCCTTCTCAGAGGTTCACTTTGGCAGGCAAGAGTGCAGGAAGTGAGCAAAACACCAAGGCTACTGAACCACAAGGTGTACCCAATAGTGTAGCCAACAATTATTTCCCAAGTAGCAGTAAAAATTAAAAATTAAGATCCCGCATCAAAGCCCAAGAGTATGACCATGTTGACTTACTGACAACTCCATGGGTAATCAAAACTGACACAATTACTAGAAAGCATGTCTCGGGGACATCTGGGAGAAAAATACCAGCCTAATTCTCAATAAAGGCTTTGGGAAGTGATAAATAAGGGGGTTATTATGGGAGAGAACTCGCCTTATGGCTGCTCAGGCGAAGCCTGCGTCATCTGGCTCCACCTGTCACATCCAGCATGCGGCAGTGCATCTCCTTATTAATGCCTTATAATGAGCGCCCGTGCTGGGAGTTGGCACCCCGAGCGTTTTTTCCTAATTAATCATTTCTAGGTTCCTACTGGTTCTGATGAAGCAAAAAAGCAGCTGAAATGATCAACGGCAGGCCGAGTGGAGGAAACCTTCTGCTGTGCTGTATCAACATCGGGTGGGAGGCAACTTAATTTGAGTCCTAATGTCTTGTTTACTCTTTTTCAAATAACAGAGGCCTAAAAATAGTCTGCATTTTAACAAGTACGATGCAAAAATGCAGTTTCTCCACTATTGCACATCTCTGTGTTTTCTGGAGTGTAAAGGACTATTTAGATGGGACAAGATTTCCGGGTATAGAGTATGTCTGTTAAGTAAGATTGCCGGAGGAGGAGGAGAACATCTGTAATAATTATGATTTATTAACATGGGATATGCAACATCTGTTTAAATCACAGAGATGGTAGTCACACCAAATGTTCCAAGCGTAATATATACACCTCATATTTTTTATGCAAACTCATTGTTTTGACCTTGTTGTAGGGCTTGTGGCTCTGTAAGTTACACTTAGCTCATTAGTAGGTTATATGCCTGTAACATCTGTGCATGGACCAACTGTCTAGTTTCGGCCTCAAGGTTTGTAGTGGTTTTTGAGATGATTTTCTGCTCACCACAGTTATTTGATTTACCGTTAATTCTCTGGAAAGTCTGGAAAATACGATGGTATTATGTTTAACTGCTTTTTTGTCCTCTCTTGCTCATTTTTACTGGTGACGCCCCAACTGCTGGGTTCCAACGCACAATGGACAAGGCCAGTGATAAAAATCAGGCGCTTAAGAAAAGGAATCAATGCTCAATAAATGCAGATGATAACAACTTGTTACAAAGCGCAATCACAGTGCAGCGGCTTCCTTTTTTGGCATCAAGCATCTCAGTCAGGAACAAGAACGGTGAAAGCAGGGAGAGGCATTGCAGCAATTTCTTCCTCGCTCCCTTCAAAAGACAAAATTAAGCACAAGGCCTGAAAACTAAGGTCTGAAGCTCCTATTTGGCAATGTGCCTGTCCAGTCTTTTGTCCTATTTTCCCTGTACAGTCTGATTTTAATTGCTTGTCTGGCGCCACTGGAAACAATCTGCATGGCTCAGAGTGCAATTACAAGCAGAACCACCCCTCTCCCTTCATTTAGCAAAGACAGTGCTTAGATCACCCTTCTTATCCTTTATTTCCTTATATGAATACAGTCAACTCCAGAATTATTTGTACCCTTGATAAAGATAGGAAAAAGGTTATGCAAAAATGTCTGTGGCTAATATGGGAGAAATCTAACCTTTATTCATTCATTGATGCATCTTTAGTAACCACTTCATACTATCTAACCTTTAAATGAAGTGAAATTATTGAAATTAAAAACAAAATCATGTCATAATTATTGGCATAACTCTATTACGTCTTCTCTTATAATGCTTAATGAGAGCAAGAAATCTGAAAAACTCCTCAATACAGAATCTCTCCATATCCTCCAGGGCCCTACATCTTAAGCTCACCCTGCAGGTTTTCAGTGTTAGTTTAGGTCAGGCAACTAAGATGTCTACATGAAAAGGCTGATTCTGTGGTCACTGAACCATTTTTGATTGGATTTGGACTCATGTCCAGCTGGAAGAGCCAACCATGACCCAGTTGTAGCTTCTTGGCATAGGCAGCCAGATTTTCATTTACGAGGGTGAGTCAAATGAAAACCTTAACACTGCAGCATAAATTAGAGAAGCATTAGAGTACATTAAACTCGTAGTTGCAAAAGTAAAAATGTACTACGGGTCCACTGTTCTCAGTAGCTGCTTCTATTGCTAGCTTAAACATGAATCACTTTTGTGACACCTGTTTGCAATATTATAAAAATCGATTTTCATTTGACACACCCTCGTAAAATCTCCTGGTGTTTTCTCATGGAGTTCACGATGCCATGTATCGTAACAAGGTTCTCAGGGCCTTTAGAGGGCAAAACATCTTAGATCCATGTTCAATAGTGGAGCGTAGCTTCTTTTTATGCCAAAACCCACCCTGAGTGTTTCTCAAAATGCTTTATTTTTGTTTCACCTGACCATACAACCTGGTTCTAGGCAAAGTTCCAGTATTATCTGGTGAACCTCAGGCACTTAAGTTTGTGGTTCGATAAAAGTAAAGACTTTCTTCTGGCATGCCTTCCAAATAGTTTGTTGGCAAGGAGGTGGTGACTTATTATAGATTTGGAGACTTGGTGACCCCAAAATGCTACCATCTTCTGCTAATCTCTAAACGTGATGCTTGGAGAAATGTTTGCCCTCTAAACATCCTCCGTATTTTGTATTGGGGCAAAATACACGTGTGTCCTTTTCCTCTTCCAGGCAGGTTCTGGTTGACATGGGCAAAACCACTGCTGCATTTATTAAGATCTAATGCAAGAGTTTTATCATAGAGGAGACAATTTATTAAAAAGACAGCAGCCTAAGAAACTGACAGAGTGACTCTGGTCTAAACTGATATTTTAGAAAGTGTTTTTCATCAGTTTCTGCCGCATGCTATTATGCATAAAATTTAAACAGACTACATTTTCAAAAAGGGGTTATGGAGCGAAAGCACATCCCAAGTTTATAGAAAATACAAAGTACTGGATGGAGTAAGGGAAAATTGTCTTCTTTACACAACTGATGTTTTTGGAGCAATATTACTCTGAAAAGCAGACACGCAAATGTGCTTCAACATAAATCAGCCCTAAGCAGGGAGGGAGTGATGTAGTGGTGGAGGCTTAGTGATATTTGGGACAAAGCCATTGGCTTGGTTTTTACAGCAGATCTGGTGACACCCCACTAATCATACACACAGCTCTTGTGCTGTTTTGTCAAGGCTGTCATTTGTTTGGCAAGTCACAGCCTATCTGTCACTAGAACACAATGTCTGATTAAAAAGAGACACAAAATGCAGTCATGTTTATGGCATTTGTGTAGTTCACTAAAAGTAGTCAGTTTAAACTAAGAATTACCTGATAATCCAAACAGGACTGTTTACTTTAAACACAAAGCAAGAATAATCTTCCTTTACCCCTTATGTTTTGTTAGGGCCAAAATGACTCAGTTCATATTTTTCCAATATGAAAATAATTTCCCTACTTTATGAGCTCGACTCACTTTCTCTAACAATCACAATATTTTTAAAAGTCATATTTAGAGTACACAATGATATTCTGAGTTATATTTCCCCTGCAGTATAGTAAGGTGTAATCTTTGTAAATGTGAACCATAAAGTTAATGTTACTATATTTCCCACATTCCTCCACTATCTCTTATTTCTATCCCACCTACACACACACACACACACACACACACACACACAAACACATGTTTGTCTTAATATCCTTGTGATGACCTTCTACTGACATAATTATTAATGCAGCTAATTAATGCTGTCTACACTTAAATCTAACCCTAACCATAACCACAGTAACCAAAAGGAAACCTGTGGGTTCTTTGCATTTTTTATAAATTAAAAATATATTTGTAAAAAAAAAAAAAGCAGTTTTCTTTGTGGGGATCAGAAAAAATGTCCCCACAATGTCAGAATTGCCAGATATTCCCATCCTTGTGGGGACATTTGTTTACCTCCAAGACATAAACATGCTGTACATGTAAGCACACACAGACACACACACACACACACCTCTGCAATGAGGAAAAAAGATATACTGCATATTTTAAAAGAAATGATACAACTATATTTGTACAGTGATACCATCAGCCAATGGGACATAGCGTTGCTACGCAATGAATATATGGTTAAGAAAAAAAAGGATCGACAGGGTATCAAAGAGACGCCAATAATTTGGAATAATTGCTAACTACCTGATAAAACATATGCCCAAATCCAGTTTACTCAACAAATGCAAAAGCAGCAATGCATCTAACCAGAGTATATAGTATACAAAGAAAAAGAACAGCTTTCATAAACATGTAAAGATGATTAGAGAACTCAAAATAAAGCAAAGTGATAATTACAGAGATCACCACAAGTGTTTCACTTTGTTTCGTCACTGCTTTCTATTATGATTGCTTGTTATTTTGCTTTAACTTATCTAGATTAAAAAGATAATCACAGTATGTTACATTAGCACAGCTTTTAAACTGTCTGATGTACTGAAAGGTTCTTATTCATCACACTTTTGTCCTGATCTCCTTTCTAATGAACAAAGTTAATGCACAGATTGAAACTCATGCTACAACAGCACTCTTACTTTGAATGCATAACATGGGTGTACTTACAGTATATTTTGGCTAAATATGAGGACATGACTAGTTATCTGTGTACCCCTGGACAAGAAATCAAATCTGTCGACCAGTCACAGTATTTATGATATGGCTACAGAATTTAAAGTAGTGTGTATCTGGGAAAAATGGCGAGGCACGGGGATTGAAGTGCCTCTATATTAACAACGTCTGTTAAAAGATGCACAAATCAATTTAAAAAGTTAGCAAATGAGATTCTTTTTGCAATGTGTGTTTCTCTACTCCCCTCTCTCTGTCTTTCTGCAGTCTATCAGTTCCAGTGAAATAGACATGTGTTCCCACTCCTCAAAGCTAAATTAGACAATCTGCAATATTGAATCACACCATAATGCACTGAAACGGCACTAAATCATAACATACTGAGCTACTCTCAGCTTTAAATGTACTTTTTATCCACAGGATTTTTGATTATATTGAGATTCAGACTGAGAGGTAGATTTTTACTCTTCATAACATATAAAATGTTGCATTCGTTAATTATTCCAACTTAACCAAAAGCAGTTTCATTGGATTTCATTTGACTGAAGTCATGGAAAAATCTGCAATTTCTTAACCCGCTTATCTTTAGCCCTTTGTAGCTTTCCTTGAATCATACTGAGTAAACTGTTTTGATTTTGGGATTGATATTTTTTTTCGAGAGGTTCCAACTCAAACGTCCTCATAGAGAACTTCATCAATAAGTATGTCGCTGTCGTCCACAGGAACCTGTTCACACAGCTGCTCTTTAAAGGCCAGTGCGATGGTGTAGGGTTTGCCTTTAGGATGCCTCATACAGCGCTGAAGGTACAAGTCATAGAAGCCTTTACCTCGCCCCAAACGATTGCCATTTTTATCAAAGCCAAGACCAGGCATCAGGATCAGGTCTAAGCCACCTGTATGAAGGTTGGAGAGAAGGGAAAAAGCTTTAGCATTCATTTTCTGTAACAGCAATGTATGTAGTATGTAGATTTATGTAGATTTATTATATTACTGGTAAGTAAATGACTTCATGTACAGTCTAGTTAATGAAACAAATATGCTACTATGAACACCTAAAAACCTGAACGATGAATATGAACTTTTTGTCAGATCATTTTCTTAATTTTGACCATATTGTCAAGAGAAACATTTGGAACTGTGTTGAGGAGGATGATGAGGCATAGAAGACACCACTTTAGAGAAGAAGAATTTTGCAATTTTTAAAGCCCTCTGCAGCCCCGGAAATGTATTGTGATGAGAATATTGGCATACCCCACCCCTTTCCTCCAAAAGATCCTACCCACTCTTATTAATAATACATTGACAAATGATAAACTAATGTCAGGAAACTACAGTGACATGTTTGTGGGAATAAAAGTGGGCATTTAAGTGGCCGTAAGTGATTTACATAAAATATGAGACTTAAAACTGACAAAATGGCTAAAAACACAAAAAACTGGACAATAATGTTATAAGGTCATTGATCAGTTTTCTAATATAAAATATGAATAAGACAATAAGTTACATATAATATAACAACTCTCCTGTAAAACCCGTCAACTGGCTTGATACTGTGAAAAAAAGTAAGAATAACCCTAGTGCCAAAAGTCGGTCATACATTATTTAAATTTCTATTCCACTTGAGAAATCTAATTTGATTTTAAATGGCACTTTTAATTTCACTGTTTGCTTTCAGTCTGATTTGATAACATTTCAGACAGATTCCCTCCCATGCAGCCAAGGAGTTCTGTTCTGTTCTGGGTCTGCCAATGTTTGCACATCATGAGCACGATATTAGGAGAAGTATACGAGTAAGCTGGTTGAAAGTCATAAGAAGTTATGATACTGTGGGCTTTATTGCATTTGGGCCTCTATAAGAAACCACATTATGTAATAACCTGCTCATAATATAATTATTATACTTTAGGCTGTTACACCAAATTATATCCTGCCAGTAATGCAAGTTATTACATTTTGGCCTTTTCTGACCACACCATTATGTAATAACCTGATTATCATGTGATATATTCTGTACCTCTGCCTGTACAGGAGCATGTTATCACACTGTTTTGGGGATCTATACCAAATCTGTTATGTAATAATCTGCCCATAATGGATTGAGTTGTTACATTTTGAGTCCAATTGCATTTCAAGCTGTACAGATCTTTGTTTAAAGATCAGTTGATTATTACTGTGTAATAGATGACTATAACGACTGTACAAAATATTCCTTACTGAGAAAATCTAAAAATCAGGGAGGCACCTAGTGAATTCTTCTGACGCTGGCATACAATAAGCATGCGAATATTTAAAGGACAGCTTTGCCTACCATTTGTGATTTGTGATTTTGTAATGTATGATATTGTGTTTTAGGTGTAAGCCTGATATTGACAACATTGTAAGCAATAGGTTCATACTGAGATATACAAATGGGTGACAAATTAAAGTAAAAAACAATGGCTCTGTTATGCTGTGGGAGCATACTGCAATGGTTTACTGCAATGGTTTGTATCTACTTGTCCTAAGAGAGGGAAGAGTTACTGCAAATCAATACAAAGTTCTTCTGATTGATCACCTTTATCCTACGATGAAACATTTCTATCCTGATGGTAGTGCTCTCTCAGATAATGTCCCCATCCACAAGGCGCAAGGGTTCACTTAATGGTTTGATGAGGATGAAAATTATATAAAATCACATGTTACAGCTTTCAGAGTCACCAGGTCTCAACCCAATCGAACACCTATGGAAGATTCTGGACATAAGCATTAAGACAGCTCTCTCCAGAACCATCATCAAACATCTGAGAGAATATACTTTGGAAGAATGGTGTTCATCCCTCCAGTACAGTTCCAGAAATTTCTTTTGATTTTTTTTTGTATATTCTCAAGCTGTTCTGGTGGCTCATGGTGGCCCAACACATTATTAACACACTTTATGTTGGGTTTCACTTAAACTTTGTAGATAAACACAAACATTTTGTCCTGCATTCCTATGTAGCAGCGTTTTTGGGGACACATTTTTCCAAAAAGGGGACATAAGGAAGATAGCACGAGGACAGACATCTTCTAAAGCTCCTTATTTTGGAATCATTTATATGAGCACTGCATTGTGTCCTTCTCAGAGAAGACGATCCCACAATTTTGTTCACCAGATAATCAATAAAGAAAAAAATGGCACGCCATGGTGAAGTGTGTAGTGTTTCTGTTTAAGCAATGTATTCTAAAATGATAATTCAAAAGTTAACATAATAAATGATAAAAGGTTAGGCAATTTAATATCTTTGACACTTTAATGACAATTTAATATCTGTGTTTTGTGAAATGCATATATTCTGTGCATACATATGAGAACATTTGACTAAATGCATTCATTTGTACTCACATGGCTGAAAGTCACTAACTGTCCCCATACCCTGACAATGAAAAATGCTAGGCAACATAATTCGCCTCGCAGTCAGACTAATTCATCGGTCACCATCAAACAGGAAGCTGACATATAAATATGAGTCAAGATTTCAAAGCAACACGACCTCATTAAATATTGATAAACACAAGAACATCAAAAAAGCAGTGCAATAATGATCAGCAGATGCCCTCACTGGCCCCTCAGTGTAATAATACGCTCCTCTGTGACATTCATTTATAATGTATACACAGTGAAGGCGGAAGCAATAAGTATACATTTTTCCCCAAACAACATGAATAAGTATATACAGTTAGGGGACTACAGAAAGTTCCTTGCTAAACACGGACTGAGCACAGAAATTACTTATAAGGCATGCTATCAAATATTCTGAGTTTAATATGTGCTATAGGGGAAATGGGAGAATGCAGAGATGGTAATAGTTCTGCATAGATCGGAACTAGGCAAAAAGGGATGTGCATCATCCATCCATTTTCTGTACCGCTTATCCTACACGGGGTGACGAGGAGCCTGGAGCCTATCCCAGGGGACACCCTGGATGGGGTGCCAATTCATCGCAGGGCGCAATCGCACACACACTCACATTCACACACTACGGACAATTTAGACATACCAATCAGCCTGCAATGCATATCTTTGGACTGAGGAGGAAACCAGAGTACCCCGAGGAAACCCCCAAAGAATGAAGAGAACATGCAAACTCCGTGTACACAGGGCAGAGGTGGGAATCAAACCCCCAACCCCAGTCCAAGGCAAAAATGCTAACCACTAAGCCACCAGGGATGTGCATTATTTACAGTGAAACCCTCTACACTAGTATTTGCCATTATGTTCATATTCTAAAGGAATAGTATATTCCCTAATGCACTTATTGAACTCATGCAACGTTCCCTCTTTAACCCAAATATAACCCTATATATAACCCCGATGGTTTTCTGTCTCGATCTTGACTTGGTCTTGCTTTCATTTGGACTCTACCTTGACTCGTCCTCGACTCCCTTACGACTTGGTCTTGACTCAATCTCGGCTAGTCCTGGTCTTGGACTTTACAATGATGGCCCTTGTAGTAGCTATGCGTTTCTAAGGCTAAGGCTAACTAGCTAAACACAAAAGAAATAATGCACTAATCAGTTTGAAAATTGGTTGTTTGATTCACATTACATGCTAGGCCTCATACTAGTTTGTTGCAAAGAAAATCACCTGTATTAGCTACACACTCAGTACATACTCATGTACACTCAGGAGGTAGTAGAGAACGTTGTTGACTATCTCTACTACTTCCTTCCATTGTTTCATTTAATGAGAGGTCGTATATGACAGGAAATGTGAAGCCATGTTTATAAGGGTTTTTTTTCCATTTTTGCACATCAAACAGTAAATGTGAACTAACTGCAGTGGGCAACTGAAGAAACTCAAACCACACACACCTTAGGATTGGTCCAAGGATACATTAAAGCCAACGATCTGGATTTGGCACTTTAACACATCATACCTTATTTGCAAACGAAAATCTCAATTCAAATGCCACTTCCTGTGCGGTTGTTTGCGTTGTCACTGAAATCGCAGCTCTGTGTTGCACATGTACACAGGTAATGAATATTCATCTGTGCCTCTGTGGCATACTAGTGTGACCATAGGGTAATTGATGACCCCTGACATGTAGGTGTTCATTTTGTTTTGCAGAGGCACTAACTAGCAATTGAAGTCTGTCTCTTAAAAAATATGTTAAAACTCAAACTGCATCTAGTTCTTAAATACTCTCATGTGGACGTGCTGTTTTGGTTAATAATGCAGAAGGACTTACTGTAACTGTTGTTACTGCAGTTTAGCATTAGCAAAGTTTCAAAGGTTACATTGCAGAATGTTGGATGTTCTAGAAATGATATGAACTCGCATCTGTGAATATGGTCTAGCTCTGCTATTTTCTCATTCTCAATCCTATCTTCCTTTATCTTAGCAAATGCGTCTCCCTAGGGCTATTTAGTCTCACAAAATATCTGTGCAGATTTTCTTTAAGTCTGCCTCAATCAAAAATCTGATCCATCCTCCCTGAACATCATCTCTATGCAGGCGGTTTTCCTGCTTTCTTTTGTAAGGTGATGAAGAAGAACGGACGGCAGCCAGAAACCACTTTGAGAGGCTCACAGCGGGTTCCAGGATCAGTGTGTAAAATCGCAGACACAGTAGGACAGGTGAGTGCTTTCGCTGCTAACTGAATCTCTATGGTAAGGCCTTTGCTGTACTGCGCAGTGTGAGAAAGGAAGCACTGGTGTCGTGGCGTGCTGCTCTTCATGGGTATTAAATCTGAAATCTGATGCATCTTGGATATTCTACAGCATTTTATAATATGGTTAAGAACTGAAAAATAAATGCCAAGTTCTACAGCCTGGGGATGAAACAGATATCATAATCATCAATTCCTGGTTGGCTGCATTCACTTTTTAGAAACGGCTCACCAGCCCTGTGTGTGTGTGTGAGAGAGAGAGACTTACTGCTTCCGCTGTATAGGGGTGTTACCCACGAGTGCATACAAAACTCATATACTGTACCCTGAGCTCAGGACTGAACCAGGAACCCTGGAGCTGTAAAGCTATCCCGCAGTGTCACTGTGCCTCTTCTGTTTATGCTATTTTTAAATAAGGCTCTGAATTTTCACCTCTTCTGGTGATTTCACCTCTTCCGGTCCCATGGCACAGCATCTCCCATAAGTGTTGCCACAAGAGACAAAGTATGCCGCATTTCTCCACAAACTGTCAGACTATTGAACTATTCATCAAATTATTGGTATATTATTGCATATAATGCTTTGGGTAAAAATAAATACTTTTTATGGATGTTGACTAGTCATGTCTCTGCTCATCACTTCATCAGTTTTCTTCACAAAGATTATATAAAGTCCTTGAATTGCTCCTGCCACTGGACAACTCTTTGACTTTTAATACTAGATATATGAAAGATAGATTTAAATTAGCCAGTGATTTATTACAATGCAAATTTAAACTACAGGGTGTCCCAAAAGTCTCTATACATAGGGGAATTAGCAAAATGTCTTCCAAAATTTTTCCTACTTACTTTATATAATTTTTTTCAGATAGCCTTTAAGAATGCCTTTGACAAAAGCAGGACATATTGAAATAATTCACATGACTGGATCAGGAAGCTGTTGCAATGGACTTTACCAGGAAACATGGCAAGCACGTCAAACATGACACTATTGCCAAACTTATTAACAAATGCAAAAGGCTGGAAGTGTTGCGGACCAACCAAGAAGTGGACGTCTACAAACAGCCACTGACGAAAACACAACCGACATGTTGCTATCATACATAGTCCCCAATGTATGGAGACTTTTGGGACAACCTGTATTTGTGCAAACAACTTGCTCAAAAACATTTCTCTGAGGAGTGGAAGGTCACACCACCACTGGGACTGACAAGCACAGAGTTACATTTACATTTATGGCATTTGGCAGATGCCCTTATCCAGAGCGACTTACAATAGTGCTTTGAAGTCTATCAAAAATACATTCTGATATTGGCTCACTAGGTCACAAACTAGGAATATCATCAGTCCAAAACTCTGTTGGGGTTACACATATACACAGCTAGATACACCTTCAAACAACACATAGAACTTAAAAACAACCTGCCAGTTTTAAAATAACAGGCAGGTTGTTTTTAGGTTGTTAGGTTTAGGTTGAGCCCAGGGGCCTATATAGACCTTAATCCGCCCGTGCTGACAGGCATATAGGCTGTGCCTCCTGTGGTTCGACTGACAGGCACATAGGCCAGGCCTCATTTGCTTGGACTGAAGCACATAGGCCACACCTCCTTTGGCTCAACAGACAAGCACATAGGCCAGTCTTCCAATGGTTGGACTAATGAGCACATTGGATGCCTCCTTTGGTTGGACTGATAGGCACATAGGCCATGCCTCCATTGACTGGAGTGACAGGCACACAGGCCACACCTCCTTTGGTGGACTAATAGACACATAGGCCATGTGTCCATCGATTAGACTGACAAGCACATAGATCACACCTCCTTTGGTTGGACTGATAAGCATATAGGTCACACCTCCTTTGGTTGGACTGAAAGGCACATAGGCCACACCTCCTTTAGTTGGACTGAAAGGTGCATAGGCTACACCTCCTTTGGTTGGACTGACAGGCACATAGGTCACACCTCCTTTGGTTGGATTGATAAGCATATAGGCCACACCTCCTTTAGTTGGACTGAAAGGTGCATAGACTACACCTCCTTTGGTTGGACTGACGGGCGCATAGGCCATGCCTCCTTTGGTTGGACTAATAGACACATAGGCCATGCCTCCTTTGGTTGGACTAATAGACACATAGGTCACACCTCCTTTGGTTGGACTGATATGCACATAGGGCATGTCTCCTTTGGTTGCATAATTAAGCATAAAGGTTACACCACCTTTGGGTGGATTGTTAGGCACATAGGCCATGCCTCCTTTGATTGAACTGACAGGCACAGAATATGTGCTGTAGATAGGAAATGTTTTATGCAGGCACTTGAAAATATGTTTTGTTGAAACTCTTCCACATGCAGGGCAGATGTTGGTATGTGATGAGTCATATCAGCACCCTGCTGAGAGTCCTGTCTTGTGATTTGTTTTACTATAGAACAGAGTCTTGTCATTGGGTTACAGCACTGAAAAGGTAATTAGAGTTCTTTTTTCCCCCTCAGAGTGTTTGGTGTTTGTGTGTAACAGCTTTCCTCATTTACAGCTTGCTACATAGCTAACTACACAGGCCTATTTAGTGAAATGACAAAGTGAGCTTTTATGTACTGTTCCTTGGATCAGTTCTATACACAAATATGAAAAAGGTCTTTGGGAAAATGTAACTTTAGCACCATATTAACAAATAGGACCAAAATACCACTGGAATCAGCCAGCATGCTCATGTGCCACTATTAAATCAATATCGGGTATTGGCCAAGTTCAGCTACTGAAAATAAGATAGTGGGATTTCTGCATTGGTGCATCCCTACGATACACTCTCAGAATATGTGATTACATTTGAACACATAAAAACAAGCAAATACACTTTCACATTCCTACACAAACACTTGGGCAAACACCTGCATGCACACCCACACAAACACACCTAAGCTTTTTTTTATTTCATTATCTACCACTCTTTAACAGTGGGAGTACTTAAAAGCAAACAGTTTCAGTGGCATTGAAGCAGACAAACATGTCAAGCTCAGTGTGAATGTCACACTCAATGTGTTCAATGTGAACACCACAGATGCACTCTCTAACAAATTCCTTCACGGTTACACTTGCTTTCCTTACATCCTGTGGAGGCTGGTAGAGTAAAACTAGCTCACGGGTCACTGTGGTGGTCCATTTATTCTTCAGTGTCTCTTTCTCACAGTCCCTATCTTTCCTCTGCCATGAGACATACTGTTAGCATAAAGACTGGCAAAATCCTTGCATGACAGGACTACAGAGATTCAATATAATGTTTATTGAGGAAAAACGATCTGGGTGTCTGGGTATCACACAGTAGCTCTTTTCAAATCTAGTATACTAATGTTTAAGACTGAGCTATCAGTAGCAGCGAAGACCACACGCCCCTCAAAGCTAATTTTTAAAAAACTATTTGGCAAAACAGTGGTAGGGCAAGGATAATGGATAATGGGATATGGCTACCACAGTGTGAGGGCTTGCCTGATATAAGAGGGTGATTTCAGCAGGCAAGAAAAAGATGTAATACCAAAGTTACACCATACAAATCTGATTTCTGACATGTGCTAGTGAAATCTGTGTATTAGATGACATAGTCTCTAGTGAAAGGGGCTGATAAGGTGATGTTGAGGAGATGGGGAGTGAACTTGGCCTTTGGAGGAAGAAGACTTTTCTTTTTTTTTTTTTAGTGCTTTTGTAATGGCGTCATTCCAAGGAGGTTCAAGAGCCTTAAGAATGAGAGATGATAGTGCCTTAAGAACTGGTGAGCAAGACAGAGGTGACAGAGGCAAAGCAAAGCAAAAACTCCCTTGGAAGAGAGGGAGGAAACCTTGGAGGAGGACCAAAACTCAGCAGGGGGGCAGATCATCTTCCTTTTGCTAATTAAATAGGAATGAGTGGTTAGCAAGGATAGAAAATCTAGCTGTAGCTGACTCCTTTAAGTGTGGGTATAAAAGGAAGGTTTACCATGGTAGGTGATCAACTGATGAAAATCAAGTGGGAGCTTGCTATTCTTGGAGGGTTTTGAGATAGTAGAACTAGTCCCTGCATTGGATCATGAGTCTGTAAATTAGAGATTATGTAGAAGGATCAGGGTATAAACATCAGGAATACTGTATGCTGGACGTATATAGTGAGATCTTTAAGAGCGAGATGTTGTGATGTTCATGGTGCAGGAGGTAGAGAGCCAGTGCTGCAAGTTATGAGTGGTTCAGATGTACAGGGGAAAGGTTGGGCTGAATTGAGGAGGGAGTTTGGATAAGTAGGGGAAAGGTTGGGACGAGTGAAATAGGAAGGGATGTGTGAAGGAGGGAGAAGGCAGGTGTGAGAAAGGAAAAGGTTCCATAGGCTCTATTCTTACATTGTTATGCCCACACTTGTAATTTTAGCATGTCTCAACCTGCAGGAAAAATAAGAAAATGCAAAAAAAAAAAAAAAAAAAAAAAACACACAAATAGCACCTATCAGGTGGAGCTTCATTTCAAGACTGGTGTGCACTGTATTTGAGAAAGGTGCTTTAAACATGTGTTTAATCACATTGTTGAGCAAGACAGCACATCTGCGGTCCTTCAAAGAAAGGGCGAGAAAGTGCATCCGCGATCCTTCAGAGAGAGAACACATCTGCGGTCCTTCAGAGAGAGAATGAGAGGACATCTGAAATCCTTCAAAGATAGGCAGGGCTGCAAGCACTGAGAGACAGGAAGGGCTGCTAGCACCAAGACGGGAGGGGCAGCGAGAACCAAAAGAAGGGACGGCTGCTAGCATCTAGACTCGAGATTCAAGAGACTGGACAGTCTGTGACCATTTAACAGAGGGAATAAAGTCACTGAGATTCCTGTTTTGTCATTTTGACTTATACACATACCGCAAATGACTTTCAACTGCATTTTAAATGTATGCAAATTATTATTACTATAAATGTATGAAAGATATTATTAATATTATTATTATTATTATTATTATTATTACTTCTCATCCATGCAACATTTTAAAAGGTGTTACATTATCAGGTCTGCACCACACCATTTTCTGAATTTTTTCTTGAATGGAAAGTAACAAGACAGCACCATCTGGTGGTCTAGGCCACTACATGGGAACATGGGAAAAGAAGTTCACTCATTCATTTCTGAAGAAAAAAAACTAAGCTAAACTGATGTTGATGTTCGTCGAATAGTCGTTTTGCATTTTCCTCCTACTATAACATATAATGCACACATCCTTTCATAGTCAAATGAAAGTACATAATAAAATTCCTTCAGTTTCACAAAAGACCCCTTTCCTTCTCTCGAGAGTAAACTTGATTTAACTACTTCTAGCCTACGTCTTCCACTGTAACTATAATTAAGTAATAACAATTTGCCAGAAAATGAAATGGGCTTCACAAAACAAAACAAATGTTCTCACCCTGTGTGATGCACTTTATGGGAAACTACCTGTAGTGAGAGCTTCCTGTCTCTGCGTGTCATTGTCAGCGGGCTGCCGGATGTTCCAGCTGGTGACGGGCAGCGAGTTCATGTCCTCCACGCTGTTCAGCTGTAGCATGTCCATGTGGTTGCTGTCGCTCTGATACCTGGGGATGAAACAGATCTTGCCGCTGCTGAATATGTGCTGAAGGATGGCTTCAGTGCGAACTTCATCGTGCATGCTCAGAAACACTGCGACACGACGGCTGCTTCTGTAGTTTGGATGTTGGAACAGCTGCAGAACCACAGAAACAGGTGTGATAGTTTTACAACACAGTGCTGAATCATCATTTTATTCTTCTTAATTAGTACCTCATTTTATCTCTCTTATACTCAGCAAATTTGTGACTATAAGAGACACAAATTTGGCTTTCAGAGCATACATGGCCTTTGTGTCTGTCAGTCTTAGAGAAGGAGGTGTGGCCTCTTCACCTTTCAGTGCTAGTAAAGAAGATGTGGCTTCTGTGTCTGTCAGTCCTAGAAAAGGACATGACGCTTCTGCACCTGTCAGTCCCAGTGAAGGAGATATGCGTCTCCTCTGTGCCAGTCAATCCTGCTGAAGGAGTGGTGGCACTCCTACTTCTTTCCACATAGAAAAAAAGCTGATGGTGCAACAATAAGTACTTCTGTAAGGATTCATGGGACCTGAAAAACTAGAGACAAATGCTAGTCTGGATTTGTCTACTTTTGCCCAGACAATAAACGCCAGTGCAATTCAGTGAAGTGTTATCCAAAAGATATTGGCTGAAGACAGAGATATAATTTACTTTTTTAAAGTGCAGGCCATTAAATGTTTATATAATAGCTTGCAGCAAAGACTGGTCCAAGCACTTCCTAAAAAGTCACTTAAACCCTGTTCACTGTGCTGGTGATATCTGCAATAAATTGTCTTCTGTATGATAAAACTCTTATACACGACATGGCCAAAAGTTTGTGGACACCTAACCATCACTCCCATATGTGGTTCTTCTCCAAATTGTTGCCACAAAGTTGGAAGCACACAATTACACAGAATGTCTCTGTATGCTGTAGCATTACAAATTTACCTTTACTGGAACTAAGAGGCCCAAACATGTTCCAGATTGACGATGCCCCTGTGCACAAACTGAGGTCCATGAAGACACGGCTTGCCAAGGTTGGTGTGAAGGAAATCGATTGGCCTGCACAGAGCCCTGACCTCAACCCCACTGAACACCTTTAGGATTAATTGGAATGCTGACTGCGCCCCAGGCCTTCTCACCCGACATCAGTACCTGATCTCACTAATGCTCTTGTGGCTGAATGAACACAAATCCCCACAGCCACGCTCCAAAATCTAGTGGAAAGCCTTCCCCAAAGAGTGGAGGTTATTACAGCAGCAAAAGGGAACTAAATCTGGAATGGGATTTTCAAAAAGCAAATATGAATGTGATGATCAGGTGTCTGCAAACGTTTGGCCATATAGTGTATCAAGTCACCTAAAAATGAACAGAGAATGAGTGAGTTTTATCAGGTTTCTTGTCCTGTGTTTCATGTTACCATCACACACACCACAATATGATCACTTTATTGTATCATGGGATTATTTTCAGAAAAGTACCATCATGAGATCACAAATTTACATATAATATTTGAGGCCTTATACTTTTTCTTCTAACAGGCTCTCAGTGGAGACACAACGTCAACTATAAATGAAAAGCCTTCCAAAACAGCAAACATTTTGTGAATGTTGGAGAGGTTAAAAAGCCAGTGTGGCTTTAAATGCTAGTTAAAATGGAAGCCTTTTTTCTGTGAGATATGCTTTAAACAGATAAGCAGAAACACTTCAGAAATGCTTTCTTTGCAAATCGGCCTGGGCTCTAATTGATTACACAAGTTTTTTTTTTCCCCCATCACCATTACTGTCCCTTTCCAAAACAAAGTCGAAGAAGATCTTTAGACCATTGCCAAATGACTAAGAATGCAGGACTACGTGAACTGGAAGAAGGAGCTCATTCAATCACTAAAGGAGGCCAAACACTGAAGCTGTAATGTCTCACCTTACAAGCAAACTTAAAACTCAGAGAAGGACCTGTCAAAGAAGCCGAAGTTGAAGGCCTGAGTTGGCGTGCAGGCGTGTAGAGTTGCAGTTGTAAAGTTTGGAATGAAATGCATCATGTTGAATCGTTAGCTGTTATATACTGATCCTTCATACTGATCCTTCAAACGACACACACATTGTGACTGACTCCCCGTTCATGTCTTTTAATGGCTTACTCATTTATTTATCTTAAAAAGTAAAAAGTGTGCCTAAAAATTGTGCCAAATCAAATATACGCAGCCCAATGATCCACTGTGGCAAGCGCTAACAGGAGCGGCCGAAAGAGGAACAACATATATTGGGGTGAGGAAAAGCTTGGGCAGGAAGCATTCTAAAAATGCACTTGCTCTGTTATTGGCAAGAAAACACTTACAGCACAAACACAGAACTGACTCAATGAGAAGAACTAATGGCTTGACAAAACATAGCCAATCCACCTACTTGCATGTTTTTGGGAGCTGGGAAGAAACTGGAGAACCCGAAGAAACCCATATAGGAGAACATGCAAAACTCCACACACACACACACACACACACACACATATACATACATGCACATAGCGTAACCCGAGCTTAGGGTCCAACCTGGAGCTGTGAGGCAACAGCGTTACCAAGGAGCAGAGTTGTTTTGAAGGAAATTGCAAAGATCTGATGCAGTTCAAAGTTTTATACATTTGATGGATCACTGGTCTATAATTATCAACATCTCCACAGGGGGCAGTGGTAGCTCAGTGGCTAAAACATTGGACTTCTGATCAGAAGGTTATGAGTTCAAAGCCCAGCACCACCAAGCTGCCACTGCCGGGGTCCAAAGCAAGGCCCTTAAACCTTAGGGGTGTGTGTGTAAATTACCTTTTTTTAAAAAGAAAAAACAATAATAATAAATGAGATACATGTAAGTCACTCTAAGAGTACTACTTTATCCATTTATGCCATTAATGTAATAAATGGATATAATATGTAGGCTATTCCAAGTATAGTTACAGCACACACACACACACACAGTGAGTGTGTGTGATATTGTACATGCACATTGCCCTTATTTACAGTGCACAAGTGCAGATATGCTTCAAGGCAGTGTGCAGTACCCAGCAGTGTAAACACCCTGAACCCCAAACTAATCCACAGCTGCATTACCTTCTGTGAAACGACGTGTGACTGGCGAAGTTTCTCCTCGTCACTCAGAGCAGCCAGTCGCTTCTTTATCTCTTTCCTGAGCGCCTGTTTGGCTGCTCGCATGGCTGCCATAGTGCTGAAGTGCCTCATGCAAACTCAAACCCGGAGATCTGAGTACACTGTTACTGCTTCACCAACAGAGCAGAAGGAGTGTCAAGGTTTAATATGTGAAGTCGTTAATCATTAACTGATGTGCACTTTCTCACTGACTACACACATGCAGTCTCATACGTCAAACTGCACGCGCTCAGACTAATGCTGCCTTCACGCGCTGTCGGAATTCTCCCACTTCCTACTACTGAGGCGGGAATTACGAGTATGTCGTGTTCACGTGCTCTTTTGAACATATAACAGATGCATGAAATGTTCATTCATACATATTTCTTTTTTCTTTAACTTTTATTTTGACACCATAACACATATTACCGAGTTAGCTAGCTTGCTGAAGATAATAGTCAAATACAAGCTATTGTATGTATTCTATACATGTATAGAATGGTTACTGATACTGAGTACATCAGTGAATATGACCAGAACGGCAAGAGCTAACAATTAGCTGCATTTAGAAAAATGAACACAACCTGTCATTCAGTACAGAAACTGGACTCTTCTCCGCCATGTTGAAAGTTTAGGACTACTTCCACCTCGGAAACTCGGGTATCAAAATTATCTCCGAGTTTCCCAGTCGTAATTACGACTTCGTGCAACTTGTTAGTGGGAAACTCGTATTTACGGTAATTTCAATAGCACGTGAAGGCAGCATAACTTATAAGTACTACATTTACCGGCGGGCGCAGCCGAACGAAAGCACTTCCGGTGTTTAGGCACCAATCAGATAGAACATATTTAAAGCCAGTCAAAGGTAGGGTTGTTTTCTTTATAGACGAGTTTTCGCAAATGTAAAAAATATATATATATTATGGTCGCTTATCGCATAACCAGTAACCAGAATGTCTGGATGAGATTTTGGAATCTAAATGTTTAGGTATTTAAATTTTAAATAAAATTTTATTTAAACAAAAACCATTTTGGTGTCCAAATATATATTTACGATATTTATATGAACTTTCAGGCCCATAAAACGAATCTTAACTGAAGTAACTATAGAGTCCAAAGGGTATTCGTTCACTTTATTGTGAAACTGGTTTGATTACATTATTTATAATATATTTTTCTGTTTTTTCTTTTTTCATAAGTCATTTTGTCGCTGGTTGGTGTTATTTGACGCTTTAAACTGTTTATAAAAGTGATTTTAAAGTCTTATGTGGTAATGAATGAAAGCGATACATCCGGGAGTGGGCGTTTCCTGCTCGCGCTCTCAGACCGCAAGTCCGCCAATTAGGAGTCAGTGGGCGTGGTTTAGTCCAAACAACTTCCGCTGTTGTAGAATAATGAAAACTATTAATGGACTGCTAGGAATTCCGACGCTGAAACGTTGTTACATGTCATTTTGCTGTTGTTGCTTGTGATTAATTAAAAATAAAATAAGAATGTTACTAATAATATATATAAAATATTTCGTACAATTAAATTATAAAGTGTAAGGTCTTGCTGCAGAAACGTCACATTAATAAAGCAAACCGCATTAATTAACCATAGACTGAAGAAGAAACTCGTTAATGAAGACGTGGTTGTCGCGGTGTGTATTACGTCACTGTACAGCTGACAGTGAGGGGAAGGAGTGACGTCACGCTGGGGGATGGAGAGTGACGAAAATAACAAACAGGCTGTTTCTGGGTGTGGGGGCTGATAGCTGAAGGACGAGCTTCGACTCTTACTACGTTTATTTAACTTGTGTCCTGTTATTTTCTGGCGTCAAGTTATTATTTCGTGCCCGTTGACGCTGGAAAAGAAAGTTGTCCTGTAATTTCGAGCAACAGAGCTGTGAAGTCAGGGGACGGTAAGTTTTTTCTTCCTTAGAGTTAACAGCAAACTAGCCAGCTATGCTAAGCTAACCAAGTTATCTCGGGGGGGAAAAAACGAAAAAAAGCGTTTTGTCTCGGCTTAAAGTCCTTCAAGTGGTGATAATTTGATGGTAAGATTAACTAGCCACGAGCTAACTGCTTTCAGTCAACAGGAAAACAACGAGTTCCCTAACTAACAGTTAGCTTGCTAGCTCGTTGTTTTCATATTAACAGTATTGTTTTACTTCTTTTGCTAGCCAATGACCTATTTATGCTAGTCTAACTAATGAGGATAGGATTGTAAACAAGGACAAACTTTGAAAAACGGTATTGTTTAGTCTAGCAAACAAGCTAGTTGGGACACAGGGGAGAAAAAAAAATCATTGTCCATTATAATTTGCTTTCAAACTCCTTCAAAACATTTTAGACTTTTCGTATTTAACCTTGATTGATCTGGAATATGTCCAAATTTGAACATGAATGTGGGCAGGATTTCAGACAGAATGACTCAAGAAGGAGACTTTGATCTGTACTTCCTATTTAGTTTATTATTATTATTGTTGTGTAATGTTAGGTCTTACAGAGGAGAAGGGGAGGATTGGAGGAAGTGCACTGAGACGTCTTTGCATTTTGAAGTTAAATAAATGAAACTTAATTACCATTCGAAAGGTATTTGCATAGTATAATCACTGATGCTTAAGATGTCACAACATGGGGGTATTGTATACTACATCAGGAACTGAAATCAGCTGTTACTCTCTCTCTGGTGCACAACTAAATGCCATCAGACTCCTCAATACTCAGAAAGTGGACTGAAAGAACACATACACACACACACCTGTACATCCTCCATCCTCTTTGCAATTTTTAACACATCCCCACATTACATTATGCTGCTACAAATATTTATTAGACTGTACATATCCTATACTCTCTACTAGGTTACTACTTCTTATGTTTACACCTATTTCAGCAACTTATATTGCACTCTTTTTGCACTATTGTCCCTGGATTCACTTTCTAATAGCACGGTGTACTGGTCGGTGCTGCACTGGGACTTACTGTGCCCATTATCTATCTCAGTAGTCACTGTACTGCCTTGTGCTGTCTGCACATGTAGTCCTTTGTAGTTCTGTGTTTGTTCTATGTAGCACCTTGGTCCTGGAGAAACGTTGTTTCATTTCACCATGTACTAACTGGCTGTATATGGTTGAAATTACAATAGACTCCACTTGACTTGACTTGACTTGAACTACTGTAGAAAAAAAATAAAAATAAAAACAATAATATCTTGTGCAACTCATTTCAAGTAGATTTTGCATTGAAAATAATGTAATTAGTTGCCCTAGAGTTTAGACTAATATATCAGCTGTCAGTCCTGGTTCACATTGTAAAGTCTGTTATTTAAAATGCTGGACATTTGCAGAGAAAAACTGTGCAAATCACCTGTGTCTATTAGAACACTGTTTTTCCTGCACTAACACACCCAGTGCAATTATCTGTTAAGTTGAATTAGTGAGTAGGGAAACCAGTGAAATTTGAAAGACATGGGACCACAGGATTGGGATTGTCCAACATTGTGAGAACATTAGAACTTGCAGAGGACATCAGTTTTCAGGATTTAGGATTAGACTCTAGAATAGTTCCAGATGTGCAAGTGTATACTCTCTAACTGTTGCAAGTGTATACCCTCTAACATGACAGAGCTACCTGAAGAGAATTTACATATTTGGTGGTATCAGGTAGTAATTATCCATCTGACCATCCACCCATCCTACTGATCAGCCGACCAGTCATCCATCTGACCATCTGTCCATCTATCTATCTAGCTATCTCTCCGACAGTCCATTCAACTGACCATTTAACCATCTATCTGATCATCCTCCCAACTGACCAGCTGACTATCTGTCCATTCATTCATTCATTCATTCATCCAACAGTCCCTCTATCCAGATCCAACAGCTCATCCATCCACCCAGCCAACCATCCATCCACCTGACCATCTAACTATTTGTCTGACCATCCACTCATTGGACCATCCATCCATCCCTCCCTCCATCTGACCATCCAACCATCCATTTAACCATCCATTCACATATTCATCCATCCATCTGAGTATCCGTCTAGCTATCCACTCATCTGAGCATCCGACCACCCACTGAACTATCCAGCCTTTGTTTTGTTACCATAGCATAGCACTATAGCATGTGAGCACTCAGTTCTTCTCATGCACATGGTCATCCATTACTGAGACTGTGGTCCAAGAGCTCATTGTGTTGATCTGTAATCCTGCTTAAACACTCCATTCCCATCCAGTGTCCGTGTGTGTGTGTGTGTGTGTGTGTGTGTGTGTGTGTGTGTGTGCGCGCGCGCGTGTGTGTGCCAAGACATGGGCCTTTCCTAAGCCAGTCACAGGACTGCCCATGTGAGAGTTGGTAAATGACCTGAGTAGCCTCCATACAGTAATGATGCATAGGGCCAGACTAGTGATTGTATGAAGGGCCTTGAAGCTTGCTGGTATCTCAAAGGTTTAAATCTTTTTATCATTTTTGTGATTGTGTTTTTGACCAATAGTGACACAGTTCCATTAGCCATCAGTGTGTGTTTGGCTGTAGTTTGGCTTCAGCATTGACCAAACTGCACTGATAAGACTCACTTTCAGGTTGAGGTTATATGGATGAGCTTTAGGCTGTCTTTAAACCCCGAGGTATGTAGATGTGGGTATATTTCTCATTCGTAAAAAATTACCTTTTCTGTCAGATCTCACATTCTACAGTTCGTCTTAGTTAAACCCAGTCCAAATGATTACACAATACTTTGTGAGAAATTCTTAGCTTATGTGTTGGACATGTTAGATTTTCTAATACTTCTATTAAAAAAATCACTTCTATTCCTTCTGTTCCAAACAATATTTAGTTGAGACTAGAAGTTATTTTGCTATGCGTTAACCTGTTTATATTAGCAGTCCAGTTCTGATATAAGATCTTTATAGTGTTAATACATCACCATATAACCAGAGTGTGTCCATATCTTAAGTGTAACACATGCCTTTGTGCTGTAGCCATAACTTGCCTAATTTACAAGCAGCCTGTCTGTGTTTGTAGTCTAGGGTACATTAGCACATAACCAGAGTGTGAATATGACATCTAAACACATGCCTTTGTGCTTTAGCATTAATGTGTTAACTGAGAAATGAGATTTACAAGAACCACATTTATAAATGATGGGCAACTCTTAGAGTTGTAGTCGTACTGCTGAAACACTTCAAACAATTATGAGAAGCTTCTTGTGAAGAGTCTTTTCAACATGCTTTCAAAATGGGAATAAAAACACATAATATGCTTGCTATTTCCAGTGGTGAAAGTGTTTGCTCTTTCCAGTGTAGCTTTAATTCTCAGACCCTGCTGACTATGTCTCAGAGAAAATGGCTCTCTAAGCAGCCTGCCAGATTTTCCCTATTACAAATGGTAGTGTTTCATCATTAACAAGAGTTTTGGGCTGGAGGCTCTGCCTTGTGTTAATGATATTGCACTGATATTACCTTTGGGCCCTAATTATCTCAAAGTACCATGCAGCTATATGCTACAGCTAATGATAATGAAAGGGAAAGCATTCCCTAATTTCCCTTCCTTCCCTAGTTTTAGGTTGAAATTCATTCTGACATGCTTGCGAAGAATGTTGTGAAAAACCTGACTGTATTTGGAATCAGTATAACTAAGACATTGTTCATAATTAAAATATATGTCTCTCACTATAGGTAATAGACCTGTCATGATGGTGAGATTTGACTGATGATTAATTGTCTTACACATAATTGCTATTTATAAATGCTGAACATAAAAGTAAACTACTTTTCTGTTTTACACAGTAAAAAATTATAGCAATTTTTTTTTTTTTTTTTTTTACAAATTAATACATTTAAATGACTAAAATACACAAAATAGGTTGTACTATTCTGTACTAATCTATATATCTACAGTAGAACTGGTTGAAATTGTTAAAAATCAGGGTACATTTTTGCATTGATCTGTCTTGATATTTAACCAGTCAACATTTTGGCAGTGAGCTGTGTAGTTCTCACATTTCACGGAAAAGATATTATTTGGGTCTGGCTAGCACATTTGTTTTCTCTCATTATGTTTGAATATGGTGGCATGGTGATGCATCAGCTAAGGTTGCTACCTCACAGCTCAAGGGTCCCTGGTTTAATCCTGAGCTCAGGTTGTTGTCTGTATTGAGTTTCTGTGCATGGTCTCTCTCTGTGTCTGGCGTCTCATCCAGGGTTGTATAACTGCCTTGCACCTAGTGATCCCAGGGTAGGCTCTGGATCCAACACAACGTGAAGCAACAAAAAGGCCATGGGTAACACTTATCATGATTCTACCACCACCATGCTTCACTGGTGGAATGGTGGCGAGCACTATTGGGTTTCCGTGAAGTACAGAGCTTTGTATCAAGACCAGAAAGTATTTCCACATGTTCGCTAAGTCTCCAGCATGCCTTTTGGCGAACTCCAAATGGGCTTTCAGATGGTTTGCCGCTTAAGAAATATCACACGAGAACGAGTGGTGCTGTACCTAATCACAGCCTGTGGCCTCATGCCTATGGCAGAAAAGCATGCTGGAACTAACTGTTGTATAATCTTCTATAAAACCCAGGTCTGTGGAATGTCAGGCTATGGCTGTGAACAGACCCTCCTCTTTGAGCTGTGGACCTCTCCAGCTCTTTTAGAGTTACGCTTGGCCATTTAATAAACGAGCTCGTTATTGAATGGAAACAAAATACCAGTATCAATACATCCCTAATTTACAAGGCATGTTTTAATCTATATGCTGTTCTCTGGAAATAACTAGCATGCATTAAGATGCATTTTGACAGTGTGGGAATGAAATAAGCCTCGCCCTTCAGTACAAGAAAATGTCATGCTACATCATTTCCATCTAAGGCCTAGCTTTACGTGAGCTAGCTGTACTTTTAATTTGTGATTCTCTTTCTTTTATCACGACAAACGTTTTCAGACACAGAGTGGGTGGGCATGTTTGACAACACTTTTGTTTATTGATGATACTTGGCCAATACTAAAGTTCAGTGCTAGAGAAAGTAAACTGTGGATGGTTGGGATCTACTTTAGGTTACTTTAGAAGATTTTATAATTTTTTTTAATTAATTTTATTATTATTAAAAAAAAAAGATAAATAGCAGCTGATGTAACAGACTTTAGTTATTTCATTTGATTTCTATTTCTGCTAAAAAGAAGAGTCTATTTTTTTAATTAATTTATAATTACTGGTTAGTGGAATTTCATTGCCTATTTCACCACAACTTTATGAAACCAACTGGACTAATGTTTTGTCTATTTTTGGTCCTTCAGGAGAGACATGGCTCAGGAGACGAATCAGACCCAGGTGCCCCTGCTGTGCTCCACTGGCTGTGGTTTCTATGGAAACCCACGTACCAATGGCATGTGCTCCATCTGCTACAAAGACTTCCTGCAGAGGCAAAACACCAACGGCAGGGTCACTGAGACAGGTGAGACCCGTGTGGTGCTGCCCCACCACTGTAGAATAGCTGGCCTGAATTTATACAGTGCACTGATTCAAAACATTGTTTATTGGCACATGTTGGACAGCAATGATTTATGACCATCTCAATAATTATACATGCTGGAATTGATAGACGGTGGATGTATGGACAAATTCAGTAGCAGTTACGACTGGTCACAATGTTGAATAGGAGGGTTTAAAAAAGACAGACTTTAAAAAAAAAAAAAAAAACAGTAAGTAGTGAAGTGACTTGTGGCCAAGTATGGTGACCCACTAAAGTAAGTAAGTAAGTAGCCCACTAAATCTAGGGGGAATTTTCTGAGTGTATTCAGACTGTGTGATTCTACAGTCTGGGCTGAAAAGAAATTTCAAACAGCATAAAGTATCATCAAAAAATAAAGTACACCCTCCTTCAATTCAATGCTTTTATTTATCAGGGCCTAAATAACAATTCTGTGAACCTCACCAACTTCTATAGGCAAACAAATAACCTCAGGTGACAAAAAAACGCAACATGCCTTCAATATGCTACAACGTGATTTCAATATGTAGTCTTTTTTTTTTTTTTTTTTTTTTTTTTTTTTTCTTCCCCCCATTTTTTTATGGCCCAGTTCACTTTCTCAATGACTGCAAGTTTCCCAGGTACTGTGGCTGCAAAAGAAGCCCAAATCATCACCCCTCCACCACCATGCTTGACATGATGACCAAACATCTCCACCTTGGTCTCATCAGTCCAAAAGAACTTTTGTGGTTTGTTCAGATGCAATTTTGCAAACCTAAGTCACGCTGCTATATTCTTCTTACAGAGGCCTGTAGGTCACATGATGTAGCTCTTGAGTTTTTCTTTATATCTCTAGCATTGTACAGTTTGACCTTGGACTGAACTTGCTGGGATGCCCACCCATGGGAAGACTGGCAACTGTCTTGAAGCCTCTCCATTTGTAAACAATTCTTCTCTCTGTAGAATGGTGAATCTCCAATTGTTTGGAGATGGCCTTATAACCATTCCCAGATTGGTGAGCAGCAACAGTTGCTTCTCTGAGTTCATGGCCGATGTCCTTTCTTCTTGGCATGATGTAGACACACGGCTGAGTGCTCCAGAACACCAAACTGCCAAAAAGCACTGCTTTTATAGAGATAGTCACATTTCTTGTTGATTAACTAATCTTGTACATTTCAGTACTAACACCTCGTTGCTAATTATGCTCTTAATGATGGAAGTAGAAAGGTGAACTTATTTTCCCCCCACTTTGTTGTTTTACTTTTTGGGCGAAAAATGAATACATATTGAAATCTGCTGTGTTTTTTGTTGTTATTGTTGTTGTCACCTGAGATTATTTGTTCATTAACAAAAGTTGGATGAGGACCACACAATTGTTGTTTAGGCCCTGTTAAATAAAAACACAGAAATGAAGGAGGGTGTACTTTCTTTTTCCCATGACTGTATATTCTTTACTTACAGTGGTTGTTGGTGCTGTTCATGGTTCCACAAAAGTAAAAGGAACCCACTTTAAGCCATTTCTTAACAGCATATAAAATGAAGTGGGTGCCAAACAGTGAACCTTGTTTTTTTTTTTTTTTTTTTTCTCCTCTTCTCTCCCTTGTAGTTGTTCCCTTATAGGAGAGGTAGAACTTAGCCTGGCCAGACCCCGCCCCACCCCCTCCCCCCATCCTTTTTTTAACCGCCGTACTTGGACAGTAGATTTTAAATAGTGCCACACCAAAACTGCCAGCTTTTAATCCCAGAGGTGTAAGATGAAGAGGTCAGCTAACTAGCTAACTCCAAATGTGTTAAGATTGTATGTCTGATTTTTTTCATCCTTCTGTAGTGTCGGTGCCTGCCGTGTCATCCAGCCTGAGCAGTTTAGACGAAGCATCATCCTCCACAGTTACTCCTGCAGGAGTCACACAAGAGGAGGAAGCTTCAGGAGCTTCAGTCCAAGCAGAGCCGAAAACACAAGACATAACAGGTACACCCCCCCTTTCTCGCTTCACTTTCTCTGTACTGACATAACTCATTCCAAGAATGGTAGTGTTTACAGCAGTTCGAGACACACTCACTCACTCTCACAGGTTTTTGTGACACACAGACACAGAGAGAGTGAGAGAGAGTGAGAGAGAGAACGATGCAGCCAACAGACATAAAAATACCTCACTGTGTTTCTTGCAAGCTCTCTCACTCACAATCTACTCTTCTGTTTGTTTGCCTTTGTTTGAGTTGAGGACTGTCCAACACATGCACAAAGTCCACTAGCAAGCCCCAGAATCCCAGTTTTACCTTTCTGATAAAATTTCCCAGAAATATTCGACCTATTCACAGTAGGCCTGCACCAATTCAAAACTTCAAACAAATTCAAAAGTATATATCAGGCAAACGTTAGGAGGCGATTGTGACTAAAGAGATACTGCAATCTCTGTATTGCTGAAGTCTGATGGCACACACTCGGACACTGCTATTTCTGTCAATCCCAGTGTAAGAGGAGTCTTACTGCCAGTTTTTAAATAAGTTTCTTACTGTTAGCTAGATCTTCTGTGGTATATTCAGTATCAACTGCACATTAGGACTTGGTGTTTCCATGTAGGAATCAATATTAGAAATAAGCTTATATCAACTCTGTCTCACTTTACCATGACTCACACCCTCCCTGAAATATGACTACAGTTTTGAAGAATAGATGTTAACACTCAATAGATTTAGCCAAATTATTGAAGATACTCAGTTTCTTAGACTCTCATGTAGAGGGTCAGCTTTCTATCTCTATGTTAATTATGACTGCTATGATATTCCAGGGTTGCACAATAATTGATTAAATTATAATCGCAATCATTTTGCTCAATATTAAGTCCCTCTTATATCTGTTATTCAGATAGTTTATGAAGAAGGTTGCTCTTTAGCATTTTATCACTTTAAAAATCAACACGTGATAAATTTAATATTGGCACATTTCTGTTTAATGTCTGACCTCATTCTGTGTCATGCTTTTATATGGCATTTTGTATCAGTTGCCCTATTCATTAACCATCAATATAAAGTGTACATAGATAAAATGTTTCTCACTCTTTTATTTTTGTCCTCAGCCTCAGGATCAGATGCATCCTCACAGCCAGCCACCCCCGAACCGGAAAAATCCAAACCCAAAAAGAACCGCTGCTTCACCTGCCGCAAGAAAGTGGGCCTGACAGGTAAGAGGCATTTGCATGTAGCAACTTACTGAAGTGACCAGTTGGAGTGACAATGGGCTCCTTGTTTCTATATCAATATTTGGAATTCATATTGTGTACATCTCTCAGTTCTCTCAAGGAAATTCTTTATTCATAAAGGCTAACCTAACCAACAATGAACTGAAACCAGTTAGCATGTTGTCATTTGCATAATGCTTTTATCCCAGGGTTATGTTCATGATTAGCTAGCAACATTATGACAGATTCATGTAAGCAATATAAGACAACTTCACAGTTTTAAATACATCACAGTATAAGAAAAATAAGACATTAAATTCCATGTAAAACTGCAGCAGCATAACAAGGATTGAATTATTTATGTCTAACCAAATAACTGAACCCTTGTTATGCTGCTGCAGTTTTAGATGGAACCGTGATCTCATCTTTTCTTGGAGTTTTCTAACACCAACATACATGTTAAACCAAAACGACACAAACTATACAATAGCTTCTATATAATTTAATTATTGCCAGGAATAAAATAAAACATAATGGGGCTTGCTATTATAGGAAAATAATCAATGATGTGTCAAAGCTGCATTACAGTTCCGAACCTTAAGTTGATTATTATCCAATAATTCCATGTCCTGAAGTGTTTATTCCTCTTATACCACAGCAGTTCACCAATTTTTTTATTTAATTTTTTTTTTTAAATGACATTGTATCCATTTATAGTTATGCTTAAACAAGTTAGTTCCTGTCATCATGTACGCCAGACGTATAACTATAAACAGTCGTTTCTCACAGGCGTTCCTTCACCTGTTCTCTCTATTGAACCAAAGTCCTCTGTTCTGAAATCCTTTTGTGTTGGAAAACATAAATTTACAGCTTTCCTCTGACTGTTACAAAGCTCTGACACTGGAGACTCCTTCCATAAATGCTAAATAAACATCTCCTGACAGAAAACTTTAACACCTTATCAGAAGTTACACAGAAGTTATATGGAGCATCTGACATATAAATCCCTGTGTTAATTGCTATTATAGAAACACAAAAATAATGAGCACATTGATATAATATAAACCTGTGCTTTGTCTTTCAGGCAGAACTACTGCCAGAGCTGCTGTAATAGAAAATTTATCAACATCTCTGACTGATCAGAATCGAGAATTCAAGAATGCTGTTGTGTGAAGTAGAATTATACAACAGTTAGTTCCAGTCCACTAATTTGATTGGACGAGCAGCGTTCCAAGAGTGCTTATATTTAGTATAACCGCACTGGGACATTTCACTGTTTGTATCACTCCACTTGTGTTCGCCACATAAAATTCCACTTCTAATAACAGTCCCACTTAATCCATTACTACAGTAGTGTTAGCGATGTCATCGGTGAACATGGCAAACGATACATTTTTCGTGAATATAAACTCTGACTTAAATGAAAGCTCGTCAAATGAAGATGAAAAGGAAGAAGGGACACCAATTTCACCAGACGCCATCCTTAAATGGTAATGTACAAATCATTGTGAGCTCACTCGCTAGCTAGCTTGCCGAGGGGCTATGAGTGAGTATGGCTTCTTCGGGATCTATCTCTGTTTGCGGAGCAGAAATTATTTGGCCATATTGTGTTCGAAATGTCAGTTACTCAGTATTAATTTCCTGTTTATAAAACTGTTGTATAAAAGCAATGTCGCAAAGTCATGCTGTTATACTGAATATCAGCACCCGCGGTCTCGTGCCTGTCAGCCATGCCAATATTCAGTATAAACACGCTCTTGCTTGCGCGATATTGCTTAATAGTATAGCATTAATGGTATAACAGTTCTAGATATCATCACAACCCTTTGAATTTTGGTAAATCCCGTGGCTTCCAGAGAGCCACTGTTAGGTCCGAGAGCGAGGTCCTTAACACTCAAATATATATGCTCTGGTTGTTTTCAGTCTCACAGGTTCAGTCTCTCAGAGCATCTGCTCATTCCTATGTCTCTGTATATTGCAGGTTTTGACTGCCGCTGTGGAAACGTGTTCTGTGGTGTTCACCGATACTCTGACGTCCATAATTGCACCTTCAACTATAAAGCCGATGCTGCTGAGAAAATCAGGAAAGAAAACCCGGTCATCGTCGGTGAAAAAATTACAAAAATCTGAGACAGGGCTCATGGACAACCCCTAGTCCTTTTCCCCTCCCACCATTTTCCCCCATTTTCCCCTCCATCCCACATTGCACAGTGGACCTCTGAACAATACCAGCACAGACCCTCGAATCATACACACCACACAGGAGTACTTTTTTTTTTTTCTTTTTCAAGCAAAT